>NC_068370.1:40354372-40695110 GCF_020536995.1 Dreissena polymorpha | reverse complement strand
TCATGAACTACACTTATTTTTGTCAAGAACTCGACAATAGCAACGCAAAAATAACAGTAAAAAAATCCGAGAGCCAGCTTTCATGCGCGAATAAATAATAGTAAACAAGAATCCGGGAGCCAAAACGCCCCGCATGCGCGTATGGGGCGTATGGATGAATAATGGTTACACTAAACATGCATTTCTCACAGGCAAAAATGTCGCGTAAAACGCTAAATAGGTTGCACCTGGCTCCGATCCTAATTAAAAGTCCCGGCCGAAACTAGGTCAGCCCGACAGGCAGTCGACGGCTGGTCAGCGTGCACTAGGTCTCTTCCGGGGGATAACTCTTGTTCGTCCGAAAGGGTCCCTTAAAGAGGCATACCCGCTCACTGGGAAATGACGCATACGAGATGAAGGCTAAATAAGCTGCATGCACGGGGCCGATCCTAATTAAAAGTTCTGGCCGAAACTAGGTCAGCCCGATGGGCAGTCGACGGCTGGTCAGCGTGCACTAGGTCACTTCCGGGGGATAACTCTTGTTCGTCCGAAAGGGGCCCTAAAAGGGACATACCCACTCACTGGGAAATGACGCATACGAGATGAATGCTAAATAGGCTACATGCACGGGGCCGATCCTATTTAAAAGTCCCGGCCGAAACTAGGTCAGCCCGACAGGCAGTCGACGGCTGGTCAGCGTGCACTATGTCACTTTCGGTGGATAATCCGTGTTTGTCCGAAAGGGGCCCTTAAGGTGCATACTCACTCACTGAAAAATGTCCCATCCTATTTAATAAACTTGCTAAGTAGGCTAAAAAGATTGAATATGCTACTAAATATGCTCAACGAGATGTTTGTTTCAGGTTTCATTTGATATACTTGCTAAAAGGGCTAAATAGCACGTATATTTTTGCCTATTTAATATTTTTATTAAATAGGCAAAAGGGTTCAAATGGATGCTTAATAGGCTTGCTGGCTCGATAGCATGTATATTTCCGCCTACTTACTTATCTTGCTAAATAGGCTGAAAAGGCTATTAAATAGGCTAAATAGGAATGTACCAAACTTGCTATCTGGGTTGAATACATGTAGGCTAAAAAGGCTTTTAAATAGGCTAAATAGAAATGTATAAAACTTGCTAAATGGGCTAAATAGCCTGAAAAGGTTGTAAGATAGGCTTACTAGGATGTTTGTTTCAACCTACGTACTTATCGTTTTAAATATGCTAAATAGGCTGAACAGGCTGTTAAATAGGCTAAAAACTCTAAATAGGATGTATGTTTAAATCTATGTACTAAATGGCAAAATAGGCTAAAAAGGCTGTTAAATAGGCGAAACAGGCTAAATATGATGTATGTTTCAACCGAAGTTTTTAACTTTCTAAATAGGCTGAAAGGCTGCTAAATAGGCTAAATAGGCGAAAAAGGATGTATGTTTCAACCTATGTACTAAATAGGCTTAATAGGCTAAATAGGCTGAAAATGCTGTTAACTATGTAGTAAATAGGCTAAATAGGCTAAATAGGTTGAAAATGCAGTAAAAATAGGCTAAATAGGCTAAGGAGGATGTATGGTTCAAGCTATGTACTAAACTTTCTAAAAAGGCTAAATAGGCTGAAAAGGCTGTAAAATATGCTAAATAGGCTAAAAGGATGTATGTTTCAACTTATATACTTAATAGGCTAAATATGCTAAAAATGCTGTTAAATTGGCTAAATAGGCTAAATAGGATGTATGTTTCAACCTATTTACTAAATAGGCTATAATAGGCTAAAATAGGCTAAAAACACTGGAGAGGCTGTTAAATTGGCTCAATATGCTAAATTGGATTTATGTTCCAACTCATGTACTAAATGGGCTTAATAGGCTGAAAAAGCTGTTAAATAGGCTAAAAAGGCTAAATATGATGTATGTTTCAACCTTTTTACTAAATAGGCTTAAAAGTCTAAAATAGGCTAAAAAGGCTGTAGAGGCTGTTAAATTTGCTTTATAGACTAAATAGGATGCTTGTTTCAACAATGTTCTAAATATGCTAAATAGGCTGAAAAGGCTGTTAAATCGGCTAAATAGGCATGTGCTAAATAGGCTGAAAAGGCTGTTAAAGGCTAAATAGGCTTAATACAATGTATGTTTCAACCTTTGTATTAAACTTTCTAAATAGGCTGTTAAATATGCTGAGTAGGCTAAATAGGATGTTTGTTTTAACTAATGTACTAAATAGGCTAAATAGGCTAAAAATGCTTTTGAATAGGCTAAATGTTTCAACCTTTTTACTAAATAGGCTAAAAAGGGCTGAAGAGACTGTTAAATTGGCTAATTATGCTAAATATGATGTATGTTTCAAGTAATGCACTAAACAGGCTGAAAATGCTGTTAAATAGGCTAAATAGGCTAAATAGGATGTATGTTTCAACCTTTTTACTAAATAGGCTAAAAAGTCTAAAATAGGCTTAACAGGCTGAAGAGGCTGTAAAATTGGCTAAATAGGCCAAATAGGATGTTTGTTTTGACCTATGTTCTAAATATGCTTAATAGGCTGAAAAAAGGATGTTTAATAGGCTAAATAGGCATGTGTTAAATGCTGTTAAATAGGCAAAATAGGCTAAATACTATGTATGTTTCAATCTATGTACTAAACTTTCTAAATAGGCTGTTTTATATGCTAAATAGGCTAAATAGGAAGTATGTTTCAACGTATGTACTAAATATGCTAAATAGAATGACAATGCTGTTAAATAGGCTAAATAAGCTTAATAGGACGTATATTTCAACCTTTTTACTTAATAGGCTAAAAAGGCTGAAGAGGCTGTTAAATTGGCTAAAAAGGCTAAATAGGATGTATGTTTCAAGTAATGTACTCAATAGGCTAAATAGGTTGAAAATGCTGTTAAATAGGCTAAATAGGCTTAATAGGATGTATGTTTCAACCTTTTTACTAAATAGGCTAAATAGGCTTAAATATGCCAAAAAGGCTGAAGAGGCTGTCAAATTGGCTAAATAGGCAAAATAGGATGTCTGTTTAACCTATTTACTAAATAGGCTAAATAGGCTTAAATAGGCTAAACAGACTGAAGAGGCTGTCAAATTGGCTAAATAGGCAAAATAGGATGTTGGTTTCAACCTATGTACTAAATAGGCTAAATAGGCTAAAATAGGCTAAACAGGCTGAAGAGGCTGTTAAATTGGCTAAATAGGCATAATAGGATGTCTGTTTCAACCTATACACTAAATAGGCTAAATAGGCTAAATAGGCTCAACAGGCTGAAGAGGCTGTTATATTGGCTAAACAGGCTAAATAGGATGTTGGTTTCAACCTAAGTACTAAATAGGCTAAATAGGCTAACTTCACACACGTTAAATATTTGTTCAGAGTTTTTAGCATTTGTTTGAGGATTTACATTACATGTCTCAGATGGATATATTTAAACATTGAAAACAGTGAGACCCAGTTAATAATACGAGAATGAAGAAAGAACTAGACTGTGCCACATACACTTATGCCATCACACCATATTTTGGACAGAGAAAATACCTTATACCATAATTACTCTAAGCTTTCGGAAACCCTCTTTTTTAACAATTTTTTTTTTCGTGACTCTTAAATTTTGGATATACGGGTTTTTGTCCATAATTAATGTCCCCTATTGAATTTGGGGTCAATAGGTCAAAGATCAAGGTCACTATCACACTAAGTGGTTTCCGACTACTAACTCGTCAATGAATTGATAGATTTGCTTGATACTTCACATGTGCATTGGACTTAGACAGTAGATGATCCCTATCGAAATTGAGGTCAAAGGCCAAGGTCACTATCACACTTAGTGTGAAAATAGATTCCGACCAATAGCTCGTCAACAAATTGACCGATTGGCTGGAAACTTCACATGTGCATTGGCCTTGGGCAGTAGATGACCCCTATTGAAATTTGGGTAACTAGGTCAAAGACCGAGGTCACTATCACACTAAGTGTGAAAATCGTCTCCGATCAATAACTCGTCAACGAATGTACCGATTGGCTTGATACTTCACGTGTGCATTGACCTTAGACAGGACATGATCCCTGTCGAAATTAGGGTCACTAGATCAAAGGTCAAGGTCACACTAAGTGTGAAAATGGTTTCCGACCAATAACTCGTCACCGAATCGACTGATTGGCTTGAAACTTTACATGTGCATTGGCCTTGGACAGTAGATGACCCTTATTGAAATTGAGGTCACTAGATCAAGGGTCAAGGTCACTATAACACTAAGTGTCAAAATCGTTTCCGATCAATAACTCTTCAACACATTGACCGATTGGCTTGATGCTTCACATGTTCATTGGCCTTGAACAGTAGATGGCATCTTTTGAAATTGGGGTTACAAGGTCAAGGTCATTATCACTAAGTGTTAAAATAGTTTCCGATCAATAACTTTTCATCCAATTGACCGATTGGCTTGATACTTCACATGCGTAATGGTCTTGGACAGTAATCTACCCCTATTGAAATTAGAGTCACTAGATCAAAGTTCAAGGTCAGTGTTACTCATTGAGAGTACAATCGTTTTCAATCAATAACTTGTCAACTGATTCACAGATTGGCTAGATACTTCCCATGTACATTGACCTTGGACCGTATATTACCCCTTCTGAAATTGGGGTAACTAGGTCAAAGGTCAAGGTCACTATTTACACATTAAATTTGAAATTGTTTCCGATCAATAACGCGTCGACGGATTTACCGATTGGCTTGATTATTTTCATGTGCATTTGCCTTGGACAGTACGTGACCCTCTACGGAAATTGGGGTCACTAGGTCAAATGTCATGATCACTGGAACAATAAGTGGGAAAAGCGTTTCTAGTCAATAACTCGTCAAAGAATCGAACGATTGGCTTGATACTTCCCATGCACATTGTACTTGGACAGTATATGACCCTATCAAAATTGGTGTCATTATGTCAAAGGTCATGGTCACTGTCACAATAAGTGTGAAACTTGTTTCCGATCAATATCTCATCAAGGAAGTGACCGATTGGCTTGATACTTCACATGCGCATTCACCTTGGACAGAAGGTGACCATTATTGAAATTGGGGTCACTAGTTCAAAGCCCTGTTTTTGGGTGGCATATGTCTCCGACCGCGGAACATTTGGTTTTTTTTTTGTTCTATATCATTTCAGGCAAGAGTTAGTAAAACTGTGAAATTGTATTTATTTCAAAGCAGAAAAAAAGAGAAAATCACATTACAATTATGGTACATTGATTTATTGCTTTTGTTTCAATATAATTATAATTTTCGGACATCTTAATGTTTGTTTCTACATTTTCGGACACATGTACTTTTTTAATATTTTTCGTATCTGCATCTTTTTAAACGTTGATTTCATTCAGATGTATAATTGTGAGCAACATGCACCCAGTAGTTAAATGGGATTAAACACAGGTAAATTTGATAACATATATTGGCAAAAGACAAAATGCCTTAAAGTAACATTACCCGGTACTACTCATAATCAACGAAAAATTTCGTACAATATTTCGTAAAAAAAAGCTAAACAATTAAAAATCATTGTTCCTTATGTTATGGCAATTGCCGAATTTTCAACACCAGATATGGTCTGGTAAAATAGATGTTTGTGGATACAAAATGCTCGTTTTTATTATGGTTTTAACATGGTTCCATTTAAGTGTTCGTGTGTCGTATAGAATAGAATAGATATATTCGCAGGAAATTAGCATGGAATTTATTGTGGTCACAAATAAATAAAAACGAGCATTTTGTATCTACAAAAATCTGTGTAATCATACCACATCTAGCGTTGAAATTGTGGCTATTGCTATAAGGAACACTGATTGTTTAGGTGTAAACTTGATTTTACGAAATACTTCACGAAATTTTCGTTGATTTTGAGCGTAATAGAGACTTTAATTAATTGTTATCGCATTCTTGATATAGGATCATCTACATATAAACGTCATTTTACTGTGAAATTCATTCGAAATCCGTATAGCAGGTAAATATCAAATGAAAAAACTAAATTTCCAGACTATTCAAAAGATTGTTGACAAAAAGAAAAGAGCCATAATTTTCCAAAACTCTTCACAGCCTGAATTACTTCTTTACGATCATCTACTCATACAAGTTATTCAACTCATTTATGCCTAGCGTCTAGAAAAAAGGCCTTGACAAACAGCATAGACCCGGATGAGACCCGGCGTCTCATCTGGGTCTCCGCTGTTTTACAAGACCTTTTCTCTAAACGCTAGGCATAAATGGGTTAATCTTGTATGTTTTTATTGTTTGTTTCCTTGTAAGGGGGAAGCCGTATATCGTTCGTGCGTCTTGTGGTTTGCACATTTTTTCCCCGATATTGAATAAGCAAGCTCCTATCAATACTTATTTCCAGCTGAAATAGTTCTTGAGTAAACGAAGTCACAACGATCGAGTTTTTCTTTTATTTTAGTTGGACAGGATTCACTTTAACGACATTTTCTACGTTGCTGCCAGTCTTCGCACAATCAAGTACTATAGCCAAATGATATCACGTGCGTTGAAATTTTATGATAACCATGGTCTTCTTTTTATATCAATCCGAAAATAGGATAGATCATTTTCCTGTACGCGCAAAAATACGTTGATATCTTCTTTTTTAAGGGGCTTTTTCTCTATAATACCAAACGTTTTCTACGAATTTAATACGACCATAGACGAGACCAACATCGTCCTAACCACCTTTTAAATCATCACCAATACCATAACCACCACTCTCGCAATAATCGTTAATTAATATTAAGTTATTAACGTCATAGTCAGATCACCATTTAATCGTTATAACAATTAGCAACAGTTTCTTTTTTTCCCAAATAATGATGATGATGAGGAGGAGGAGGAGGAGGAGGATGACGATGATGAGGACGATGATGATGATGATGATGATGATGATGATGATGATGATGATGATGATGATGATGATGATGATGATGATGATGATGGTGATTGCGATCATGATGTTGTTGTTGTTGATGATGTTGTTGATGATGATGATGATGATGATGATGATGATGATGATGATGATGATGATGATGATGATGATGATGATGATGATGATGATGATGATGATGATGATGATGATGATGATCCCTGGAGAGGGAGGTATGCGTTCTGTGTTTGATCATGACCAGCCCCCAGAATCTAAACTCCAAGGCAACGGCCGTGCGACGCACGTGGGCCAGACGTTGTAACAAGCTTCTCTTCATCAGCTCTGTGATCAACAAGACGTTTCCATCTATCGGCTTCGACTTGCCGGAAGGGCGCGATCATCTCACAGCAAAATAATGAAAGCTTTTCAATACATATTTATTATACGAGCACCATACGGACGATGCCGATTGGTTTATGAAAGCTGACGACGATACGTACGTTATTCTTGAAAATCTGCGATTTTGTTTTGTCCGGTCAAAATACAAACGAGCCGATTTTCTTTGGACACCATTTTAAAACGATTGTGAAACACAAAGGCACTCGGCATTAGCTGCTACCCTCTCAAAAACTCTCAAAATTGTCCATTAGTAATACAAAATAACATGACAAAAAAAGTAAGTCGAAAAAAAAATTAATTATATAAGTAAACTTGTTTCTATTTTTTTCGACTATCTTTTATTTTTTATTTCAAGGCCGTTTTTCTAGACGCTAGGCATTAATGGGTTTAACAAATTTCTCCTTAATATAAGTACATTCTTATATTCATTTTGTGTGTTAGGCTTATGTCGCTCACGTTCTGGGAGTAGAATGAAGTGTATTAACTAGAAGGTGAACAATCGGAAGAGGACTATACATCCTTCAAAGTATGTCACCGCTTGTGTGACTCAACATATCTCATAGCATCTATGTGACCAGGTGATATTATGTGTTTTATGTTTTGTATTTATCAAAAAATACACAACGTGTATTGTTGTTATAATGTATAATGCAAATAGGCATAGTTTAAGGATTTAACAGAAATTATCCTGGGTACACCCTCTTTCAAAGCTTGTGTAATCGTCACCAGAGTTTAAAATAGATTGTAATGTTGATTCTTGGTAAAAGAATCATCAGAATCGCCCATACTCAGAAATGTATTATTTGGTTAGTAGCATCGTATGGTGACCCTCTACAAAGCTTTTGTAAAAAAAAAAGTTTGGGCTCGAACCACTGCCCCCTAGAGTAAAAGTCTGACACATAGACCGCTCCGCCATACATGCTCATACACTGAATGGTGTTTTTTAATACTTTAATTAAGCAATCCTAGTTGTTTCACAAAATATAACGACGACAACAACAAAACTCTCCAAATTATTCAATCGTTTCGCGTTGCAACGCTTAATAATTTTCCAAGTTTTTAAATCGTCAAAAGATGGATATAATGGATATTTTATAGCATTGTAAATGTTAAGTATTACGGTTTCCTGACAAAATAATATCATGACTAAAACGAACATTTGCGAATCTGAAAGAACTTTTTTTTTAATTTTGACAATTGACCAAAACGTACGTGAAAAGGTCCTTTTAATATCAAATTAATTTCTAAATATTAAATTGTTAGATATCGTTTATTCTTAAATGTATTTGTTGATAATAACAGGCAAAATAATATTGTGACCATCAAATGAACGTAACGATACCGTATATCAACTTGAAAATTGCATAGAATTGTTTCTGAAAATGAGGTATTTAGTTCTGGCAATAAATTGTTTAGGAGAGATCGTTGAACAGATTGCGCATCTTAATTGCGCATTTGGTTGTTTGTGTAATTTTGTTGGTACAAAGCGACAGAATGAGAGAATTGTAATGTCTAAATGTGAAAAACAGTTTATCGTAATATCGTACAACGAAAACTACTGTTCATTTGCAATGATCAATTCAGAAGATAGTTTAAGCATTTAGTGTAAATCATTCAAAATACCATGGACAAATGGCATTCCTGTCTGCATGACCTCGACAACGTTCTCACTTTAAAGATCACATAATGAACTACATAGTTATGGTCCTTGAAATAATATGCATTATTTTATTATATTTAAATCAATATATGTGACTAGGAAATTTTGCCCCTCGAAGCTGTGAAATTCAGATCACATTTACTTGCCATTTTGTCAGAAATTGTATAATAATTGCATAAGAGTTGTGCAGCAAATATATTATTATATTGTTTTTTTCTTTCAATTATGTGTTAAGGGTCGCGATAGCATCAGCGACTCTGCTATTTCCTTCATTACGTATCGCCGAAAAAAATGGACGCCCTGGAGTTCTATATCTACCATTTGAGGCCGTACGATTTACAGTCGGGTACACAGGAGTTGAACCAGGACCGGAGATGCTGAAGTGGAATGGAAAACTTGTATTAAAACAATATTAACTATTTTATGTTCGTAAAATAATACTTTCAACAAATAATGTTTTTCAAACAATTGTGAATAAAGAATTAGCTAATAGAATTATATATTTTTTATTATTCATTTGCATATGCGTGTTGGTGCTGTTGTTTTTTTGCCATATGTCCAACATACATGTATAATCATTGTGTTTATGTTTATTTGTTATCTCTATCTCCCTTTTATCTGTATCGCTAACATAAGGTCCAATATTTAATTGTTTACGTTGTCAATAACCGTAAAGCGAAAAGACGTCACGTCGGTTGAGTGAAAAAATGCGGTTAAAATGCCCGGATGTAATAGGATGTAAAAACTGAATTTTCTTAATTCTTACAATTGTTCACACAGAAACATTATTTTAAGATTTTCTACTAAGAATTTTTCTATGACTATTTCTAATGAATTTTTCTACGACCATTTTACTGAAAAAAGGTCCTTATAAAATAAAATAAATTTCGTTCGTAAAACAAATCTGTTATTGGCAAAAGATAGATAACGTTCACTATACAGAGGGGGTAATCACGTGATAGTCTAGATGGCTACGCCATGCCGAGGCTGTTTTTTTCGCCGTTTGATACCCCTTATTACTTGTATTAATTTTTCGAAATGCCGCTGACTTTGCAGCAATATCAGCAAGAAAGTTACTAACGTCTATTTCGTATTAATATACGCTCTATATCTCGACTTCACTCGCTGCGAAATTTCTTAACGAGATAGGCTAATTACTCTGCTTTATATATTAAATTTCGCTTCGGAAGATGAAAGTTTGCGTAGCGCAGTGGAAGCGCATCCGTTTAAAGATCAAGCCGACACGAAATCGAATACCGGTGACGTCATTTTTGACAACTTTTGTTCTGACAATTAAGCAACAATTCGTTGTTTGTGTTGTGTTGTTATATTTACCGACTTCGTTACATATGCAAATTTATTACATGCACGCTGTATTTTGGAGCACACGTTCTGAAGTGTTTAATCCTTATTTTAATTATTCAAATAATTTCAAATACTATGCAACCTTATTTTCAGATTAATTTAGTTTAACACCCCCCCCCCTCTTGCCACCCGAAAGGCGAACAAAATGTCAAAAATAAAGAGCATATGGTGTTAACCCAGGCATATATACGATCGGGTGTCTCTTCCTAGTGAAGTGTGCAGGTATGCGATAAACCAGATCGGTAAGTTGATAGCTTTCCATGTACACTTGATGTGAACATACATATCTGTCTAACAAAGAGAACCCAGTGGATGTTTTTGCGTTTCATAACTACGAGTAGATCAGTAGGTAAAAGTGAGCAATATAGATAATACACTCGATGTAAAGAAATCTGTAGATAAGCTGGAATACATTCAATAACATCATGTCAGTAAGTATATTTGAACGTTTATTGTTTGCATATCGTATGTTCACACAAATTGCTCAATTTAAAAGTATTTGTTCACCCATTTTTTATTCTGAACAATGTCTTAAAATGAATTAGCTACCACATATGTACTATTTGGAATATTTTTAAATGATAACAAGGAAACAGCTATAAGAAAATTTGCTTTCCCATGTAGCGCTGATTATATTTGACCATGGCACCTTGAAGCAACAGCTAAAGCTCTATAATGACACCACGATGGCTTTTAATTTTACGGGATATCTTAAACGCTATATTGGCAATACACGCTTTTTTATTTGCTTGTTTTAATATAATTTTCATTTATTCGTTTTGGAAACTATGCCATGTTCATTAAAAAACATTGGCTACATGTGAACATGTCCCTTTAAAGCGTGAACTTATGTGCTGATTTGATTCATGAAAACATTTTTTTAATAATAAAAGTTATATTTAAAAGTTAATTAGTGACGTAGCATAGTCGCCCATAATTTGTTATAGTCACTGACGTTTTAATACAGGATATGTGCACTCTTAAATGTTAAACGGTAGAAAAGTAAAAAAAACATAGCAGAGAAGGATAGTCGTTACTGAAAATTATTTCTGCCTTTGTAACATTGGTATTGTTTGGAAGTAGCGTTCCCTTTAAGTAATAATCATAATGTGGGACGAACTGTTCATATGAGTCGCGTTCTGAGAAAACTGGGCATAATGCATGTGCGTAAAGTGTCGTCCCAGATTCGCCTGTGCAGTCCGCACAGTGTCGTCCCTGATTAGCATGTGCGTCCCTGATTAGCATGTGCGGACTGCACAGGCTAATCTGGGATAACACGTTACGCACATTTATTAAGCCCAGTTTTCTCAGAACGCGAAAGTGAAAGTGTTGTCCCTGATTAGCCTTTGTGGACTCCACAGGCTAATTTGGGACGCGGAAATATATATTATCGAAGGGAATTTCAGTAGTTCACTGCATCGCGCTGTTATCTTTTGGCTTTTAATATATTTTGTGCTCGTGGGTAAATGATTACTGCATGCATGGATATTTTATTGAGCGGACACTAAGCAACATTATACTATAAATGTGTATATGAAAGCATTCATGTCTGAGTTAATGCTTTGCTTTCATGAGCGAATGACATAAACTTACCATACTTTTCACGTAATACAGTTTTCATTTGTTGACATATCAAACTCATATTCTATGCGTCAAGTAATAATTTGTTCGTCCATAAATAATGACCGAATGAACTTGATTTGCTGTAAGGTTACTAATACAACCACGTACAAGAGAATCACGGTTTAATTCCTACAATACATGATGGGTTTAACCTACCATGACATGACATGCAGCTTTGAAAATAGCCGGACTAATTATAGTAACGACATGGAGTCTGTCATAATAGTTTTACCTAAATAAAGGATATTTATTTTTTGACGGGATAATTACATAAACAAATGTTCTCAGTGAAGTGAGAAAATACATATGTTCACGAGCGATTGCGCTGGTGTAAATTTCTCAAATTACTGAGAAACTATTTTACGGATTTACCCCGAAAGCAGTCACTTTTTATTGCGTTTGATTATTCTTCTCATATAAACAATTTTTATTACTCTTTTTGCGCATTTTTATCCCAATGATGTTTACTGTAGTAACTGGGTTAAGAAATTAACATTCCAGCGGCATGTTGGATTTCAATGAATATTTGCCGTTGATTCAAAAGGTAATTTGTTGGGACTGCTTCTGGCGCTCGATTGGTCATTGTCGGCTCAGGTAATACTAAGAAGTACCCCGAGTACTCCTAAATTTACTACTAAGTATCCGGGGTACGGAAAAATATATCTAATAAGTACCCCATAGTATGACCAGGTGCCTTTAAGCGTATTTCCGTACCCGGGGTACAATGTAGTAAACTTAAGAGTACCTGGGGTACTTTTGTGTAGTACCTGAGCCAAAAACGACCAATGAACAGCCGCTGACTTTGACAACAGGACTACGGTCGTCTTAGTTTGAGTCGCCCTGACCAGAGCAGAAACAAGGTATAATGAACAGTGACATGACATGCATCAAACCTGTATCTGAACTTAATTTGACATTTAAAACACTAGTCTCTAGTCAGGCAATCACGAAACACATGATGAATTTGTGTTCATTATTTCATTACTAGGCAATATATAAATTATCATATTCATACTCGATATCACCATCGTTATCACAACCATCATTTTCATCGCCGTCGTTGTCATCATCAGAAGCAGTATCAAAGCAACAGTTTCTTCATCATCATCATTGTCATAAGCGTCGTTATCATCATCATCATCATCATCATCATCATCATCATCATCATCATCATCATCGTCATAGTCATATTCATCATTATTATCATCATCATCATCATCATCATCATCATCATCATTATCATTATCATCACCATCGTCATCATCGTCATCATCGTCATCATCGTCATCATCATCATCATCATCATCCATCTAAGCATCTTCATCACCAAACCAACAAGTTCCTCATTCAAAACAATAGCATCCCATTCATGACTTATTTTTGTTCCTCTCCTTTATCCAGCTCGACTTCGAAGACGAGCCCGTGGACTTGGGTCAATATGCCTGGTACTGGGGCGAGACTCACCAGGAGCTCGTGCGTCGCGAACTGTCACGTGCGCCAGACGGAAGTTACCTCGTGCACCACACGGGCGATATCGAATTCCACATGCTGGCG
Source organism: Dreissena polymorpha (assembly GCF_020536995.1). Lineage (NCBI taxonomy): Eukaryota > Metazoa > Mollusca > Bivalvia > Myida > Dreissenidae > Dreissena > Dreissena polymorpha. The sequence goes on along the minus strand of NC_068370.1, from coordinate 40,681,628 downwards.
GTCAAGTATGGGTTTTAATTTCATATTGAGTGCCGGCAGCTCTTTGTTTGTTATCGGCATAGCTACTGATATATTTATCGACAGCTCTTAAATGGGTTACCGAATGCAACCTCTTTTATTGGTTTTTAAGTTGTCAGGTATTTAATGTTCAACTTCTTTGGTTGTTTTATATTATACATTCAAAAGCACAGTTTCTTTATTAACAGTAACAAACAATAATAAGCTAGTCTTAAAACGTATGATTTCAGGTCCAACCTTCTAAAAGTACACGAAAATTGATGATTTTTAACAACGTCGTCATATATTGTTATGAATGATCACACTTCACAATGTTCGATTACGTGCATCATGCTTCTTAAGTAGCGCTGATTATATTTTGCCATTTTCATTTGATAAGCTAGAAAGTTAAAACAAAACAAATGAAGAATTAAGTTGTTTCATCATATGTGTCTTGTTCTGAGAAAACTGGGCACGATGCATGTGCGTAAAGTGTTGTCCAAGATTAGCCTGTAAAGTCCGCACAGGCTAATCAGGGACGACACTTTCCGCTTCAATGGTAATTTTCGTTTAAAGGAAATCCCTTTCTACCGAAAATGAATTTTAGCGTAAAGTGTCGTCCCAGATTAGCATGTGCAGTCCGCACAGGCTAATCTGGGACGACACTTTACGCACATGCATTATGCCCAGTTTTCTCAAAACGCGGCTCATATTTGTGGCGTATTGTATGTTGTTCATTCTTACCAGGTCTACAGTGTACATTTTGCATTTTATTTTGAAAACATACGATTTTGGAGAGTTTTAATGAAACATTTAACGGGATTTTTCTGTTTCATAAGTAATATTTATACATATCCGATTTAACCTTGCAAACTACATTTCATTCAAATCGTATTCTATAAGAAACAGAGCTAGGAGGAAGAGTCAAATATCAGTCTTGATCGCATCGCTTTTTTACGCTGATGTAATAAATACAATATTAAACCCACACAGCATGACATTCAAATACATTAATAATTGTTGAGATACACATGTTCGCATAAATAAAAACACAAATTCAGTAGATAAGATTTTGCTGGTTCAGTACAGTACACAAAAGCATTGTTTCATTTTAAGTATATGCGTTAAAAAATATTTTAAGAGTGCACTCTTACCCAAAATCGCGTCTTCCTGCTTACACTGACATTTTCATTATTGTGTTTCATGGTTGATTGAAAGACCTTTGTATTGCTACTATTGGAACACTTAAATATGAGGAGCAAATTAATGAGTGTGCTTATTTAAGCTTCCGTGTTGCTTGTTTTGTATTTGAGAGCTTATCTCATGAAATAGTTGCTGTTATCTATGTTCTCACCTATCAGCTTACACAATTACAGTTACATATTTATATAAAATAAGTTTTTATCGTCGTTATCCCGTTACACTTCCGGGATACAATACGAATACTTTTATAACATGACAAGCTCAATGTTACGTTGCTAAATGGCACAAACAGCAGCACGATTTAATTATAATAATTTTAAAATAATGTGTCTGCTTTAGTGAGAATGGACAAAATGTTTACTCTGTCGATGCTGATCTCTATGTTATCGGAACTGAATGTTATCTCAAAATCGACATTATTTCGGTCAATTTTTAATTTATAAAAATCGTCCGATGTCATGACAATTGAAGTCACAACTTATTTGACCTAACCCTGTAACGATTAGCTGCGAGTAAAATACTAATTTCCTCGTGACAGGGTCGGGGATGATATCGTTTGGCAGCCTATCTACTGTCGGGACGGGCTGGTGGGTTTCACGGAGCCCCTCGGCTTCGAGTCGTTCGAGGATGCCCTGGAGGCGTACACGGAGAGCCAGACGGAGACCCATGACACGCTTAGAAATCCCCTGCCCAAACCGGACTTCTCGAAGCTGGTAAAACAACACGTACAGTTTGAACCTTTAACACTCAGATACGCACTGTTAACCGTGCGCAGTAGCTTGGAAAATCTAATTAAATTAAAACATTTCTTACTAGATTCAAGTTTACAATCTTCATTTTACATCTAAAAGGTATTGATGATAAGCAAATAGCATAAAACCTGAACAGATTGCGAGTTACTGGCAGGCTTTTCTGGTTTTATGGTAGTTGCATATAGCCATTTTCACTTTGATTCTGAATGGGGAGAGGTTAAGTCGGCGACTGCACCAGATGAGTTGAGTTTCGTTTAAGAGAGAATATATTCAAACGAAACATTTTATATAAGCGGGAAGTGTCGTCCCTTATGAAGCCTGTGCGGACTGCACAGGCTAATCTATGATGACCCTTTACGAACATTAATTAAGTCCAGTTTTCCTAGAAAGAGGCTTAGTTGGTTGTGTTGTTTTTTCACAGCGCGAGACACACACGACAATGAAGCCCGTTCAGCTGCTGAAGAGACTCCGAGACACGCACGGCCTTCTGGGTCAGCGGATAGATGAACTAGACAACGTGGAAGGCTGTATTGAGAGACTTGAACAAGTAGGTGTAGCTGTATCAAGAGTAGCTGTATGCAGCTTTATTGAAAAAGTGCAGTGTAAAGCGCATGTATTGTAATGTAGAGGTATCGAGAACGTGAATACTGAAAGACAACGTTATAATGAAGCTTGGTTGAATAAAGAAATTGAAAACAGGCACTTATATACGTGTGTATTGTAAATTCTGTTTACAAGCTCTTTTTAATATGACAGGAAATCGAGGAGAAGAGCAAGTCGACGGAAGCGTACGGCGTGCTGATCAAGGTCGTATCTAAGCAACTGGAGAAGACGAATGAACTCACGAGCTCGTCCAGCGACAGACTGGATGAGTAGGTGTTTGCTTGTACTAGTATTTGATCCTCGTTCTGGGTAAACAGGGCTAAATACATATGCGTTAAGTGTCGCCCCATATTAGACTGTGCAATCCGAACAGGTTAAGCAGGGACAACACTTTTCTGCTTTCGTTTTTCGTTCACATTACTACTACACAAAAACCCAGTTTAGGCGGAAAGTGTCGTCCCTGATTAGCCAGGCTAATATGGGACGACACTTAGCGAACATACATTAAGCCATGTTTTTCCAGAACGAGGCTCTAGTATTTCTTACGCTGGTGTGTCTTGTGCGAAACTGTTAAGTGTGTGACAACCTGAATAAGAATTAAGTAAATAATACTAGTAAACTAATTCCAAACATACATGCGTCAATCTCTGTAGTTTATAATGTAACATGCGCGTGGCGATGTTCTTTTTCAATAGTGTACAGTTTTAAAGGGATTTGTTCAGGGATTGCAACTTTCACAATTTTCTAAATTAACACCGATTCAAAACATAAAATAACTATGTACTTTTTAAAAGGAAGAGAAATGACACTCAAGACATACACACATACTGAAAATATGAACCTCCCTATGGTACAATGGGGCTTAAGTTTCGTTGTAGATAAGTCCGCACAGGTAAATCATGGCGACACATTTTGCCTAAACTGGATTTTCGCTAAGAAGAGACGTCCTTTAAACGAAAAATACCATAAACGCGTAAAAATGTCGTCCCTGATTAACCCGTGCGGGGCGGACTGCACATGCTGGTCTGGGACGACACTTGAAGTACTTGCACATTTACCTTTCAAGGTGTAAGATTTAAAGTGATGCCATTGACAGGATCAACAACAACTGCACGGCACTCACCAAGCGACTGGAAGGTCTGCGACAAGAGCAGACGGCAATTGAGAGAGAGCGTACTTCACTGGTGACAGAAAGGAACGAACAGTCCAAACTGTCCACACGTTGTCTAGATGGAATTAGAGATCTGGAAAACGAGCTACAGAAAATCAAAGAGTAAGTCGTCTTTGACTGAACAAACAATTCAAATAAAGTAGAAAATAATACACTTTTTTTCGCAAATCTCAGCCTACATTCGAACATTTTTTCGGACAGCTGTCTCAACTGGGGTTCAGTGTATGCGCTTTTGTAGGTGTTTCCGTCCAATTTTATCCAAACGTTATCGTCGGCATTTATCGGGCATATAGAGCCCAAGTTAGTTAAATAAAATTCGCAGCATTTCTGTTATTTGCATCTCATTATAGGACACGAGGTATCGGTGCGTTTTTTATAACAATATGTTATACTGTGTGTTCACTCCAAGGACATTTTTCAAGTCATAGCTGTGCTAGATATTGACTTAGTATTACAGGGACAAGTTCGAGTTCTCTTGTAACGAGAGTTTTATCTGTTATTGCATGGGTATTATCGAGTTCTCGTTCAACACGATGTTGATCTTTTATTGCATGACAATATCGACATCTCGTTTTACGATAAAAACAATCTTTTTGTATTGACATTATCACATTCTTGTGCTACGAGCTGTTATTGCATTGGCATGAACGAGATCGTGTTTACGCGATGTTGACCTTAAAATGCATCAATTGACCTTTTCGGGTTCTCATTTTACGAGCTGTTGACTATTATTTCAATGATAGTATCGAGTAAGGAAGCGTATATGTATGGAAGCGTATATGGTACACCCTGATGCTGTGATGATGTCAACATTCTATGACGGCATGATATGAAAAAGGTATCATGGCGTAAAAAACTCATCGTGTCGACTAAAACTATGATGGTAAGTCATGTTCACAAGAGCATGACGCCCAAAATTATGTTGATTTGTCGACTTAGATCATGTCGACCAAATATTTTTTCGGAAAAAGCCGGAAACATTTACGTCGAGACTTTAACTTATTGTCGTTATGGCGAGTAAAATAAGAGGGAAAACCCTACAAAACTATGACGACATACCATGTTATTTCACAGTAAGTCGATATAAACTAATCCGGAATGACCATATTATTGGGGTGTATCATATACGCTTCCGTACGTATACGCTTCCAAAATAGAACTCTCGTTATATTTGTTGTTGATGTTTGTCTGAGCGTCATTATCAAGTTCTTGGTGCATGAGATTCTTTACTTTTATTGCAGTGACATTATCGAGTTCTCGCTGTACGAAAACTGCATGGACACCATGATGCTATTTATAGATCATCTGCTGGCGTCTGACGTCACTGAATTCGCACAGAAGGTTGAGGAGTATGACATAGACAAAAGCGTGGCAAAGTCAATTCTCAAAACGGAAAGTGACGGAACATTTATTGTGAGAACTAACAACGACCCTAATAAACCATACAGCATCTCTGTCAGGTGAATACATGAACCAGTTGGATAATTTATCAGATATGCATTTAGATTCCACAGTGCGTTATTTATCTAATTGATATTTTTCTATGCTTTCCATCTTTCACGTGTCCTTTTAGTTGAAGAATAGGCCCTATACCGATCATAAACATGCTTCATATTGGGGGCCTTACACGTACACTTAAGGCATCCGGTATTGTTTCACAAACCCAGAAATAAACAAAAAATAACGTCCACACTGGCTGGTCAACATTATCTAAAGATGACAATGGTTAACCCATTTATGCCTAGTGGACTCTCCAACTCTTCTTAATTGGATCAATTTATTTCCAAAATTAGGGATGTCTAGTATAGTTATTTCTATATTTAGAATATTTCTTACAGAAATTCCTTTAAGCAAACAGCGCAGGCCCTGATGAGACGCCGCATCATGCGGCGTCTCATCTGGGTCTACGCTCTTTGCCAAGGCCTTTTTTCTAGACGCTAGGCATAAATGGGTTAATGTAACGACTTAAGGCTGCTGATGTATTCTCTTGCAGCTACTCAGACGCGGAAAACGAAGGACTTGTGGTTCATTTCCCGGTGAAACGGGACGATGGCTGCCTCGGGTTCGACGAGCAGACGTGCATTTTCCATGACATTCAGGACTTGGTCACGTGCTATGCTCGAATCCCGTTTGGTTCCCACGACAGTACGTATGGGGACTTAACTCTGGTCAGACAGGTCGAATAGAAGGCAATCGAAGAAGGAAAAGGAGAAAGAAAATCATCAGTTTTCAGTACATTTGCAAGGAAGATGTCTTTAAAGTAGTGTCTCTGAAGTGCGTCGTAATTATAGTTTGTGGACTCGCTGCAAATCGAGAAAGGAGGGAGTTCAACTGACTCCGGTCTGACATACGCTCAACACACTGCGCTTTGATGACTTGTAAACCTCTTGAATATTTCAATCTTATATATACTATAAAGATTTCGATTTTTTTGCATGAATCCATAGACTTGACGTCACGGTGCTTATTCACTGAATATTTATGAATGAAGTCGACGTCATTTTGTGTTCGTTTCATTTTTTGACGTCAGAGATAAGCACGGGTGTATGATTTCTCGCAAAAAAGAGCGGAATATAGGTTTAAAAAAGTGCTAATAGATATATTTACCAAAAAAAAATTATTATAAATTTGTAGTAGAATGAAATAATGTTTGGCTCAGTAGGGTAAGTAGGGTGTTTGACTGTGGTGATACAAAACCGGTTTTCGTCACGATTATTTTTATCAAATCTCCTAAGCATAGAAACTCAAAATCGTAGGTTATGAATGCAATAACCAACAGAATGCCACAATTTCTTTCTCGAATAACGTTCCATTTTTTTAATCACGTGATAGACAAGAGGCGCCTTGAGCTGTGCACCTGGGTTTACCTGATGTGTGTTCACTTTGTATTACGCGTCATGGATGTTCCTATTGTTTATTAATTCCACGACATTGTATGGTTGTGAATACTACCTTTGAACGAACCTGGTACCTTTCCATATCACGATTCGTTTTAATAGACTACACGATTGAGAAATAACATACACATGATATACAGTATAAACACTGGTCGTGTTTTTGTTAAGACAGTATAATATTTCTACATTCTTTATGTGCTAAAACATATTTATTAGAATGAATATATACCGCCATGAAAACTAGTTTCACATTTACTAGTATATCATTATTTTACATCATGATATGTGTGCTCACGGGTGGATCGCCCCTTGTATGTATACATATATTATTCTTTTATCTGGATTTGCATGACGGAACATAATATATGTATACAGTTTACCCTGTCCGAGTATCAACGTCCATCTCTCAGATCTATCGCATACTTTATAAACAATAGTTTTGAATGGTGTCATTACTATGTTGCATTTTGTTTGTTAAACAACCGAAGAAAGCAAATAGTTATCGCAGCGTCTGTTCCTCCTGCTTCTTGTGCGGGCATAAATGAGGAAATATTGAAGGGATTCAAATGAAACGTCATAAAGTGATCGAGGGTTTTAACCCATTTATGCCTAGTGGACTCTCCCATCATTCTAAGTTGGATCGATTTATTTCCAAAATTAGGGATGTCTTGTATATTTATTTTTATATTTAGAATATTTCTTACAGAAATTCCTTTTAGCAAACAGCATTATGCGGCGTCTCATCTGGGTCTACGCTGTTTGCCAAGGCCTTTTTTCTAGACGCTAGGCATAAATGGGTTAAGGTTACGTGCGAAGTACAAGAACCATAAGTCAGTCTTCAGGATTTACAGAGTATTTATGCTATTTAGTCACTGTCTTGGGCGAAGCATAACTCCCTAAGTATTGAAGGTTTTTTAAAGGCACTGTACATTTGTAGAAGACATTTAGAGGAAGTGAAGAGTACAAGAACCACAACTTTGTAATACGTATTTTGGATTAATAACCCTTTGTTATTTTGTAGTCCTTTCTTGTGTGGATCATCGCTCCTTAAGTATTTAATGTATTCAAATGAACCTTCATGTAATAATAGAAAGCTTTATGAAATAATTGGGGGAAAAATCCCATCTTTTAAGGACAATATCACACTTTTGGATTAAAACAATATTTCGGGGGCCTTTCGCTCTGGTAACAGGACTTAATTGTATCTGTTGTACACCTTAACGTGCACATGAATATGACTATATAAATGTATCGGTGTTATGTTGTTTTGTTAAACTACGCAATTATGGGATAAAATGGCCTGAATATGTGTGTATATCATTGTGTCAATAAACTATTAATCTGTTGCAGTCATGATTTCTATATTGGTATGAACGTGTGTAACTGTTATCGTTTTCAGCAATATAGAAAACATGATTGTTGTGTGGTGTCAAGTGATGGGAAAAGCTCGCCAAACAAACGTCAGTATGCTCACATTCAGCGATAAAACATCTATGATTATACAAGAGAAGTCACCTAGATAGGGGAAAGGTTATTTACTTCAAATACGGAATGCATCATCCATTTACCATATCAATGTGATTGTGTGTAATCGCCGGTATCATACACTTTACTATTGTCATTATCTGATACTATTTACCGGTAGTAGATATTGTACTAGCAAAGTGAATGTCGGTGTAAATAATACGACACAAAACTGCGAAAATGTGCGTTTTAAAAAGCCTTATTTTTGTGACTTGTGCCCTACCGATGGTACGTACATCATCGTTACCATGTGTAAAACAGTCATTTGGTAGTTCTTCTATCGTCTGCGTGTGTAACGCCACCTATTGCGATACCGTTGAAGAAGAGAGCAAACTACCAGAGGGCATAATGACCGTCTACTCGACAAGTAAAACTGGAAGCAGACTCAACAAAAGCGAGCATGGAGCTAAATTGATCTCAAAAACAGACAAGAAATTGTATCGAAAAAGCGAACAAAGTCCGGATGTGTTGTATTTCATTGTGCCACGTCGAACTGCGCAGACGATCGTAGGGTTTGGCGGTACTTTTACGGATGCGGCTGGCATGAACGTTGCTAGTTTACCAGACGGGGCGCAAAAGAATCTCATTGAGTCGTATTTCGGGCCCACTGGTATCGAATATAACCTGGGACGAATTCCAATCGCTAGCAATGACATGTCAACTGATATTTATTCGTACGACTTCACCCGGGGGGACATTTACCTATCCAAATTCACTATAGCGGCCTACGATCATTTGTACAAGCTTCCGTATATCGATCAAGCGGTGGTTGCTAGCCGCCGCAACCTGTCGCTCTTCGCAAGTCCGTGGTCGTCCCCTGACTGGATGAAAACCAACGACAACATGGTCGGTGTCGGAACAATACTACCCAAGATGGCGAAGGTGTACGCCGATTATTTAGGTCGGTTTCTTCGGGAATACGAGTCGTTTATGTTCCACGGGCGCATGTGGGGTTTGACGACTCAGAGCGGCCCATCGCGAAGCTGCAGTAACGACAGTATCCCGGAGTACCAATCCGTCTGCTGGTCCCCTCAGAACATGAGCGACTGGATCAAATACGACCTAAAGAGGTCGCTGGAGGATAACGGATACGGCCATATCAAGTTGTTCACTATGGACGACAACGTGGACGAACTTGACAACTGGAGAAGCGCGTTTGACGCAATCTCACTGAACCTCGTGGACGGATTTGCCGTACAAGGTTATCACGACAACGTCAGTGACGACAACACGACAAATTACAACAACGCGTCTTCGCCAATGTGCGATATGTTCTCACTTCACCCCGACAAGATTCTCCTAGGCTCGGAGTACTGTATAAGGTCCAGACCGGAACTGGGCAGCTGGGAAAGAGGCGCGGACCTTGCCAAGCACGTGTTCCACACGCTTCAGAACTGCGGATCGGGGTTCACGCACTATAATCTAGCCGTGGACTTGGATGGTGGGCCGAGTTGGGTATACAATTACGCCGATAGCCCGATAGTGGTTGACGCAAAGCAAGCAAAGGGGGGCGTACCTGTATTCTACAAACAGCCGATGTTTTACACAATGGGACACTTCAGCAAGTTCATAACAGCAGGATCGGTCGCCATCGAAATGTTCACTCTCGAAGATGTGCCGGCGGGGATTTATTCCGTCGGATTTATGCGACCGGACAATTACATCGTCGTCGTCGTCGGCAATTTCGGCAGCAAAGGGAACATCGTGGGTTTCAGGGACAGTCGGTACTATTTTGAGTTCTCAATGGAGGCCAGTTCGATACACACTTTTATTTGGATGCACCCGGCCGATGCTTAGATGCAGGATCATGCAAATGTGCGACATCCACCATTAAGTATATATGATATAGTTCAATATAATGCTGAACAATAAATCGCGATGAATCGCTTATGTGCGTAATAATCTGAAATATATATTTATTCGCCGCGCAGTTTTGCTTTTAAAGTGTTGCTCTGACTAGATGCAATACATATAGGTATGGATAAGATTAAACCTACGAGCATACATCCACCGTTTCATGTTGAAACCGCGCGAATTTCTGTCGAAATAACCACGTGCATTACCGTACATTAGCAAAAAGCATACCATGTGTAAAAGGAACCCGCCTGCTTCAATCAGTAAACAATTTCATCTGTTTTATGGCTGAATGTGAGCAAAATTACGTTTGTTTGGCATGTTTTTTCCCCTTCTGAAAACAATCCAAGGTACGATTGAAATTTGGGGAACTATTTTGGGAAAGGGGCCTTTGAAGGCCACAACTACCGTAGGTAAAAGCCGCGGTACATGTACTCTGATAAATATAGTTTGACTGATGTCCACAGGTATTCAGGCAATGTTGCATGGAAGATATTTCTGTTGCGATAAATACAATCGGATTTGAAATGCTGTCAGAACATGTGAGGTTTACTGTACAGGACGTTAAATGAGCAGGCAAACTTAAGATTGGTATCTGCAGGTGGATGCAGTAACATTTATTGACGATGGACAAAAAATATCCTTATGTGTAGCTTAAAATGTATACATATCTATACATTTGTAGATTCTTTGATCATAAAACCATTGATAAAATAGATAACATTAATTTATAACTAACACCAATTTAAACTCATGGCCATTTTAATATACAAACAATTCAGATCAAATATACGTTAAATTCACCAACAATAAATATAACTTAAGCATCATTTACTAGAGGCTTTCTTCTTTTTTTCTTTCTTCTGTTTACTACTAGAATCTTCGGTGAGTGGGGCATTCTTCAATTTGGCATGACCGGTGGCCTTTATATGGTCAAACAGCTTCGACCTGGAGGGGAAGTCTGACCCACAGATCTCACAGCGACCCTGTTATCATGTCATGAATAAACATTAATGAGCCTCACTGTGGAAAAACAGGGCTTAATGCGTATCCTTAAAGCGTTGTCCCATAGAGAACTATGTGCAGTCTTTTTGTGATAATTTTTATTTGAATGAAGTCTCTTCTTAGCGAAAATCCAGTTTAGGCAGAAAGTGTCAAAAAGAAAGGTTTATCTGGGACGACACTTTCAGAAAATCCATCAAGTCCAGTTTTTCCCAGAAACAAGTTCATTGGTTTAGTTACAGTAAAACCCCTCTAAATCTGATGTCCACTTGACCATGAAAACACCCCCAAATAAGTAGGGCTACTGGGTTTTACCATACCTCTAAAAAGTTTAAATACTCATTTCTTATATCTTTATGCTTTTTCTTTGCATATACTAACCTCCTTATGTCCTTTTTTGGGTATGTTTACCAAGCCCGTCAGCCTATCAATAAAATAGAGAAATGCGTGCTAGCTGATGGAATTTGTTTGTTGCAGTACTCTAATGATTTAAAACCTTTGTAGTAAATTTCAACACCCAAAATGTTTTACAAGATGTCTTAGTGTCATCTCAGAGGTTTGTATGAATGTTGCACAAAGTGTACTATTACCAAAGCGTACCATTAAGCAAAACTTATTTATTCATATCATTCAGAATTGAAATATAGTCTTCCATCAATCCTGATTTAGGTTTGATTGTCCTCGATGCATCAAAGAGCCTTGCAACACAACGTTATATGCATCTGATTTACAATGATGTATATACATACCAGTACATATAGAAAGACCCCTTTTTGGGGGCAAATGTCACCTAAGACAACCTACCATTTTCTGATTTGGGTCAGGCTCACTTTTCTTTTTCTTGTATTTGCTTTTCCTTTCATTCATTGCAGCAACATCATCTGCATTAACATCAGCATGCATGTCCATATCAGCTGCTTCTTTCATAGAATCAATAGCCTGGTCTTCAACATTGTGACAGTCATCTGTATCACCATCATTTACTGCATCACTGACATCAGTGTTGAGCCTATTATTGTCTACGTTAGTTTTATCCACAGCCTGATTTTCAGAATCACCATCAGTTTCTTCAGAGTGTTCTTTGGTCTCCTCTGCTGATACACCATTGGGTATATCCTGAAATTGATAATCAGTTATGTAAATAACAAGGGCTGTTTTTAAAACACGCATGCCCCCCAAATGGGCTGTCAGTTGTAGTGGCAGCCATTGTGTGAATACATTAGGAACCATTTTACTGCTTCAGGTCACTGTGACCTTGACCTTGGACCTGAAAATCAATAGGGGTCATCTGCCAGCCATGATCAATGTACCTATGAAGTTTCATGATCCTAGGCCTAAGCTTTCTTGAGTTATCATCCAGAAACCATTTTACTGTTTTGAGTGACTGTGACCTTTGACCTAGTGACCTGAAAATCAGTAGGGGGTCATCTGCCAGTCATAATCAATGTACCTATGAAGTTTCATGATCCTAGGCCAAAGTGGTTATCCGGAAACCATTTGGTGGACGGACCGACAGACGGACCGACAAGTGCAAAACAATATACCCCCTCTTCTTCGAAGGGGGGCATAAAAAGTCATCTATGTTGTGATAGTACTGAAACACAAAGCTAACATTTTACCCATGGAGTTTTCTATAGGCAAAGTACAATCTTATCATTGGTAATTATCCAATAAAGAAGACAAAAGCAATCCCTTAATTCTTAAACATTTCAAGGTTTTACAAGAAACGTGCAACAGTTTGAAACATTATTCATGTTTATTAGATAAAACGTCTGAATGTTAAAGCTGCAATATCAATAAAGTCTGTAACACGCAACTTTAAATGACAACAATATCATAAAGCAACATCCTTCATAAGGAGAGTTAAATAATTTCAGCTCCACTGTCTAGTAACTACAAGGATTTAAACATATACACATGTATAATAAAGCATTCAATGAATTATTAAACCACCAGTTAATAGATTTCAATTAAAACTGTAAATTTAATGTGCAGAAAAACTGATGTTAGAAAGTGACATCTATAATAAAAAAAAATTGTTGACAAAGTTAATAGGGGGTAAACAGAGTACATGACAATAATTTATTTTCAAACTCTCAGTTCATTGTTTTATTGTCACTATACTAGTTTTGTTATTGATATCGTACCATAACAAAAATACATAAATGACACACAACAAACAAATACATTATTTTGATCTTTGGTTATTTAAATAAAAGTATGAAACTGAATGGATATGAGCCTTTCAGGGGAAAAGAGGCTTAAAGGTACCGTCAACCATGAATGCCGAAAAAAGAAAAATTCTTAAATACCGTTTTTTTTTACAATTATTAGTTTATATTGATTAAAATATCACGACTGGTATATTACATTACTTGAAAAAAGTTGTTAAGTTTTCATATTTTCAGTATATTCGGTAATAGATTTTACTGGGTACCAGTACCAGGTAACTACTAGTTAACACCAGTAGATTGATCATTGTCGTCACGTGGTTAACCCAGAAATGCAAATTGTGCATGCATAGTGAATTGTATATATTTTATATATAAAATGATCAATCTACTTGCGTTATTTATTGTGTGTATATCGTTATGTCACCTATTTTCGCGATGTACTTTCGATTTCACATCGCGAAATTTTATTACCGAATAGACTGGAAATATGAACTTTTTTCATGTAATGTAATATACCAGTCGTGATATTTAAATCAATATAAACAAATAATTGTAAAAAATACGGTATTTTATAACTTTTCTTTTTTAGTCATTTGTGGTTGACGGTACCTTTAACTTGCAGGCTGTTTTGGTTTTATGCTAGTTTTATTTAGCCATTTTTACTTTGCTTCTGACTTGTGCTTTAAGTGTCAACCCTGATAAGCCTGTGCAGTCAACACTGGCTAATCAGAGACACAACTTTCCCCTTAAGACAGGATTTTCGTTTAGAAGAGACTTCCTTTAAACAGAAAAATACAAAAAAGCATAAAGTGATGTCCCTGATTAGTCTGTGCAGAATGCAAAGCCTTATCTGGGCAAACGGTTATGTACATGCATTAAGCCCCGTTTCCCACAGCAAAGGTCATATGGTCTAGATTTAACAAATCTTACCTCGTCTTCATCCGAGTCTTCAAGAAGCTCTCTGCTAAGCTTTTCTCTTCGCTTATCTCGTTTAGATTTACTGAAACATGGGTTTAATGCTAATCTAAGAACAATAAAAAAGTCAGGTGATAAATGTGTTGTTAAATAGCATTTATCTTTAACTACTGCTTCTGTTTAAACCATTCTCATTCTGGGAAAACTGGGCTTAATGCATGTGCCATAACAGTTATCCTAGATTATCCTGTCCACACAGGCTCATTAAGGAGGACACTTTCCACTTTGTTGGTATTTTTCGTTTAAAGGTAGTCCGTTCTTAATGAGAAGCCATTTTAGGCCCAAAGTGTCTTATCAGATTAGCAAGTGCGGACTGCACAGGCTAATCTGGCACAACACTACACACAAGCATTAAACCCCTTTTTCCCAAAGCGAGGCTCAAATGATTGAGAAATGGCCATTTATTAAAATATCAAATCTAAAAAACATAAAATAAAACACATTTCAACTTTTTGCAAAGCCTATTTGTCAACAAGAGATTTTTAGTGAGGGAAACTTGCTTGAAAAATCAATAAGGGACTATTTTGGTGGACAACATCGTTGTGGACAGACCAATCTTTTGCCAACTATGTAATCATATTTATATTACGTTATAACACCCCTTACATACGCATATATATAGTTATATAAGTAAAATGTTATCATCCAGATTGTAAATATTATATAATAAAAGTAAAAACACGTGTCTGGGATTTTAAATAAATATTGATATAGCCAATGCGTTTCGCACAGCTCATCAGGGCATAATACAATATATTACAACGTCAAAATGTCATGCATTTTGTGCAGTCCTCACAGGCTAATCATGGACGACACTTTCCACTTTTATGGAATTTTTCTTTTAATGGAAGTCTATTCGACATGAAAATCCAGTTCAGATGGAAAGTGTCGTCCCACTTAAAACATATGCATTAAGCCCAGTTTTCCCAAATGACACAACAAGAAAAAGCCAATTGAATGGTTAGATGTCTTATCATCCCATACATACACTTTTTTGTTACTGGCGCTTTCTATACCATCTTGAAGAGACACATTTTCCAATGTGTTTGAAACACTGTCCAATTCATCAGCCTAAAACAAGGAACAACAAAAAATACAATATTCAATAATTAAAACTATAAATGTGCCTAAACAATCTTTTTTTTTCAAATTTAAATCAAAATTGAATAATACAAGGTATGCAAGCTGTTAGATAAAGTAAATGAATTAAAAAAGGCAAATTTTAAACAATTATTAAGAACGTTCAGCTTTATAAACACAGGATAATTGGTCCTTATATATTAAGCTGATTTTCGGCAACTTCCCTAGGTAAAATTGATTCAAAAGCACGAAACCAGCTGTTGTTTTTCTATTAACTTTACACCACTCAGATACGCATTTTAAGTCATTTGTAGTCCCTTTGAAAATCGAATTAAATTAAAGACCTTTCAAAGAGATTCAAGTTTTAAAGGCTTTATTTCCATCCTCAAGATACTGATGAAAAGCAGACAGCATAAAACCAGAACAGCTAGCATGTGTCTCGCTTTTCTGGTCTTATTCTGGTTGTTAATTAGCCATTTCACTTTTCTTCTGAGCAGGAAAGGGTGACAATATAGCATATTTCAATGAATGTCAGACAACATCATCAGAATACGTCATGTGAAAAGTAGGCTAAGATCTCACTTGTTTTTCAACTAAAGCTTTGTCACAGACGTGACGAATACCCCCACATGCCGCATTGACACAGAATATTTTGCATGTTGTCTTCACAAAAAACAGCGAACACCATGCTCAATGTTTAAAACTCACTAAGTGACCCTGTGACCTAGCTTTTGACCCGGCATGGCCCATGTTCAAACTTGACCTACACATCATCTAGATACAACTTCTGACCAAGTGTGGTAAAGATCGGAAGAAAACTACTTGAATTAGAGAGCGGACACCATGTTCAATGTTTAAAACGCACTAAGTTACCCCGTGACCTAGTTTTTGACCTGCCATGACCCATGTTCGAACTTGGCCTAGACATCATCAAGATACAACATCTGACCAAGTTTGGTGAAGATCGGAAGAAAACCACTTGAATTAGAGAGCGGACACTTAATACGGACAGACAGACCAACTGACCGACCAACCGACAGACAAGCTCACTCCTATTAACCCCCTAAACTTCTTTTGTGGGGGTATAATTATTGATTTAGAACATTGATTACAAGCCTTTAAATTTCTAGAATACTTGTTTGAAGAAATGGCACCAAGTAAGTAATAGATGTCCTCTTTATTTATCAACACAACAATGTGGTAAAAAAAATGCAATTTTCCATGGAAATAAAGAAATAGTTAATGTTTTCCATGAAATACTAATAGTGGAGCTTTGTTCTGGGAAATCAGGCTTAGTTCATGTGCGCGAAGTGTTGTCCCTGATAAGCCTGTGCAGTCCTTGCTTTAACTGAATTTTTGCAAAGAAGAGACTGCCTTTAAACAAAAAATACAATAAAAGCCTAATGTGTTTTTCCTGATTAGAACATACAGACTGCACAGTTTAATCTGGTATGACACATTACACACATGCATTAAGCCCAGTTTTCCCAGAATGCGGCATGATTTATTTGAGTCGTGTTCTGAGAAAACTGAGCATAATGCATTTGCAGTCCGCACAGGCTAATCCCGGACGACACTTTCCACTTTTATGACATTTTTCGTTTAAATGAAGCCTCTTGTTAGCAAAAATCCAATTTGGGCAGACTGCACAGGCTAATCTGGGACGACACTTTACACACTTGCATTAAGCCTTGTTTTTAAAGGGCGAGGCTCATTTCATGCCACTTACCTGGGTTGCATTTCTCTGCTGTTTCCTCTTCTTTTTCTGCTTCTTTGATAACCTGCAACAAAATAATAAATCATCATTAAAATACTGATCATATGGAAACAGCAATACAAACTTGCAAATAATTTTAAACATAAATTGCCAAACATCAACACGAAAATTTTAATAATCACAGACATAGATGCCCCACTGGACAATGTTTAGCCACAGACAAATGATATGTAACAACCACAAACAAGAGAATTTTGTTAAACATGTATGATTATGACTTACAGACAAGTTGTTGATAATGGGCCATTGCTAAGAGTAAGAGGTTGTGTTAATATTGCATTTGTAACAAGAGCACCCCATAACGGGTGCCAGCTCGGCTACGGGTGCAGTTTTGAATAAATGAAAGCTTGTCAGAATTTTTTTTTTTTTTTTTTAGCTCACAGTGACCTTGACCTTTGACCTAGTGACCCCAAAAATGGGTGTGGCGTGTAGAAAACTTATCAAGGTGCATCTACATATGAAGTTTCAAAGTTGTAGGTGGAAGCACTTTGATTTTAGAGCAAATGTTAAGGTTTTAGCACGACGCAGACGTCAGACGGCGGACAACATGAAGAGCTGGCTATGACAATACCTCGGGTTTTCTCCGAAAACGCTGAGCTAAAATTGAAAAAGTGCCATAATTCTGATTAAAAAGGTAAAAATATTCTCCATTTATAAGTTGTAGGATCCAACCCTACCCAGCAGTCAAAAGGGCTCTAAGTCCACAACATTACAGATGGTTTGTATTTAATGATTGAAAATCTGACAAAAGACGATTACTGAAACAAATAGTTTTTCAGACAAACTTCCTTCCTTGCTTTCACATTTAAGATCTTTAGTTGTAACAGCTTCACAGTCCACAAAATGATTAAAGAGAATAGAGTCTACAAAAATGTTACAGATATATGTGGTGGAAAAAGGGCAGTTATCGACAAACTAGAGGGCCTTTATCCCAAAGGAGCTCACCTAAAGCAAGTTTCATAAATTGCACACCCATATCTGAGTTCATGTGTTAACAAGTAAATTCGTTGAATTGATATCCACCGCCAATATGCCTCTGGACACAAAAGTATTATATTTGACACTCAAAAAAGCATTTTATCAAGATACAAAGAGCCATAACTCCGTTATTAACAGACGGTGTACAATGCCATTTGGCGTGCATCATCCTCTTATCCATATACATACTCATACAAAGTTTCAATGAAATCCGCCAAAGCACTTCCAATATATGGCTCCGGACGGACAGAGGGAAAGACAGACAACGCCAAAACAATATCCCTCCGCCTATGGCAGGGATGAAAAGTATTTCTTTAATTTGACTTTGTGATCTAGTTTTTGATCCCATGTGACTCAGTTTCAAACTTAGCAGAGAAATCATTTTTAAAAAAATGTTCTGACTAAATTTCACAAAGATTTGACAATAACTATGGTCTCTAGGGTAATCCCAAGCTTTTTCTTTAGTTTGACTTTGTAACTTAGATTTTGAACACATGTGGTTCAGTTTCAAACCTGACTGAGATAACATTTAAACAAATGTTTTGACCAAGTTTAAAAAATATTTCGAAGATACTTGTTTTGATAAAGTCAATATTATTTCACTGCAGGTACTCTTCCCACGACAACCACTAACCTCTGCTGCCCAGGGGGCTCCTCGATGTCTGGTTCCCCCTCTGGGCCCAGCCTCTCCTCCATGTACCCCTGGTCCCCATCCTCCAGGGTGACCCCTTCTTCCTCCGCCATGTGAGCCCGTATCATAGCAACCAGGTCCTTGTGTTTCTTAGACTTCTCATGGTTCTTGTATCTGAGAGAGGGAGCGGAATAAAGATTGAGTACCTGTACACAATGGTGCTCCACAGGCAAAATTGTCAACATGGTTCTTATATGAGACTAAGTCTGTGAAAACGGGTTTTAATGCAGGTGCCTGTATAAGCCTGTACAGTGCGCACAGGTTAAGCAGGGACAACATTTTTAGCCTAGACGGGATTTTTGCAAATCCTTTTAACGAAAAATATCATAACATCGGAAAGTGTTGTTGCTTATAAGCCTGTGTAGACTGCACAGGCTAATCTGGAACAACACTTTTTGCTAATTCATTTAGCCCTTCTGGAACAACACTTTTTGCTCATTCATTTAGCCCTTCTGGAACAACACTTTTCGCTCATTCATTTAGCCCTGTTTTTCAAGAGAAAGGCTCATATCTGCAAACAGGTGAATAGGAAACACAACATGTTTTTGTCTTGAGACTTAAGAAGTCAGTAGTCATATTACAGTTTGCATTAAAACTCAAGTCAACATGGTTCATCTTGTGTCTGTTGTTATGGAAATGTAATGGAACAAATCAAGGTCGTAAAATGGTATACAATGGAGCCCAAATGAACAGAGGGCGAGTAAGATATTATTAAGCTTTTAGGAAAATGTATATGATAATTGACTGCCATGTTAGATATTAACACAAAATTGTTCTTCTGCTGGGCAACTTAAAATCCCATTTAGTTTTTATATCACAGGTTTAGAAAACTAATTACAACATATTGTTAAAATAAACGTAGCATTTAAACAGAGCTACATTCCTAATCAGTAATGCAAAAAAATTTTAGCAATAAAGTTTTCAATTTGCTTTGCAAGTCATTATTGGAGCCTTGATCTGGGACATCAGGGTTTATTGCATGGCTTTAGAGTATCAATCCAGAATAGCCTGGGACTATCAGGGACGACAATTCCCTTTAATGGACATCCAGTTTGGGCGGAAAGTGTCGTCACAGATCATTAGCCTTTGCAGTCAGCACAGGCTAATCAGGGACGACACTTTCTGCCTAAACTGGATTTTTGCTAAGAAGAGACTTCATTTAAACGAAAAAAGTCATAAAAGTGGAAAGTGTTGTCCCTGATAAGCCTGTGCGGACTGCAAAGGCTATTGATCTGTCACGACACTTTTCGCCCAAACTGGTTTTCAATTAAAGGGAAAGTGTCATCCCTGATAGTCCCAGGCTAATCTGGGACAACACTTTAGGCACATGCATGAAGCCCAGTTTTCACAGAGCACTGCTCATTTGTTTAGTTTCAAACATACGATTTCTCGTTCTTGAAGGCTCTGTCACAAGCGACGCAGTACAGATCATCATAGACTTCTTCATCTTCAACATTGTCTTCTGCAAAATAAACACAATATCATCAGAAAAAATGAATATGATGAATTACTAGATGCATTTATATTGTTTTAGTTGACTAAATAGAAAACTAAGGATCAAACCTGTGATCTCCCAATTGCTAGACACACAAAATAACTGCTACTAAACAGAGACTTTAAGTTTTCTGGGAAAACTGGGACCATTGCATGTGTATAAAGTGTTGTCCCAGATAAGCCTGTTCAGTCCGCACAGGCTAATTATTGAAGGCACTTTCTGCCAAAACTGGATTTTCATTTAGACCATTCCTCTTATAAAACAATCAATTCCATTAAAGCAGAAAGTTTGGTCCCTGATTATCTTGTGCAGACTGCACTGGCTACACTGGCACGACACTTTGCCCACGTGCATTAAGCCCTGTTTTCCCACAGCTCCACATACCGTTGCCAGCCTGGGTGTCTCCAAACTGCTGGGCATACTTGGCCTCCAGGTCCTGGTAGTGATCCTCCAGCGCCGACGCTGACGACCAAGCAGCCTCCTGGTAGTTCTCCAACTTCCTGCAACATGATGTTCATTACAATTTCCCGAAACTTAACTACCAGATTCTCACATACCATTTGTCTTGAGCTGGTATTCAAAGGGCTCTTAATCGGAATAACAAATCAATAAATAACATTTATTTAACTTATGAAATTTAAATTAAAGTAACTTTGCACATATCGGTCATCTTTTAAATAAGTTTCCTAGTAAAAATGGAAAACATCAAAACAAAAGAATGATTCAACCGAATTAGGGTACTATTTGTACTTTTCTTTTGGTGTAGCACAAGTAGTATGCTGTAAAGCAGATTTTAAGACAAGAACTGTTAATGTAGATAAAAACAGAACCTCTCACTGAGAAAATCAGGTTTAATACATGTGCTTAAAGTGTCATCCCAGATTAATCTGTGCAGTTCCCACAAGCTAACCAGGGACGACACCATCTGCTTTTGCGGAATTTTTCATTTATAGGAAGTCCCTTGGAAATATAAATCCAGTTAAAGTGGCAAGTGTCGTCCGTGATTCCGCACAGGCTAATCTGTGACAACACTTTGGCACATGTAATAAGTCCCGTTTTTCCAGAGCATGGCTCCTATCAGAGATAGGGCAACACTATTTACCCAAATACACCCAAATACACCCCCAAATACGCTCAAAATACCCAAATACTCATAGTTTGGGCAGGTTAGGGTTAGGGTTTGGTAAGGGTGTTTTGAGTGTATTTGGGTGTATTTGGGGGTGTATTTGGGTGTATAGGGGGGTGTATTTGGGTGTGTATTTGCCACCCCAGAGCTATCTCACTTTCTCCCCTCCTCTAGATGGCGCTGCCTCTGTTCCACAGCCTTCCTCTTGATCTCTTCTGCTCGCTCCTCAAGTTTGCGCTGCAAGTGGCACAAAATTATTAACACTTAACCACCAAGATACACACTTTAATGCATGTAGTAACGTAGAAAATCAATTGAAATTTAACGCATTTCTTACTAGATTTAAGTTTGAAAGGCTTCATTTTCAGCCCTGAGATCTTTATGAGCAGCAAAAAGAAGACAAGGGACAAAATTGTCACAAAACCAGGTTTTCATTGTGAAAAAAAAATCTGATAAAGGGAGAAAACTCAAA
Source organism: Dreissena polymorpha (assembly GCF_020536995.1). Classification (NCBI taxonomy): domain Eukaryota; kingdom Metazoa; phylum Mollusca; class Bivalvia; order Myida; family Dreissenidae; genus Dreissena; species Dreissena polymorpha. The sequence goes on along the minus strand of NC_068370.1, from coordinate 40,659,857 downwards.
CTGAACTTTTGAAATGACCAAAAAAAAATAACCCCCTTTGTAATTTTTTTTTTTTTTTTTAAATCTATTTTTAGTCGTGGCGACCTTGACATTGGAGATATTGACGTGATTCTTTCGTGGGACACACCGTCCCATGATGGTGAACAAATGTGCCAAATGATTTTAAAATCTCACAATGAATGACATAGTTATGGCCAGGACAAGCTCATTTATGGCCATTTTTGACCTTTGAACTCAAAGTGTGACCTTGACCTTGGAGATATCGACGTAATTATTTCGCGCGACACACCGTCCAATGATGGTGAACAAATGTGCCAAATGATTTTAAAATCTGACGATGAACGACATAGTTATGGCTCGGACAAGCTCATTTATGGCCATTTTTGACCTTTGAACTCAAAGTGTGACCTTGACCTTGGAGATATCGACGTAATTATTTCGCGCGACACACCGTCCAATGATGGTGAACAAATGTGCCAAATGATTTTAAAATCTGACAATGAACGACATAGTTATGGCCCGGACAAGCTTATTCCGCCAGCCCGCCAGCCAGCCCGCCAGCCAGCCAGCCCGCCCGCATTCGCCAATCTAATAACCAGTTTTTTCCTTCGGAAAACCTGGTTAAAAACCTGAACAGCCCACGATTAACATATATGTAAACACACTTTCACTTTTCTTCTGAGCAGAAAGGGTTTAATGTTTGTTATTGATTTATGCATTTTTTGCAGTTTTCACCAGTATTTCAATTGTTCTGTGGTAAGCTGATTTGAACAAATACTTAGTGCACATATTTTTGCCAGTAACTGAAAACTTCCCAACTTGAATCAAAAGGTAGAGTTTGTAGAAATAATTTCATGACCAATCACCAGGTAAGTTATCAAACAGGTTATACTCGCAATTGTAGTCGTTCTTCAAATGCAGCTAGCCAGAAAGGTTCAAGTCTAGTATTAGTAGACAAAGTATTTAAAGCCAAAATTAAAATAATTTCATGACCAATCACCAGGTAAGTTATCAAACAGATTATACTCGCAATTGTAGTCGTTCTTCAAATGCAGCTAGCCAGAAAGGTTCAAGTCTAGTATTAGTAGACAAAGTATTTAAAGCCAAAATTAAAATATAACTTGTTTCCCAACTTTGATCTACGCACAAAAGTAAGTCAGTATGAATTTAGTATACATACAAGCTAATATTTTAACCTTTTTTTAAAGTCATACTGTATTACCATCCTAATATTTATTTAACATGGAATCAGAATCTGACTTTGTCCTTTTTGCATTGAAGTATAAATAACAATTATTCACAATGTAATTTTACAGCCTTCCAATCTCCTTAAATAAAGTTGTGTCCCTTATGCTAGGTTGTTCGTAAAATGTTAGTTTATGAATAATAGGGCATTGTTCTGGCTATGATAATGTGTCATCCACTGTGTCATATAGAGGATATTTGTTGGATTCGATGGAATATCGATTCTACGTCACGAGTGATCATATAAAATAATATTTTCACGAGTTGCGCAGCCACGAGTGAAAAAATATATTTTTTATGATCACAAGTGAATTAAAATCAATATTTCATCGAATCCAACAAATTTTCTTTTTATTTTATTATTTTATTTCACCGTTTATTAACATTGTAAAAGGGTTTAACAGGAGAATTTTGCTGGAATAATGACGGCATTTTGTCGAAAAAATGACGTCATTTCACAGTAAAACAGTGAAAAATATCGATATTTTTCACTGTTATTTTTCACTGTTTGAAACAATGAAATATCAGTTTTATTTCACTGATATTTCTCTATAAACCATCAGAAAGCATAAAATAAAATACCATATCCTCAAAAAACTGATATAACTCCATGATTTAATTTTCCGGAAATGAAATGTTTTCTCTCATTGCAACAACTAATTTTATTGATGCTTACTTTATACTCCTGTACTCGTTTATCCCTCTTTTTCACATATTTAGCAAGAGCCTGAAATAAATGAAATATAGATCGCTTAAAGAGGCAATAAACAGAAGCAATGACAGAAGTTAAACAAGGAGCATACAAACTCTAGTTTGACAGCAATTGACACAATTGACAACATACAAAGGCTGCAAATTCTGTCCATGAACTTATCATGCCATTATATATGGGCCATGCTCTGTGAAAAGGGGTTTAATGAATGTGCCTAAAGTGTCATCCAAGATTAGCCTGTGCAGTCTGCATAGGCTAATCAGAGACGACATTTTTCGGCTTAACTTCATTTTTGCTAAGAAGTGAAATTCTTGAAACGAAAAATATCATAAAACGGAAAGTGTCATCCCTGATTAGCGTGTGCAGACTGCACAGACTAATCTGGGACGACACTTTACGCACATGCATTAAAACTCCTTTTCACAGAATGAGGCTTGTATATAGCAGGGTAAATGGCTATTCTCATTGGCTTACTTGTCCGTTTTAGAAAAAGATATTTGTGAAGTGTCAATAAAGCAATTACATATCAAATTCAGTCCAATATTCACTTGTCCATACAATATTCTTTGACAACATGGACAATTTGGACTACCGTAATTACTCTATGTTTTCGGACACTTAAAAATAATTAATTTTTTTCGTGTCCGAAAATTAGATATGAAAAATATTCACAAAATACAGGTGTCCGAAAACTTAGAGTTGAAAATTGAAGTGTCCGAAATAGCGTCAATTTTATCAACGACTACGGGTAATAGCACGCGCTTGCAAAATGCCATGCCATATAGTATAAATTACAGTTATATGTGTTTGCATTGCATTTTAAATAATTTTACATTCTTAATTTATTTGACAGATCGTTACTACAAGGTTGTACTTTGACCAACGAGTTCAAAGATGAGCATGTGATGTACCGATACTCGCTAGTATGAACCTGTAATTAACGCAAAAAAGCAAATAATGAATTCTTTGTTTGTTCATTTCCGATAGTTGTTGTTGGGAGCATCACACTTTGAAGCGCTTAGTATTTGTCAGTTATATTACTGAGAAGGGGAAGTACATGTACCATTGCGGTAGATAATAGCACAGTTCTGCTGTGACGTCACTAATTGCTAAGCTGACCGATACATAGGTCACGTGGTTTAACCACAGACAAAGGATTCACTCATGTGGATTCACTCATGTTAATTGGCACTTCCCCTGGTAATTGTCATAACGCTTATGCTATCGGGCGAAACCATTGATTCATACCGGTTTACAAGGTTACATGTATTTACCCTATAATGCAAATGTAATGGTCCGTTGCCCTCAGGCATGCACCTGTCATGTTTTATGATGTTAATCTGGTTGTAAAACCCCATGATCGAAGTGTCATTAGATATCGAAAACAGGACCGAAATTTGGTAAAATAGCGCTGTAAAATACACTGTCCGAAAACTTAGAGACATTAATTATGGACGAAAACTCGTGCGTCCGAAAATTAAGAGTCACGAAAAATCATTATTTTTGCTAAAAAATGGGGTGTCCGAAAACTTAGAGTGTCCGAAAACATAGAGTAATTACGGTATTGATTTTGCCACCTGTTAAGGCATCATGGAGAAGTAGTTCCAGACTGGTGTTTAAAACAAATTTACAGTGATATTAATCATTCAAACTGTACTTTTGCATAAAAAAATATAGACAAACAAGGGACAAAATTGTCACAAAACCAGGTTTTCAACTCAAATTGTGACCTTGACCTTGGACATATTGACGTAATTCTTTCGCGCGTCACACCGTCCAATGCTGGTGAACAAACGTGCCAAATGGTTATAAAATCTCACAATTATTGACATAGTTATGGCCCGGACAAGCTCATTTATGGCCATTTTTGACCTTTGAACTCAAAGTTTGACATTGACCTTGGAGATATTGACGTAATTCTTTTGTGCGACACACCATCCAATAATGGTGAACAAATGTGCCAAATGATTTTAAAATCTCACAACGAACGACATAGTTATGGCCCGGACAAGCTTGTTCCGCCCGCCCGCCTGCCTACATTCGCCAATCTAATTACCAGTTTTTTTCCTTCGGAAAACCTAGTTAAATATAATGACTATACATATTATATATATATATATATATATATATATACTCACTTATAACTAACATTTATCATGAACACTTTATTGTGACTCCCAGTCTTTTTTTTAATAAACTATTTGTGATGAAATACATTCTAAATTTCTTGAATAATTATTTTTACACAAAATTATTTCTAAATTATGTGAATGATTACTTTAAAACCACAATAAATCTGATATTTGAGAATACTTATTTTTAACCCAAAATCAATATAAATTTTTTGTATATTTTTTTGGTAAACCAAAGTCATCCTGAATATTGTAAATAATGATATGCAAGCCTACTCTGATTTCCTCGTTCCTCTCTTTCTTAGCAGCATCCCTCAGCTTCTTGTTCTCTGCCTCCATGAGACGTCTGACACGTCGGTCGGGCGCCTCACGCGTGTCGTACTTGTCCTTCCATACATACGACTTGGCCGTGCAGTAGCTCTCCCAGTGGTCATAGAATGGCTTAACCACCTGTAACCACAATTACTCACAGTTTTGGGAAAATGGGGAATTTGCGTAAAGTGTGGTTCCAGATTAGCCTGTGCAGTCTGAATGGGCTAATCATGGACAACACTTTTATTAATTTATTTGTTGAAACGAAGTCTCTTCTAAACAAAAATCCTTTTTTTGGGGAAAAGTGTTGTCCCTGATTAGCCTGTGCGGACTGTGCACATGCATTAAGAGAGGCCATCCAACAGCTCTCCCAGTATTCATAGAACAACTTCACCACATGTTACCACTGTTACTAAAAGTTTTGGCGGAAAGGGTCATTCCTGATAAGCCTGTGCAGACTGCACAGGCTAATCTGGGATGACACTTAGCGCACATTCGGTAAGAGAAGCTCACTAAACTAGTCAAAAAGTGGTTGTTAAATGGCTTTACCACCTGTTACCATGGTTACTACCAGTTTTACGTAAAGGTTAGACAGTTTTACAACTTGTTTAACAGGTTTTCTTGACAGGTTTAATAAGTTTCCAGTTATTCAACATGTTTAATAGGTTTTACAAGAAACATGTTATAAAACAGGTTTAACAGAGGTTGTATTATAGCATCACTTGTTCGGCTCAGAAAAATACTATTTGAAACCTTCATTTTAAGAAATAAAGTACCGGTAGGTAATTTTTTTTTCAGTTGTTCATTTGTTTGTTCTTTTAAAACAAAATCCAGTGTAGGCAGAAAGTGTTTCCTTGATTAGAGTGTGCTTTGACAAAACTTTACACACAAGCTTTCAGCCCAGTTTCTATGTTTCTACTAGTAAATATAAATCATGTATAATTAATTTGAAAAGCATTTCCGTTTTAAAGTCAGATAACTGTTCAAAGTCTTCAAATGTTCATGTACAATTATTGTTTCCTTATCCAACATGTAAATAATGAGTAGATAAATTAAAAACAAACAAACGCAGTTTGACGCTAATGTTTGCTTACCTCCTCAAAGATGGACTGTGAATTTCCAAAGGTGAACACATGAAACTCCTCTTCCTTATCCATGAATTGTCTATCTTCCTCTGCCAGAGTCTTGAATACCTCATCATACACCGCATAGAAGCCCTGATGAAAAGAAATGTGAAAAGGGGGTTAAATGCATGTGCGTAAAGTGTCGTCCCAGACTACCCTGTAGAGTCTACACAGGCTTATCCGGGATGACACTTAACGCTTTAATGAAATTTGTTGTTAACAAGAAGTCACTTAAACAAAAAGCGAGCCTAGGCAGAAAGCGTCGTCACAGATATGCTTGTGCGGACTGCACAGGCTAATCTGCAACAACACTTTACGCACATGCATAAAGCCTGGTTTTCCCACAACATGATCACCAAGTTCACATTTTGTCAATGTACATACCTCTTTGTCATCCCCAAAGCCTCGGTAGCAGGAAGAGTTGAAGTATTGGAAGACGTTCAGGCAGTTGTCTTCATATTTGTCACCCTGGCCTAGTCCTGTTGATAGATATAGCGTTAGACACCAAAAGTTTTTAGCCTCAATCTGGGACTATGGGGCTAAATGCATTTGCAGTCCGCACAGGCTTATCAGAGAGGACACTTTCTTCTTTTATGGTATTTATTTTTAAAGCAATAAAATAGCAAAAATCCTGTTAAGGCAGAAATTGTTGTCCCTGATTAGCCTGTGCAGTCTGCACAGGATAATATGAGACAATACACACAGCATTTAAACCCATTTTCCCAAAGCGGGGCTCCTAAGTTTTGTGTTTTAGACATAAAACAGTAAGTAAATTAAAAGAGCAAAGTTAATACTAGTTTTTTTTTGTAATTGGTAGCAGTTAAGTGAAGCTTCTACTAGGAGGTGTTTTCAAAGTGACAGAGTTTAGTCAAGTTTATATAAGGGACTGTTTTCAACTGGGCAAAGTTTAGCAAAGTTTATACTACAAGGTGTTTTCAAATGTGTATAAATAAAGTAAAGTCTATACTAGGAGGTGTTTTCAAATGAGCCGAGTTTAGCAAAGTTTATACTAGGAGGTCAGGGGGAAAAACAAATCAATAATACACTAGTCCTGCAGGATGTGGGCCTTACAATTTTCACTCGTTCTTCAAAGATGTGTGCAATAAAGATTGCAGGGGGCTGATGTGACTTAACAGTATCTGGAAAGTCACTACAGTAGAGTTCCATCATATTGTGCAAGGCATGCAAAAATTGAACTTAATGTACAACATCATTAGACATCATTCTTCCTGAAGGAAAGCATGGGCTTTAATATTTGATTGCTACATAAAAACTTTGAAGGGCACTAAAGTCTGAGATCTTTACATTTGGATAAAAAATTGGTAGTGAATTTAAACAAGAGGCCCATGAGGGCCTGAATCGCTCTACTGCTATAAACACTGTGCAAGTTTGGAAAGAATAAGATGGAAACTGTGTACGCGCAAACAAGGAGAATTTTCTCAAATTCAAGGGGAGATTATTGTGTACTTATTTCTCCGATACTGCTCATATTCAATAGGGTTCAAGTCCTCATTGATATAAAGATACTGTGCAAATTTGGAAAAAATTGGATGAAAACTGTGGAATTAATTGCGTAAACAAGTGGGATTTAAATTTTTTCTCATATTCAAGGGGAAGTCATTCTGCACTTATTGCTTCGATATTGCTCTTTTTAAACAAGGGCTGTTTGTAAAACATGCATGCCCCCCATATGGGCTGTCAGTTGTAGTGGAAGTCATTGTGTGAATACGTTTTTTGTCACTGTGACCTTGACATTTGACCTAGTGACCTGAAAATCAATAGGGGTCATCTGCCAGTCATGATAAATTGATCCAATTTAGCTTGATGTAAGAGTCCACTAGGCATAATTGGGTTAAAGTTTTAGGAAAGAAAAATACATAGATATTTGACCTTTGACCTTGAAGGATGACCTTGACCTTGACTTTTCACCTCTTAAAATGTGCAGCTCAGTGAGATACACATGCATGCCAAATATGAAGTTGCTATCTTTAATATTTCAAAAGTTATCAAACTTTAACCAAGGAACTTTAACCAAGGTTAAATTTTTTGGACACACACATACAATGAATGAAATATGGGTTGTCAGTTATAGTGGCAGCCATTGTGTGAATACGTTTTTTGTCACTGTGACCTTGACCTTTGACCTAGCGACCTGAAAATCTATAGGGGTCATCTGCCAGTCATGATCAATGTACCTATATAGTTTCATGATCCTAGGCCTAATTATTCTTGAGTTATCATCAGGAAACCATTTTACTGTTTCACGTCACTGTGACCTTGACCTTTGACCTAGTGACCTGAAAATTAATTGTGGTCATCTGCCAGTCATTATCAATGTACCTATGAAGTTTCATGATCCTAGGCATAAGCATTCTTGAGTTATCATATGGAAACCATTTTACTGTTTCGAGTCACTGTGACCTTGACCTTTGACCTAGTGACCTGAAAATCAATAGGGGTCATCTGCCAGTCATGATCAATGTTCCTTTGAAGTTTCATCATCCTAGGCATAAGCATTCTTGAGTTATCATCCGGAAACCATTTTACTGTTTCGAGTCACTGTGACCTTGACCTTTGACCTAGTGACCTGAAAATCAATAGGGGTAATCTGCCAGTCATGATCAATGTACCTATGAAGTTTCATGATCCTAGGCTTCAGGGCTCAACATTAATGGTTGTCCTATTTCCCCTGGCAAGTAAAAGTTGGGTCCGGGCAAGTGATTTTATAATCTTGTTGCCCGCCTAGGCAAGTGCAAAAAAGAACAAAGAGCATTTAATTTAGACTTTAATTGCTGTGATCATTTTGTTAAATGTGCAAAAATAAAAAAGGTTTTGTGGTGTATCATTTTGATCTTTATTAAAAAATATGAGGTTTACAGTTAATGTTATATTTCATGTTTGGGCAAGTGGCTTTACGTTCAGGGCAAGTAGATTTTCTAAGTACTTGCCCAGCAGGGCAAGTTGGTTTTTTGGTTAATGTTGAGCCCTGGGCTTAAGCATTCTTGAGTTATCATCCGGAAACTGTTTTACTGTTTCGCGTCACTGTGACCTTGACCTTTGACCTAGTGACCTGAAAACCAATAGGGGTCATCTGCCAGTCATGATCAATGTACCTATGAAGTTTCATGATCCAAGGCCTAAGCGTTCTTGAGTTATCATCTGGAAACCATCTGGTAGATGGACAGACAAACCATCTGGACAGATGGACCGACATGTGCAAAACAATATACCCCCTCTTCTTCGAAAGGGGGCATAAAAAGGGTTTGAGTCCTCATTGATACAAAGACACTGTGCAAGTTTGCCAAGAATTGGATGAAAATTATGGACTTTATCACATAAAAAAACTGAATTTTAATTTTTTTCTCAAATTCAAGGGGAGATAATTCTGGACTTATACCTCCAATATTGCTCATTTTCATTAGGGTTTGACTCATCATTCAGATAAAGACACTGTGCAAGTTGGAAAATAATTGGATGAAAACTGTGGACTTTATTGTGTAAACAAGCCTAATTTCACACTTTTCTCAAATTCAAGGGGAGATAATTCTGGACTTTTTACTCTGATGTAACCCATTTTCCATAGGTTTGGAGTCCTCATTAATATAAAGACACTGAACAAGTTTGAAAAGAATCAGATGAAAACTGTGGACTTTATCGCGTAAACAAGAAACGCACGCACGAACGGACGACGGAAACCACGCCATGACATAAGCTCTTCAGGCCTTCGGCCAGTAGAGCTAAAAATTGTGGAAACTTGTTCTTTTAATTAAAAACAAGTCATTTACGCTGTATCTACAGTGCTACAGTCATTATATTTGGCTGCCTGAGCGCTTAATAGTTTATATGCTAACAGGAACGAAGAAGAATGTTCTTAACAGCTGGAATAATGTTTTTGATGTTAGGCAAGTGGGGTTATTTTTTGTCGAACTACACAAGCATGAATGTGATGTACTATGAAGGCACAAACATCTGGACCAAACTGGATTTAGCTATGAAATTCATATTATACAGAAAACTTAAGTGCAAGAAAAAATAGTTTGAGTTCTACACATGTTCTTTCTGAATAGAAAAGAATATAATCAATGAAAAAGAGTCTAACTGATTAGAATATTAGAATATGCATGCTTTAACATCAGATTTTGTTCACTCGTCCTGTAGGACGACAGCTTTTAGGAAATTCCCCCTTCATCTCCTGTAGGTGTTTTGAACTGGGTAGAAGTTTAGTAAAGCTTACCGGTATACTAGGAGGTGTTTTCGACTGGGTGGAGTTGTGTCAAGTTTATACTAGGGTTGTTTTTTTTCAACGGAAAAGTTTGGCAAAGTGTTAACTGGGTGTTTTCAAATGGGTGAAAATTTGTTAAGTTTATGCTAGGGGCTGTTCTCAATTAGGGAAAGTTTAGTCAAGTTTATACGAGGGGGTGTTTTCAAATGGGTAGAAGTTAAGCAAAGTTTATATGAGGGACTGTTTTCAACTGGGTATATGTTAAGTACAGTTTATTATACTAAGGTGTGTTTTCGTCTTGGTGAAATTTAATACAGTTTATACCAGGGGTTGTTTATAATTTGGTGGAATTTAGTTTAGTTTATACTAGGAGGTGATTTCAAATGGGGAAGTTTAGAAAAGATTAAACTAGGTGTTTTCAAATGGGCACAGGTGAGTCAAATTTATACTAGGAGGTGTTTTCAAATGGGTGGAGAATAGTAAAGTTCATACTAGGTGGTGTTTTTTATAAGGTAGAAGGTTAGTAAAGTTTTTACCAGGAGGTGTATGCAACTCGGTGGAGTTTAGTCAAGTTTATTCTAGGGGGTTTCAAATGGGCGAGTTTAGTAAAGTCTAAACTAGGAGGTGGTTTCAAATTGGCGGACTTAAATCAAGTTTATCCTAGTGGCTGCTTTCAATTGGGTGGATTTAAATCAAGTTTAAACAAGGGGCTGTTTACAACTGGGTCAATTTAGTCAAGTTATATTAGGGGTAGCTTAACAGGGTCGAGGTGTTTTACCATAATGTATTGAAGACCTGATGAAGGTATAAAAATGGTTTCACAGTCAAAAATCAAGCTAAAGGGAAAGCCAACTCATTCTCATTAATAACATATCTTACATGCAGGCAAAAAGTTTTAAATCCCCATGCTTACCTCCCCTAAGTATTTGCTCCCTGTGTTTATCGTACCAGGCGCGCTCTTGAGGATCACTGAGTACCTCGTATGCTTGCTGGACCAGGCGGAACTGCTGTGTTGATTCTTCTATGTTGTCTAGGTTCTTATCTTTTTATCAAATGAAATACTCGATTTAAAAGAAAAATAAATCCAAGTAAACTATATTTTGTGGAACACAAGTTAAGAAAATGGTCATATATAAGCTCAGTTTGATTGCTTTTATAGTGAAATAAATACATGTTGCAGTTAACTGAATTTCCCTGAATAAAAGTTAAGACATTATTAAGTTCACTTTGTAGTTAATAAAACATGTTTTGGTGTTTTCATACCATGCAAGATGAGCAACATGGTTGCTTTTCTTAATTATTAAAAGTTCTTACTTGGGTCAACTAAATGGAGGTTCAAAACTTTAAATGGCACCAATGTTCTTCAATGTTGAACACTTTTTTTTGCTACAGTACCTGGGTGAAATTTGAGTGCCAACTTCCTGTATGACTTTTTCAAGTCGTCTGACGATGCCTCTCTAGGAACCCCCAGCACCTCATAGTGGCACTTCATGAATGTTGTAGCCATCTTGGTTCTGGCACTGTATTTTCAAGCATGATTATTGTCATCATACCAATTAACAACTTTGGTACATAAATCATTTAATAAGCATACTATAACTTGGCCTTTTCATTGCATGGAACAAGCGACTTAAATGTAAAATAGTAGCGCATCCCATCAGACTGGGCTTCTTGCTGCATTCTTACGGCGACCCTGGAAGCCTCAAGATTGCAAGGTTGCCAAGGGAACACAGGAAGATGGCCTCCAAACCCCAAGTGGCAATCTTACAGTCATACAGTGCCTTCTTTTGACATGTTTAAAATAAATTTTAGGCTATGTAATACTCATGCAGTCATGGCCTTGTGAATATAACAACGTGGAAGCGCCATAAGGAAATCATAAACACAGAATAACACAAAGAAAGTTACAAGTTTTGGAATGGGGCCAGTTTTTACTAAAGTGAATTATTGGGGCAGACATTGTGTGCTTCAATACCAGATGAACACAAAATATTGTAACCGACTGATTAAAATATTTTCATATAAACATAAACAAGAAATATCTTTAAAAAAGATATACGGCGTTGATTGTGGTTGGAGTTTATGAGATCAAAGATAGCGAATGTATTTTTCTGTGCAGTTCTTAGCTGCATCACACGCAGTACGGGATGTTACGCGGAGTTTTTGCGGCTTATTCTACATTATTACATATTGCTGGTCATAAACCTATAGATACAAAACCGAAAACCAAAAGAATAATGGAAGTGAAATTAAAAAATATGAGCCAACCAGCCACACGCGAAGTATCCGTACATATTTTTAATATTTATATGCGCGTTCTTCGAACAAACCTGTTTTAGTGGTTTGTCGGGCATTGCTATTTGATTCGAGTATTAACAGTATCGAGAATCATCGCGCTCATGCTAAATACATTAGTCGAAATGGTAAAATAATTCTTGTTAAATTAATTAAAAATAATATTTATCATGGTATTGTTGAAAACACATTAAGAATCTAGTATTTACATACCATAATTATATCTCTGGATATCTTCACTTAACATCTTTCCGGTCTAAAGAAAATTGCAGTTCACATAGTTCACGCTATAGCGTCTTTATTATATAACGATTATTTTACTGGCCGCAAACTCCGGTCAGAACATAAGGTATTTGTGAAGACCCAGTGATGACCTGTATATAAACTCTGACATTCACACACACTAACTGCGAACTGACGAAGGTGTAGAATCTACGCATAAATTGTATTGCTGTGAAGAGTTGAGTGTAAAACTGTTCTATCTATCATGCCTTTTCATAAGAGATAAAATTGTTTCATGCTGAACACGCAGTAAAACAGTGTTAGAAAGACGCGGCCATGTTTCCAATGTTCTGGTGATATTCTCAAATCAGCCAATGGACTAAATGAAGTGTATTCATTCGTGGGTAGCCGCGGGCATTTTTATGAATGTAACCTAAAGGTCACCTTAGGTCAAAAGTGACGTCACCTTAGGTCAAAAGTGACGTTAATCAGTTACGCCGAAAAAAATATGATTCAATATTGACGTTTTATACAATCGCGAAAACAAGTTTCAAAAGAGTGTAGATACATGAGAACATTACATTCTTAATTCTTAACACAACAAATTATCGATAAAATAAAGTACATACCAAATGTGTTTCTATTATTTATATGAAAATACGTATAAATACATGAAGTCGATAAAAAAGTTATTGCACAAATCTTCAAGGCTTTGGTCAATAAACATGAGGACAAGTTTTGTAACAGAGTATTCTCCCCTAGAAACAAGTCCAACATTGAACATGTGTCAAATGACTCAGGAGTGATTTCTGTTGTTGATTTTGTTTATTGACAATTTACAATCTATCGATAGCAGTTTTGATAAAATTGTATGTGACGTATGTTTGGACCATAATTTGTTTAATCATACAGACGGTATGTTTCTTCATGCTGTTATGCTTATTTGACATGTATTATCGCGACAATAATTAATATTTATCATAGGTTAATTGCCACCAACATTTACTTATTCTTCATATTAAGGAGTAAATGGCCATGATGAGTAAGTATTGAGATTGAGGCATTGCTTATCGTTTAAAACAAACTAAAACGATCGAAAATATAAAAGTTTATAACAGAAACCTGATAAACGTATTGTGAACAAATGTATCTAATTGTAACCCGGCCATTGACATAAAGCAAAAACAATATTTCCAAATTTATTGAGGCACACATATAGTAAGGTTTTTGTTTAACTGCTAAAATTATATTTATATTTAATATTTTCAGACATGGAAGGTGTTTCAATGTTTTCCTCCAACGCTGATAGTGTATTGTCCAGAACAGTGGGAAGCCAGGCATTGCCAACTGACCATACCCAGTTAGATGTTGTATATGAAATCAACAGAACACTTCATTGGATCAAGGAAAATGGTTTCAAAAGGGTTTGTGTTGTTTGCTATTAAGACACATTTAAATATCTCTAATATGTATGAATGATTAGCATGTGGCCGGTTGACTTATATGTTTTCATATCATTTCCATTCTTCTATTTCTGTGCTGTATCTATAGATATATGATCAACAATATGTAATAATGCAAAATAAGCCAAATACATTTGGCGCAACACCCCATAATTGCTTTGCGTGTGATGCAGCTAAGAACTTTAAAAAAAAGGGCATTCTTTGATCTTATTGATATAACTCTACCTTTCACCGACACCAACCACAATCAAGGCCATATAGCTTTTTAAAAGATATTTCTTGTTTATCTTAATTGGATTATAATGAAGCAGTACTTGACAAGGTCAAACCTAATGCTGTGTTTTGACAATTTCGTCAAGCAAATAAAAGTGTGTGTATTATTTAAATTTTGATTTTATCAAATTAACACCTGATTGGTCATTGTCGGACTCTGCTCAGGTTCTACTTACAAGAGCCCTGGGTTCTCTTAAGATTACTACAAAGTATCGGGGTACAGAAAATGTACTACAAAGTACCTTGGAGTATGCAGGGTTGCATGTTAGCGTATTTTCCATACCCCGGATACATTGAAGTATGTTGAAATGTACCAGGGATACTTTTGAGTAGTACCTGAACCAACAACAACCAATTGAGCCAAATTAATACCTCTCTGTATGTTTGCCCATATTTTACAATTAAGAGGGATTTAAATAAAGGCTCCCAGATATGTTTTGTATTGTGCGTTTAAAAGGAAAATGATGGTAGCTTTTATCATTTACATATGTAGCTTTAGGTTATTGAATGGATATACATTTTTCCAGCAATAAATTGAGATTTGGTACAATGTAGCAATTTTTTAATTGTTAAACTCGGAAGGTTCAATATCAATTTCTCTAACCACAATTGGTGTCATGATACATTTACATATAACTATTAGAACACCATATTGCAATATGTTGTAGGTTGCCTTACAGTTCCCAGATGAATTGATGGGAGATGCTGTGTCTGTTACCAAGCAGTTAGAGAGACTGGTGCCTGAAGACGCTAGGGTCTTCATTCTGGGGGATACTTCATATGGAAGGTGGTTCGAGTTGAATGTTGTTGTATGTTGTTGAATGTTCTTTTATGTTGGTGTCAGGGTTAATGGGGTTATCAAAAGGCCTATTACCAGGTATACACTGTTTTCATTTTCGGTGCACCATAGGTATTTGACGCGACAATAGTTATAAACAAATTTGTGCTCTAATTGGTTAATAACAGAGGTGGGGCTTTCACATCTTTGATTCCGAATTAAAATAGAAAACATTCTGTAGAATAGTTTAAAAGCTGTTTCATGCAACAGATTGAATTTTGAGGGATATTTATGTTAATAAGTGTTAACTTTGTTTAATTCAGAATTGTGTGAGATGTGTAATTAACTGTCACACCTGATTATGCTTTTTTTATGCCCCCGGTAGGATGGCATATAGCAGTTGAACTGTCCGTCAGTCAGTATGTCAGTCAGTCTGGCTGTCCGTCCGTCCAAAAACTTTAACATTGGCCATAACTTTTTCACTATTGAAGATAGCAATTTGATATTTGGCATGCATGTGTATCTCATGGAGCTGAACATTTTGAGTGGTGAAAGGTGAAGGTCAAGGTCATCCTTCAAGGTCAAATGTCAAATATATGGTGTCTGACCGTCCGAAAACTTTAACATTGGCCATAACTTTTTCAATATTGAAGACAGCAACTTGATATTTGGGATGCATGTGTATCTCATGAAGCTGAACATTTTGAGTGGTGGAAGTTCAAGGTCAAGGTCATCCTTCAAGGTCAAAGGTAAAAAAACAAAATAAAAAAATTTCAAAGCGGCATTCTCATGAAGCTGCACATTTTGAGTGGGTGAAATTCAAGGTCAAGGTCATCCTTCAAAGCGGCGTTCTCATGAAGCTGCACATTTTGAGTGGTGGAAGTTTAAGGTCAAGGTCATCCTTCAAGGTCAAAGGTAAAAAAAAACAATTTAAAAAAAAAATCAAAGCGGCGTAATAGGGGGCATTGTGTTTCTGACGAACACATCTCTTGTTTCTATGTATTTTCGTGGTAGCCTGATCAATTCTTTGAAATGTTATTGCAAGTTTGCTGTTAGATGACTGCTGTATGTTAGACTTGTGCAAACAGTCATTGATTTATTCCTTTAGCATGAAGTCTTCTGAGTTGTTTAATGCCAAGGTTTAACAAATCAGTTTAAAATTGATGTATAATATGTATAATTTTTTGTATGCCCCCCGGTCCGTCAGTCTGTCTGTCCGTCCGTCCGAAAACTTTAACATTGCCCATAACTTTTGCAATATTGAAGATAGCAACTTGATATTTGGCATGCATGTGTATTTCATGGAGCTGCACATTTTGAGTGGTGAAAGGTCAAGGTCATCCTTCAAGGTCAAAGGTCAAATATATGGCTTCAAAGTGGCGCAGTAGGGGGCATTGTGTTTCTGACAAACACATCTCTTGTTAACTATTTGTTTTGTTTTTATATTGTTATAAAAAAATGGACAATTTCTTAAGTATTTCGTTGGGAGAGGTTTAGCAGCTGGAGGGGGGGAGGGGGGATGGAAGCTAATGCCTAGTGCCTGTGGCTGAGATAAGCAAATTTTTTGTGTAAATTACATTCTCAATATTCAGCTGAGTCGAAACTCAAATATCATCTGAGTTTAGCTAAAAACCTGATACTGGTCTAATGTCTCTCCCCAGTTGCTGTGTGGATGAAGTTGCGGCCCAACACTACAATGCAGACTGCCTTGTGCACTACGGACGCTCCTGCCTCAGTGTACCTGCCCGGATAGCCACGCAGTTTGTGTTCGGTCGCCTCCCCCTCGACCTGGATGACCTTGCAGACAAGGTCACAGTGCTGTTCCCGTCTGCAGACGCGAACGTGATCCTCGTGTACGACTCTGTCTTCCAGTATGCTTGTGGTATGTAGCCTTAGTGGGCTGCATTCTGGGAAAATGGGGCTTAAGAAGTCACAGAATGACAGTTTGATGGATAAACTAACATGAACATTCTTATTATTCATGTACTCCCTGTTTATTGATGAATGTCTTATAGTAATTTTGATATTGAAGTGTCAAATGAACATTCTTATTATTCATGTATGCCCTGTTCAGTGATCAATGTCAGTGTGATTTTGATATTGAAGTGTCAATGTTTATGACTACGTGTAATTCTATTTAGTGTTACATTCAGTTTGTATTTTGCAATAATTTGTAAACACAATTTCATCATGGTCATTTGAAGTTCCTGCCATCAATTTCAAAGGGTTGTAGTCTTATAAAAAGTCTGTATTTTATTACTAGAGCTGTGTCCTGAGGTTTGATTGTTTCTGGAAAGAACCTTGTTCTGGGAAAACTGGGCTTAATGCGTTTGAGAAAAGTGTAAACTTTTATGGAATTTTTCGTTTAAAGGAAGTCTCTTCTTAGTGAAAGTCCAGTGTAGGCGGAAAGTTTCGTCACTGTAAACTCTGAACGGACTGCATAGGCTAATCTATTACAACACTTTACTCAATTACTTTCAGCCCTATTTTCCCGGAGCACAGCTTATATAAACATGCAAGACTTTTCTTGAAATCAATAAAGTTGTGTGTGTTTTTCAGATGACATTGTAAAGAAACTGCCTCAATATACTGGAATTAGCTTGTCTGTGCTGGCGATTGACAAGGATAAACTCCAGCCGGATGACAAAGGCTCACAAATCATTCAGAAATGTAGTCGAGTGATAAAGATTCCCCAAGACAAGCAGCTAGAGTCGTATTCCTTTCTTTATATTGGGTCAGAAAGCCTTACTTTGACTAATTTGATGTACAATTTCCAGTCAAGTACGTTTTTCTCCTATAATCCTATCACTAGAACTGGACGAAAGGAAAGTGTAAATGTAAATAAAATGTTGATGAAGAGATATTTCATGATCGAAAAAGCTAAAGATGCTAATATAGTAGGAATTTTAGTTGGAACATTGGGCGTTGCAAATTATCTTGACATCTTAAACAGGTTGAAGCTGCTGATTAAAAATGCAGGAAAGAAAAGTTATGTGTTTATTGTTGGGAAAATAAATGTGGCAAAACTGGCTAATTTTATGGAGGTAGATGTTTTTGTGCTGATTGCCTGTGCCGAGAATTCGCTTCTGGACTCATCGGACTTCTACAAGCCAGTTGTTACCCCATATGAGATGGAGTTGGCCTGTATTCCAGGCAGAGAGTGGACTGGCGAGTACCCTACAGCATTTGGCCAGCTTCTTGAAGGTAATGTTGACATATGAGCCTCGCTCTGGGTCTCTGGGAAAATGCGGCTTAATGCATGTGTGTCAAGTGTCACCCAGATAAACCTGTGCAGTTGCTAATCGGGCTAATCAGGGAAGACGCTTCCCACATGAACTTGATCTTTGCTTAGAAGAGACTTCCTTTGAGGGAAAAATACCATAAAGGCGGAAAGTGTCTTCCCTGATAAGCTTGTCAGGACTGCAAAGGCTTATCTGGGATGACTCTTTACGCAGATGCCTTAAGCCCCTTTTTTGGAGAGTGAGGCTAATATATTTTCTTATCAAAACGATACTGTTTGCTTTGCATTTACCTTTGCAAGGCATTGACAACATTTGTATTCATTTTGGTTTGTTTATCATGTACTAATGTGTCTTTTTTAGTATATTTGTTTCTTGTGATATTGTTTTGCCGTTGTATTTTTACCATTATTCAAGGAACACACACATATGTATATGTGTCTTGTTCTGTGAAAGCTGGTCATAATGCATGTGCGTACAGTTTCGTCCCAGATTAGCCTGTGCAGTCCGCACAGGCTAATCAGGGACGACACTTTCCGCTTAAATGGTATTTTCCGTTTAACCCTTTACCACTTTGATATGTATTTTGACGCATTTGTAGTTCCCCAGAAAGTTCAATTTAATTGAAGACCTTTCTTACTATATTCAAGTTTTAAAGGCTTCATTTCCAACCCTTAGATACTGATGATCAGCAAACAGCATAAAACCTGAACAGACTGCGAGTTACTCGCAGCCTGTTCTGGTTATATGCTGTTTACACAAAGCCATTTTTGCTTTGCCTCTGAGTGGGAAAGGGTTAAAGGAAGTCCCTTTTTACCGAAAATCTAGTTTAAGCGGAAAGTGTCGTCCCTGATTAGCCTGTGCGGACTGCACAGGCTTATCTGGGACGACACTTTACGCACATGCATTAAGCCCAATTTTCTCAGAACAAGACACATATATATTATACATATGTACATATGTAGTTATGAAAATGTTTATTGTAGAATTGGTTTGCAATTATTACTATACAAAAATGTAGCAGGGCTGTATATAAAATGAAAACATTGGGGAAACCTGACAAATTAACAGAAATACAATTAAGTTAGACATTTCTCGAGTTATATCACGCGCCGGATATATCGCGCTTGCGATCTTTGGAGCCCACCAACCGCGATATATCGGCGTTGCAGTGTATATAACAATATTTCTGTCCTGCTGGTGAAGCTGAAGTTTCACTTTGTCAGTTTGTTTATATTTGAATTCTTATGTCTTCACTTTTTGTTGATATTGGGTGAGATCCACTTGCAATATACTTCTACAACTATGTCATATATGCTGTGACATTGAAATTAATTTACGTTTATCAGGTTATTGAGAAAGAAAACAATTGGAGCCTTATTCTTTGAAATTGGGCTGAATCCATGTGGTGAAAGTGTTGTCCAATATTAGCCTGTGCAGTCTACAGGGATGACACTTTCCACTTAAACTATGTTTTAGCTAAGAAGAGACTTCCTTTAAAAAAATGCAATAACAGCTGAAAGTGCGCTCTCTTCAAAATGAAAATCCAGTGAAATTGGAAAGTGTTGTCCCTGCTTAGCCTGTGCAGGCTATGTACAGGCTACTCTGGGATGACACTTTACGCGTACTCTATAAGCCCAGTTTTCCCAGAAGTTGCTAATTAATGTACACCACTCTGCAGGTGGAAGTCACCACATGCCGGTTCCCGACAAAGTCACAGGGGAAGAGACAGACGTCTCCTTGGTAACAGGAAGGATTAGGAGGTCAGGGGTCGCTGGGGATGTTGCAATGGAGACGGGGTCGGCCCTCATGGTGAGAGATGACACCCTCACTGTGGCCACACAGGCTCAATCAGCAGGTCAGAATCAAAGAGACTTTCATATACATGTGAGCCTTGATCTTGGAAAACAGGGCTTAATGCATGTGCATAAAGTTAATGAATGTGCGTTAAGTGTCATCCCAGATTAGTCTGTGCAGTAAGCACAGGCTAATCAGGGACAACACTTTCCACTTTCACTGGATTTTCATTTTGAAGAGAGCGCATTTAAATAAAATATCGCATAAAAATGGAAAGTGTTGTCCCTGATAAGTCCGCATTAAGCCCAGTTTTCCAAAAACCAGACTCATTTTATCTTATTACTACAGCGAAATTGAAGTGTAAATTGCATGTTTAGTTGATTCTTATTGTAATTTTAATGTGACATCATATGTAATTGTTTACACACACAAAAACTATGCTCAATTGAGATAAGAGTAGTTTTTTTAAGGGATTTTAAACAATATTTTCACGATGTTTCTCATGATTTGCAAACAAATTGTTATAGGATAAAGAGTATTACAATTGGATAAAGATTGAGCACAGGGGAAAGCTCTGTGCTCATCTGTTTTTGGGGTTTACATTATTAACTTCACACTTGCACTTACTTACCAGTAATATTCCCCATTATTTTACTGTCTTCATTGGAGAAAGTTAGTATATTTAGCACCCATGACTTTCATAAAATTATTTGTTTAAATTTACAAGGATATTTAACTTTTAGTGTTGTGATTTCCTTCTGTTGAAAGTTAACAGACTTCTGCATGTTATCCTTAATTGAATTGTATGACCCTATCCTTAAAATTTCAAACATGTTGTTTTATGGTAAATAATAATTAATGGTGTGGTTAATCATACAATCATAATAAGCAGAAAGGCTGAAAAATACAGCTTGTTTGAAAAAAATACAAACTTAATGATTGTTGCAGGTGAATATTTGAGTATGCGATCCTGGAAAGGTCTTGAGCAGAAGCTTGGAGAAACCCCGGTCACTAGGGCTGTTGAAGGTCAGAAGGGCATCGCTATGGGTTACCAAACAGAGCCCGGCAACCCCTAGGCTACTGCCATATGAGATCATCCCAGTAGGAGTGTAGTTGGTTCTCTGGTGACAGTACCTGGAGTGGCTGCCTCAAGGTTGTTGGCATGTTGCTGTCATTCTGCAAACTAACCTCTCCAATATGCATCAATACCTGGCGTATTGTTTGACTACATTGAAGACAAATCATTAGAAGTCATTATTCAAGGACAGATTTCGTTCAGTCAACAGGCTACTGTCGATAGTGACAAAGTGCTCTTAGAGAATTCTTCTATAATGATACTTATATTATTATATTATTATTATGCTCGTGCATACAATTAAATCTATATTCAGTGATATTTGTTTCCAACTTTTCTTTGAAGATGTAACCTAGTACATTCATAGTTAACTAGAATAAACTTTTAGAAAGCCCTTGTAGGTGAAGTATCAGAAAAAAAGATTACCATTATGTTTTCCTTGGGGCAAATGATTATTGTATTCTTATAATGAATCTTTAATCTCCAATTGCAACGCAGATTGGAGTTTAAGTACATCTGATTCATGTCTGCTGTTCTTTTCGACAAATTTAAACTTGTCTTGAATATTTTGAATAATCAGAAGATGCTGCTATATGCCTATATAAGCCAACCATGTGTCATTTTCGAAAGAAAAGAGACAATGAAAGAAGACCCTTATTTGAACAAGAGTTACACCATAATGAGGGTTACTTGATTGGGAAAGCTAATTATTCAAATACTGAATAGCAACTGATGGCAGATTTACACAATTAATGATTCGTTGATAAGTGCATTCTTGAATTCATTTTCAATAGCAATAATCTTCAGTTACAAGCTGTATATACTTTAATTTCTACTTGAGATAACAGAACAGCTTAAAACGCATGACAATTATCAAAATGTTGAAATTAATAAATGGTTACATTGAATTCAGTTGAATGGTATAACTAACTCACCTTTACAATGTTAATACTTATTTTTGTTTAATAAGTGCCCATTTATTCCCATTACCTTTGAGTAAAGGTTGCCTTTTACAATTGTAAAAGATTTGTTAAATCGTCTCAGTAGATTCTCAATCTCAACAGAATGATCAGCCTGTCCAAGCCTATCTGGGAATGGACTTTACACACATGCATTAAGTCAAGCGTTCCAAGAATGGGGCTCAAATAACGCAATCATTACTTGACTCGTGTTCGGAGAAAATTGGGCATAATGCATGTGCGTTAAGTGTCCACCCAAAGTAGCCTGTACAATCCGCACAGGCTAATCAGGGGTGACAATTTCTGCTTTTATGACATTTTTTGTTTAAATGAAGTATCCTCATATAAAAAATCCATTTTCGGTGGAAAGTGTCGTCCCTGAATAGCCTGTGCGTACTGCACAGGCTAATCTGGGACAACACTACGCACATGCATTATGCCCAGTTTTCTCAGAACACGGCTCACCTGTTAGCAGTAGACCATGCATAGTACAGAATTACGTTAAAAATGTCACATGTTATAAACTCTTTTGTTAAACTCACAATCTTTTGTGTTCCTTTCTGTTCAATGGAATACTTATGCTGATATAAGAACTGTATCTTTTTTCTATGTGACTTATTGCACATTAGAAACAACTGATATAAATGACAACACTACTTAACTTTTTGGCTGTTTTATCTAGATCTTTGTATCTATGTGTTCTACATTTTATGAACTGAATAACCAAAACTATAATAGGCATTTTAAATTTACATCAAATTACAGATAACAATAATATGAGATTGATGCACCAATGCAAAAGATAATGTCATGTCTCAAACGGCAGTCTACCACAAACACATATTAGCATATTTGGTATATCACAGTGTATTACTTGGTATTCAAAGGACATGTGGATATTGTATATTGGCATGAGACAACAATTAACAATATTGTTTTCAGAATGTTACTTTTCAGAATGTTACAAAAGTGATTTGATTCCAACCATCAAATGCTATAGCTCTCTAGCATTTACAGGACACTGTGTGAATTTAATGCGTTCATTTAATTTTTAAAGTACCGATTCAATGAAAATATTAGTCTCTGTACAATCAAAACTTAACGGCATTCCAGCTAAACGTCTGTGTTTGAACAACTGTTACACAAACAAGCATGACCAATTATACATCCAATGAAAACTAGAACTGTCACTGTAGTGCCTGAAAGACATAAGGTAGATGTGCAACTGTGCAATCATGGAAGTAAAGGATATCGTTTTTCAATTCTTGTGTACTACAATTTCACTTAAAGCAAGCTTCCTGCCTATTAAGTTTAATGTTGGTACCTCATATAATTTGCAAAATTGATGAACATGCAAGTATACAAATTAACAAAGGGCAATAACTGTGCATGTGCAATCATAAAAGCAGGAGTTATGGTTCTTGTCTATTGCACTACCCTTTGATGACATCAATCCACTTATGAAATTTCATGTTGTTGACTCATAGTTTTCAAGATATGCCCTGGGCAAAATTAAAATTTTAAAAATAAAAATTAAAAAATATCAACAAAGGGAAATAACTCTAACAATATGGAAGGCAGAGCAATGTCGCTTGTACTCTGCACTTACCCTGTATCTCTAATTGTTTTTTAGATATAAATGCCGGCAGATAATTTTAAAGGAGCAATTTAGCCACAGTGACAAACTACACAAAACATTCTTAATAAAATTACAAAATTTGACTCAACAAATTCATCAAATAAAAAATGTGCCTTGGCAAAGATCTATAGAATACATTTTATTGGACTTTGGCTATAAGTAAGCCTTATTCACATATATTGAAAAAATTGAACTTAGACAAAAACAACACATTTTTCGTGGAGTGGGGAAGGCGTAGTTTGTTTCCGCCTCAATCTAACTTGACCCAAAGACCTATAGAATACATGTATTTTATAGGTCTTTGCTTCACCTATGGCAATGCTCTGTTACTGTCAAAATTTGATAAACAGTATAACATTGCAAATAAAACAAACTGTATCGGATGCCATAGCAGAACGAATCAATTCTAAACTATATCATATGTATAACAATACAAACACAATCAACGTGGTAGCTTAACAGTATGCGGTTATTAATAAGCGGGTAATATTACCGGTCCTCTAATTCCAGCATGCATGTATCATGGGCTAGTTGATAATAATCAGTAACAACAATAGAAAACCATATGACCAGAGTCCCTTTCCCTAGTATGCACTGACTAAGTAGTTC
The DNA here is from genome assembly GCF_020536995.1 of Dreissena polymorpha. NCBI lineage: Eukaryota > Metazoa > Mollusca > Bivalvia > Myida > Dreissenidae > Dreissena > Dreissena polymorpha. Next base: position 40,635,761 of record NC_068370.1, on the reverse strand, counting down.
TATTGCCTCGTGTTGTAATAAATACACACAACACTGAATAAAACTTGTTACCATTATTGTGCTATTGTGATTTGCGTAGACACCACAATTTAGTTCTTCTCTAGTTGACGGACATCGAGACATCTATTAAGGTGTCCTGGGGGTGATGTTTACATGTAAAGCAATATCAAGTGTACCAACTTTTGATTAAATGAGTCGTGTTCTGAGAAAACTGGGCTTAATGCATGTGCGCAAATTGTGGTCCCAGATTAGCTTGTGCAGTCCGCACAGGCTAATCAGGGACGACACTTTCCGCTTTTATGGTATTTTTAGTTTCAAGGTAGTCCCTCCTTACCGAAAATCAACTTTAGGCGGAAAGTGTCGTCCCTGATTAGGCTAATCTGGGATGACACTTTACGCACATGTATTAAGCCCATTTTTCTCAGAACAAGGCTCAAATATGAAAGACGTTCTTGTATACAATAGCACAGTGTGACAATATCTCTTAGCAATTGCAATACGTAGCATGCGTAGACTTTATATTGTGTCTTACAACATTGATGAATGTGTAGGCCTACCTACAAGTATATATCTGTAATCTGATGATATCATTTCAATGATGTTGTTTCACACCTCGTCAAACGGAATCGGGGTAAACATAGAACATTCGTTTATTTATGATATAAATAGATCTTTGCAATCAAGTATTTATTCCCAATTTAGTTTAATTAAGAATTATTGCGCACTGCTTCTGACGTATGCGACGTCAATGATTAACGACCTCCTCGTATTTTGGCGGCTTTTCGCGTTCGTATGTTCCCGTGTGTGGGTTACGTTGCCATCTCACCTCACGTTCTATACACTCGTTGTAGCTCGGTAAGTCCGCACCGTCGTTGTCATGGCCATCCACTAACGCCGAAAATGTCATTACGTCACCATACGGCGGCGGCAGATGAGATTCCGCGTCGTCTGAATCTACCGTTGAATTCCGAGAGCGCGTTAGATGCGCGCGCACGCGAGTTAACAGCGTCGTCTGCCACCAGTTTGATACGGGTCCTCTTTCCACCAAATTGTCTCCGTCTGAAAGTGATACAACCGGTGACGTCGACGACTCTGCATGGTCTTGAATAGTTATTTTGCACGTGCACCCGTTCCTACAACACGCGTAGTACACAACAATAGCAATAAGAGCCAGGTGGGCGACCACCGCCATTATCAACAGAAGCAATGGCGAACCACTTCCATCTTCTCCCATTTTACTAACGTTGGTAAAGATCTGAAATAATTGCAATGTATATACATTTATGTAACATATACATGTACATAAACAATATATTGCTTTGAAATAAATATTTAAACTATAGTACAGCTTTTTTACGTATTTGTCAAAATAAATGTGTTTATATACTTTACATTTGTTCATACCCATTATGCATAAATCTATATTTTTGTACATGACATATATTCAAACTTGCATAACTTGTGAGCATTAATATAGAACATTGCGACGTTTATTCGATATACATGTACAGGGATGTTTGAATTAAAGGGATCTTTTCACGGTTCGGTAAATTGACAAAATTGAAAAAAAAATGTTTCAGATTCGCAAATTTTCGGTTTAGTTATGATATTTGTGAGGAAACAGTATTACTGAACATTTGCCATGGTCTAATATAGCCATTATATGCATCTTTTGACGATTTAAAAACCTAAAAAGTATAAAGCGTTGCAACGCAAAACGATTGAATAATTTGGTGAGTTCTGCTGTTGTCGTTTAAATTTGTGAAACTACGAAGATTGCTTATATAAGGTAAAAAGTACGCATTTTAAGTATGCTTGGCAGGATAGCTCAGTTGACTTATGCGTTTTTACTTTAGGATTCCGGGGGTCACTTGTTCGAGCCCTGCTGCGGGTTACTTTTTTTACCCTTTTTTAATTTTATTTTTGATTTTGTACTGGAGCTTTTAAAATTTAATGTTACATTTATCAATATAAAGCATTTAATGACAAACTTCAAAACATGCCCAAATCTGTGAAAAGGCCCCTTTAAAACATGATTACATGTATGAATAAGGATTGTAGCAGTACAAAACGGTACTTACAATTTATAAAGGTCTAAAGCGCCAACGTTGGCAACCTTACGAAAATATATCCATTATAAAATCAACCGCATACTTAAACGTGCACTTAGTATTTCAACACAGTACATGAGTCACAGATAGGCCCTCAAAGTTTACAAACATCACGTGAAAACCGGAAGTTCTAATGTAGGACGCCGGAATGGACAAAGATAAGCGGGTAGCAACGTCTGAATGAAGTATAAATGATCACGAAATTAAATCTGTCTGTTTCAAAGAGACCACATGTATTATCATACACTTAAATTCAACGTGTTATATCTGTGGAAAACATTTTTGAACTTGACAGCTTCAACATTTAACTTAAATCAGAGAGGTAGTTTGTTGTGGTTGCACAATGTATTATGTCCAACCCAGCTGCCTGAAGGTGGCATATTTTGGACATGATTGTACATGATAATCTCTCAACAAATTTGGGTTAGTCGTGACGACAGTGCAGCAGAGATCGTAACATAGTTTTGTAAACCGCCATTCAAAGATCGAGGACTGTTGTCATAAACCAAGACACTATTATTTTACTTAAGTCGGTTTTAGCAGGTGTTTTCTACGGAATCCGGATGAAGCCATCTATAATCTCGCCATTCTTTCATCAAGGGCGACACACGACACACGAAGCGAAACACGATATTTTGCCGGACAGTCGCGGCGACGCACGATATTTTGCGCGACAGTCGCGGCGACGCACGATATTTTTGCGCGATACACGAAGCGACGCGCGAGAATGTACCACGAAATATCGCCCTTCTGTAGGTAGACCAAAAGGCGATATATCGTGTTAAATATCGCGTGTCGCTTCGTGTATCGCGCAAAATATCGTGCGTCGCCGCGACTGTCGCGCAAAATATTGTGCGTCGCCGCGACTGTCGCGCAAAATTTCGTGTATCGCTTCGTGTGTCGTGTCTCGCGTTCAAAGGGCGACGCACGAAATACAAAGCGACGCACGATATTTTGCGCGACACACGAAGCGATACACATTATTTTATTATTCAAATATCGCCCATATTATCCGAATCTCGTGTATCGCGGTTTTATTTCCAACCGCGACGCACGACACATGCAGCGATACTCGATACTTTGCGCGAAACACGAAGCGACACGCGATATTTGTACTGTTCAAATATCGCTGTAATAATATCGCCTGTCGACTGTCGTGCGTCGCCCTTTGAACACGACACACGAAGCGATACACGATATTTTGCGCGACAGTCGCGAGTCGCGGCGACGCACGATATTTTGCGCGATACACGAAGCGACACGCGATATTTAACACGATATATCGCCTTGTGGGCTACCTACACAAGGGCGATATTTCGTGGAACATTCTCGCTCGTAGCTTCGTGTATCGCGCAAAATATCGTTCGTCGCCGCGACTGTCGCGCAAAATATCGTGCGTCGCCGCGACTGTCGCGCAAAATATCGTGTATAGTTTCGGGTGTCGTCCTTGATGAAAGAGGGCGAGATTTTAGATGACATTATCCGGATTCCGTAGTTTCCAGTCAATACTCGCTTTTTGGGTGATGTATACCATAAACATTTATAAACATGGCGTCATTTGATATTTTGGAAATATATGAACTCCAGTGAAGTTTTTATACAGAAGGAAGCCAAAAAATGCTCCAGAAAGCCCGTAACGCTCCCTTGGGTGACTGACAGGTGCCCGTGGATGATTTAAAAACAATTGTGGCGGTAGAAGGCGCAAATGAAATATTCTTATGAATTTTCATTTACTCTGGGTCTTATATTAAAAAAATACATATGTACGAATATATGTAGTTTAAACTTAATATTATTAATATTTGTAACCTGCTACAAAAATATCTGATTCTGTTCGCGCAAGTTTTAAAGGAAACGTGAAAGGTACAGAAAATAAAACATGTAATACAATTACTTTAAACGAAACAAGAGTTTTATGCAGAAATTTGAGCTTATATTTTGAATAATTCATCATAGTAAAGTTTGCACTATCGTCTGTTATTAAAATTATTAGACCAACTTTTTTACTTTTTAGAAGCCTCAAGTGATATACGTTATACAAAGATATATCCAAGTATACCTCAGTCGCTTATTCAATAGCTGTACAATGCCGTCTCGACGATGTTTATGACAGTACTTACGTTCAGATAAATTTCCACACACGTACAGACACAGTGCCGTAACATGTGCTATATCAATATTTGTCATGGGACTAATAAATACAGCGAAACGTTGTGGACATCTCGGCTCACATATCGCCCGTACATACAAGGCACGTTGTCGCGATGGGTTCGATATCCACTCTTTAAGCGTTCTGGTGACTTTTTCCAATGACAACCAGTTAGGGTTCTTCCAAATAAACGGACTCGAAAGTGTCTTGATCACCTTTTACTTGAGCTTCTTGTATAATCGAGCTCAAATAAATAGATTGACTAAATAGATAGATACAATTTTCAGGATTGACGAAAAATATCTTTAAACGAGAGCTGGCACAATAGGATGACATATGCCCCCTATAAACGCTTTGATAGAAGTTATGAGCATTTTTCGAAACCTAAAATACTTAATCCTTCAAATGCGCTAAGTGACCCCGTGACCTAGTTTTTGACCCGGCATGACCCATTTTTTAACTTGACCTAGATATTGTCTAGATACAACTTCTGACCAAGTTTGGTAAAGATCGGATGAAAACTATTTGAATAATAGAGCGGACACGAAAAGTGTGAAAGACTGACAGACAGACTGACAGACTGACGAATTGTGCGAAAACTATATGCCACCTTTTCTTCGAAAGGGGGCATAAAAAGATATACGACGTTGATTGTGGTTGGTGTGGATGAAAAATCAAAATTTATATCAATGAGATCAAAGATAGCGATTGCCTTCTGTGCAGTTCTTAGCTGCATCACACGCACATCAATTACGGGGTGTTGCGCCAGATTTCGAAGCTTATTAGTTTATGATGATCACATATCTATCGATACGGAAAAGAAAAACACAAGAAGAATGGTCATAAATTTACACATTTGAAATAGTATTATTATTATTATAAATTATTACAAAATATAAATGACAACAAATGTGGGCCCGTTCAAAGCTTTTGGTCGCGATAGAAGACCATATGTTCAAAGGGGGTAAATGCGATGGGTTATACAAATTACTTCTCGCAGCAGGTACCGCCCTAGCGGTAACCACTGCGATAAGAAGTGCAATCCAGCCAGTTCATCAAGAATTTTAATTTTAAATTTAACCAAATAATTACTTCAATTTTATAAAAAAATGGCATTTAACTTTGCAGTCAAATAGGGGCAAATTACAAATAAACACATAAAAATCATACGAGGTCAGATCGTAACCTGTTAAAACCCCACGGATCGATGTTGCACTTCAAAGCGCATCCATCGAGGATTTTAAACTATAATTTATCGAGTCGGCTTAGTAGTGAAAATTGCACACTCAAATATATGTTCAGAAATATTAAATTATACTCAAGTCATGGGTTGAACTATCAGTTTATGTAAAATCTGTAAGGATACTATGTAAAGGTACGATCATGCGAATGAAAATATCAAGAGCGGATAAAATAGAGGGGCGGATATTTTTAGCAAGCGTTAACTCTGCCCACCAACTGTTAGTTCACACGGAGATGGAAAAATATATCAGAAAGGTTAAAATTTGCCATTGTAATAATTTGAGGAAAATACGGAAGAACAAACACCATGCTCTCTTTCGTAAATGAAGCTTCATAAACATGTTTTGAAAAATTTAAATGGTGGCGTTTGGTGTTAACGCCCCCCCCCCGCCCTTAATTAGTCTATTTACACGAAACATTGTTTATACATGTCACTTTCAACTCTATTTTCATGTGACATAGGGAGATAAATAAACTTATAACAACTACCGACGCTCAATTTATCAAAGGAATAAAGTTGCAGAGACTTTGCGCTGTTTTACGAATACTCGCGTGCTTATTCGTTCAAAATTTTAATATGACCAAACCATCCACAACACAGCATTATTTTTTACGGAATACCGTGTGGGCCATCGTTGTTACACATTGAAATCCAGAGGGAGACAATGCGACAGTGCGATAGTACGATGGCGACAATGCGATAGCGACAATGCGATAGTACGATGGCGACAATGCGATAGTACGATGGCGACAATGCGATAGCGACAATGCGATAGTACGATGGCGACAATGCGATAGTACGTTGGCGACAATGCGAAACGCGATAGTACGATGACGACAATGCGACATTGCGACAATACGATGGCGACAGTGCGATCGTACGATGGCAACAATGCGATAGTCATATCGTACTTTCGCCATCGTTCTATCGCGTTATCGTACTGTCGTCATCGTATTATCGAATTGTCGTCATCGTACTATCCCACTGTCGCCATCGTATTGTCGCACTGACATCATCTTATTCTCGGTGTGTCGCCATCGTACTATCGCACTATCGCATTGTCGCCATCGTACACTCGCACTATCGCCATCGTATTGTCGCACTGTCGTCATCGTATTATCGCATTGTCGACATCGAACTATCGCGTTATTGTACTGTCGTCATCGTATTGTCGCCATCGTACTATCGCACTGTCGCCATCGTATTGTCGCACTGTCGTCGTCGTACTATCAAATTGTCGCCCTCTTGATTTTAATGTGTAACCACGATGGCATAACGGTATTCCGTAATCTTTACATTATTCTTTACATCAGCACGCGTTAAATTTATCCACTGGATAATCCCACAGGTGGTTAGCGTGTGGCTATGATATTAATTAGTGTAAACATCATTTTGAATGATAAATAATCATATTATAACGAAAAAATAACTTTTCTGAAGAAAAAAAATTTCACTATCAAATATATATATATATTTGATAGTGAAATTTTTTTTCTTCAGAAAAGTTAATTTTTCGTTATAATATGATTATTTATCATTCAAAATGATGTTTTCACTAATTAATATCATAGCCACACGCTAACCACCTGTGGATAATCCGTGCAATTCGCCCGGATCGACGCATGAGTAAGCACGTGCGCGTTTCATATCAACCAATCAGACATGCGTACTGTTGCGTTAACTTTATTAATAAACTATATCGCTGCGCGTAAGATGTATGTAAAAATAGATATTGAACATTATAAGTTGTTAATAAGCATTTGTATTTCTTTAGATCTAGCTGAAGTGATACTTAAAGTATCAAACGCGGGGCGTTCACTTATCGATATATGAAAGTACAAGTTAAAATTAGATCTTCACTGAGTATTGGTTTCTGTACTGCACTTAGTCATTTGAGTTATTGAATGCAGTGCACGGAACCATACCATTTATAAACAAATAATCACGTGACATGTCAAATCCAGTAGAAACTGGTGACATGACTGAGATAAGCTTTGCGAAAGGTAAGCAAACCACTGTTTATTGTTGACATAGTCGCAATGTATTGGGCTTGGCAGTCAGATGTCAGTCCTTGAGAGAACCAAGCTCATATGCCGTCAATTACTTTAAAAAGATTGCAAATAACCAAAGAATATTCAGTGACCTAGTTTCAGACCGCTGCATATGTCGCATAATTGATGTATTTCATGTCGCATAATTGGTGTATTTCATGTATATTCCTTGTTCGGTGTAACTGAATACATAATATCTGTCTTCATGAAGAAATGCATAAATGGGCATCATATGTCGTCGTCAAATTAGACGAAAAAATGCACCAAGTTATTGCCCATGGCTGGGTTCACTAATTAGTTATGTCTATGGTAAGCACATGCGCACTGTTAATTTGTGTATATTTTCATGTTAAATGACAGGTGAACTTTCATATATGCAGTTAAACAAACGTGGTCTCGCTTTATTATTGGCATATATATGCACAAGATGTGTGAGTCACACATAAAGCCATCCCGTATCAGGTAATTCAACTCATGTTAAAGTCAATCATCCAGACAGCCGTCACCCAATTTATTTGTCCATTATTGTATAAATTGGCATCTGCGTTGTATGAAGGAGAGTCTTACTTAAACGGCCGAACATACAAGTCGCATTATTGCTGGCTTTCGCGGGATGGGCCCATTGCGGGCTTCGCATGTATCTTGTATTTGACAAACATTTTGGAAACGTTGTGTTGTGTTAATAAGCAGAAATAAAACGCAAAGAAATCAGAAATGAACTTTGTTGGTTACTGTGTCTTTTCCACGAGCGATACATAATTACGTGACACAGAACATTTTATGGAGCCGTGTACCATGGATACGACCGAAGTACGATCACAAGTGCGATCACGTGCCGGAAAAATGAAAACATCACAACCACAACGCGACATGAATTCAGGTCAGTTGTTTAAAAAAAATTATGGCAAACTTGGAGAGGGAATTTCAAAATTTATAAAGTAGAAAATGAAAGTAAAAGGCGTCAGGACAACGAAATTTTTAAGAATTGTTTAAAGAATTTTACGTAGTCAGATGTTAAAAATAATAATGATGATAATCAATTATGTACGAACAAATTTTGCAAATATCAAAATCGTGCCAATTTTACATTTATCGGTTCATTTTTATAAATAGCGGTGAATTGAGAATAAAAAGAGATATTTGAGTTTTACATTATTTTTATGAGTTATGGAAATCATTAAATTAAAGGTGTACACACAGAGAGTATTTAAAGAATTTTTATATATTTTTGGTATTGTTAGAATATAGGATTATGTACGGACTTATGGTTTTTTTGCTTACCAATACATTTTAAATTGTTGGAATGTTTGTAAATTTTCATTAAATTAAAATGTACGAGGAAAAATAAGAGTATTTAAAACAGTTTTGTTTATTATTTTAATAAAGAAAAATTGTGGATGATTTTATTTATTAATATAATAGAAAAACTCGAAGAAGAAACAAATATAAAAAATATTCAAAGAATTTACCTAGTATTTTACATTGGCAGAATTAAGAATTTAGGAATTTAGATTATTTAAGACAGTTTTGTTCATTATTTAATAAAGAAAATAAGGCGGGTTTTGTTTATAAGAATGATAAAGAAAATTAAAGAGGACGAATAAATAAAATTATTGGAAAATTTAAAAATAGTTTTCCGAATTGTAAAAGAAAGAAAATAGGAAATAAGAAAAATAATGTTGATTGCGAATATGAATAGGGCAGACACACAAAAAAAATATTATGTAAATATGTATATACGTCATTGTGTTGATGCAAATATATGTAGGATATCGGTAATATTGAAGGTCTTGAGTAATTTTAAGTAAGAATTTAATGCGATCTGACGCGTATAGCGCAGTGAAAATATAACGATATGTACGCATTAAATTTCTAATATAATTGTTTAAGGTTACAATTATATTTTATGAGCACGGCTGACTGATCAGCGTTCGGACATACCGAGCCCGAGGTTCTGATAACCTTAGCGTCCTCATGAGTAAGAGAATTTATCCCTGTGCCATCGAAGCAAATTACGCTATGGACAGAAGATGCGATGTCGCATAAGAATTATTTGAGTAGTTCGATTAGGAGCAAAGACCTGAATTTTGAAATATACCGATACGTGTTCTTATATTATGAATGCATATATGTAAAAGTCTGCCTTGTCATATTTGCGCATTTTTACAAGTGCACAGGTCAAACATGTCAATAAATCTATGCCCAACGGCAAAACTATAGTGATAAAGATGAGGTTTATGAAACCATGATATGAACAGGTACGTCTATCATTACCCATTACTCTAGGTCAATAAAGTGGCGCGCGCCTGTCAAAAATTTACTGGCTGCACGTGTGTAAAATGATTATGCCTAAGGCGGTACACAAGTCATAGTAAGTAAATGGCTTGTCAGACGTCAAACTGTCATGTACTTATCCGAAGTTTGTTTTGAGGAATTGACTAATATTTTTTCGTTGTAAAGAATTTATTTTTTTGAATAAGATATCACAGTAAGTTGTCATGACGATATTTAACAATAACTAAGGGGATATTTATAAATGTTTGCCATGATTTTGAACAACTGATACTTGTATCACCACGACGCAGATAAAAATATCGAGATTTGAAGACAACGCCGAAGAAGAGCGACTTCGCGAGACAACGCCTTCCACAACGAATAGAAGAAACAAACAACATAATTAGAATGGAACATCACGGCGTTTACTCTCAAAGTGAATACCTGGTTCTATCGCTAAAAGAAGACCAACGCCAGAAGATTTCGAAGGACAACAAGTGACGCAACACTGGACACAATACTTGTGACGTTAAACACTATAGAGTAGATGCAGCCGTTCAACTGTTTGACGTGCGTAGATAACGCATTTGGAATGATACTTCCGAGGCCTAAGACATCAAGGAGAACACTGCTATAGTTAATACCTCGTGAGCATTATGGCCAATAGAAGATCTTAATGTCCCAAGAGAAATGAAGACGCTGGAACCAAGAACAAAAGTACAATCAACAACAACAGAAACAACAATGCGATCACAAAGGTTTTAACATACGTCACAATTGATAAGCAACGCGGTACGCATCAACACCATATCCAGAGACAATATCACGATGGATTCAACAACAGAAACAACGACGTGATGACGGCTGGTTCAGCGACAAAAACAACAGAAACCACGATGACATATCCAGCCTCGATGTGAACCTTGATACGCAGATGAGTGCAATCGACCACGTGCGATTTGCCTACACAGCTTGGCGATAGATAGAGCTTCTTCACGACAGCAATGGTAGATAACATCACCCATGAATCAACATAGACAGAAAACAACAAACCAAGACATCTACTTGACAGCAACAGGTACATATTCAACCCGGGCAATACCTTCTTCGAATGGACAGCACAGGAGGTCACTAGTCAAACAACGCCTGTAGTGTTACGTGGACAATCGATCAACGTCATTTAACATTGATACATGATATTGTAAGACACTTGTCATTCAGGATTCGATCTTTCTAAAGATTTTAAATCATAAAATATAAAATCTTTCTTTAATGAAAATGAGGTGTGTCGCATAATTGATGTATTTCATGTCGCATAATTGGTGTATTTCATGTATATTCCTTGTTCGGTGTAACTGAATACATAATATCTGTCTTCATGAAGAAATGCATAAATGGGCATCATATGTCGTCGTCAAATTAGACGAAAAAATGCACCAAGTTATTGCCCATGGCTGGGTTCACTAATTAGTTATGTCTATGGTAAGCACATGCGCACTGTTAATTTGTGTATATTTTCATGTTAAATGACAGGTGAACTTTCATATATGCAGTTAAACAAACGTGGTCTCGCTTTATTATTGGCATATATATGCACAAGATGTGTGAGTCACACATAAAGCCATCCCGTATCAGGTAATTCAACTCATGTTAAAGTCAATCATCCAGACAGCCGTCACCCAATTTATTTGTCCATTATTGTATAAATTGGCATCTGCGTTGTATGAAGGAGAGTCTTACTTAAACGGCCGAACATACAAGTCGCATTATTGCTGGCTTTCGCGGGATGGGCCCATTGCGGGCTTCGCATGTATCTTGTATTTGACAAACATTTTGGAAACGTTGTGTTGTGTTAATAAGCAGAAATAAAACGCAAAGAAATCAGAAATGAACTTTGTTGGTTATTACTGTGTGATATCAACGAACAATGTGTAATTACGCTACACATAGCACATTATTTTTGAACTATCAGGAATACTGTACCGCTAGATGTTTTTTCTCATGTTGGCCTTTCATGTGTTTTTTCTCATGTTGGCCTTTCATGTGTTTATTTAACAGTGCCAGTCATTAATAAACGTAAGTTTCGAAGTAGAACTCGTGTGTTTGTGAATTAGGGGATAACACTATTTAAATGTTTTGTGGATAATTCCATTTAAAGACAAAGATATTGTTATGAGAGCTAGTGTAGTAGATCTAATACATGTAGTTCGATCAGCTGATTAAACTTAAAGCCGCCCGGTTTCCATAATCTTGTCAAAAGTATCTATATTAAGTTTTATTACTGACATACTTTTTACCGAAGTTTGAAGTGAATGAGTTGATTTATGACATTTACAGGTAAATATTTTTGCTTGCTTTTCACACTCATTTCAACTAACATTCTGAATTGTTACAAGTGTTAGTTTCTAGTAAACGGCAATCAGAGAGTACAGATTATTTTTACTTTTTATACATTGGTCTGAAAATACAGATCTGGAATATTGTCACCTTATCAACAATCTGTAAAAAGTTGCAGTATCATAATAAAAAAAAGGTAAGCCAACTGCTCCAGTAATCACATTTAACCATGTTTTATGTCACCATCAATTTATTCATTTCAAATCTATCCTTCTTGGTCACCTAGGACACTGAACTGATAAGCATGGAGTTGATATTGAAAACAAATTTAATGATTTTAGGTATGCTGTGAAACAATGGGCTTAATGCATAAGCTTAAAATGTCATTCCACATTAGCCTGTGCAGCTCACACAGGCTAATCAGGGACGACACTTTCTGCAACAACTGGATTTTTGCTAAGAATATATTTCAATTTAACGAAAAATACCATAAAACCGGAAAGTGTCAGCCCTGATTAGCCTGTGAAGACTATCCAGGCTAATCTGTGACGACACTTCTCTTACATGCATGAAACCCCCTTTTCTCATATATAGGCTCACACTTATTGATTTGTGTCTCTGATGATCAGCCTCATCGGCAACCACACTGGGGACACTTTCTCTACTGATTATCCAATGTGAAAATTGATGGGTTGATTTTCTTAGTTTGATTAATATGAGGTCCTTGACCTTTGCATTTTGAGTGGCAATATATACAATGTGCAGGGCAGTGTCCTAGAGTTGCTGAAATGATCCTTTGTGTACTTAAAGTCTTAATGAATAAGTTTAATGTGAAAGCTTGGATAGTGGTCACTTATGTTCAGATAAATAGCAAGAATAGTTACCATAAGTGATATTTCTCTGTATAAAATTATTGAATACAATCAAAAGAATTAAAAGAGGTAAAAACAAGGATTTGATATCGGTGTTGTAAAGGTAATTTTTATGTGATGATAGTTTTGATCAATATATTTGGAAAATAACCATTTGTTCAAAGTATGTGTTCAAAATGTTAATAATAGTTTTAGAAACTGATAAAGCATTGGTAAATAAGATACTAGAATTAAAGTTAAGAAGAAAAAGTTCAGAATTAGTGATACCAGAAAATAAACAGAGCAAAAGTCTTATAACTTCAATTGCAATTTTGTCTTTCGTTCAGAAGAAAACTCCTATAAATGTTCACAATTGTTGGTGGCAACAAAAAATATGAATAAACTTATCAATATCAGCAAAAACTAGTTTTGAATTCAAAGAGATTTCTTCGACAAATGTTTTAATTTTGTTGTTGTAAACTTACTTAATGTATAAGAAGTACCTGTATATCCTTGTACAACCTAATAAATTAAGAAATCGTGATCTTATGCCATATATTATAAAGAACATTCAAAATGTTCATGTAAACAAATCAAAGCTTTGAAAGATTTTTCAGGTTACAAGAATAGAAGATGGTGAAGAGTAAAGAGGGAGAAGTAGAAAGTCTCCATGGTGACGGCAATTGCAAGAGACACCAGTGTCTAGACAGATCTTCCTTGAATCCCGACAATGTAGCCCAAACAAGCAGCACTATGGAAATTGAAAGAACAAACATGGATATTGAAAGAACAAACATGAATATTGAAAGAAATAGTTCCTTCTCAGACTGTGATGGAGAAGTGGAAAACCCGTTGATCCCAAATAATAGCCCATTTAGACTTCTGTCTCAAGGCCAAGTTATCGTGCCACATTTTTCTAAAAACGATTCTCAAGGTGGCAACATTGGACGACTGGGTCAATCTCTAGGTAGTATGAACAGTGCACGATGTGGAAACCAGCACAGTGACCTGGTTTGGATAGGTAGTTCTCAGAACACGATGCATCTTGCTAACCGTGTGCCTGTTCACGGACCTTTCAGAGGCAACATTGTGAGCTCAAACAGTAACATGTCCCGTCAGCTGTCAAGCTGTGGCTATAGCTCTATGACAATGTCGGAGACTGGGACAGATATGTGTGCCATCTGCAGGATCTGCCAGATGCCTGACTCAGATAGGGACCCCCTGATCTCTCCGTGCCGGTGCGCTGGTTCCCTGAAATACGTCCACACCATGTGTCTCAAGGTAATGAATTACGCTGATACCATAACAGCCTTTTTTTCCTAATTAGGAAAAGGACCTACCAAACCACTTGGGAAAAATTAGAGCAATTACCATAAAATTGGGATAATTTGCATTGTTAAATCTTCACGATGGAAATTATGGGTCTTTTTAATTACTTGGTACTAAATTGCCCACGCCCATCTTAATATTCTTGTACATGCCTTTTTCTTAAAGGTTCAGTTAAAATGCTTATTTTATTAAATGGAATACAATTGATGCAACTTTCCTTTGTTTTGGGATTTTTTTTAAAAAGCAATTGGATATTTTTTTATTATACCCCCATTACTGGTAATGGGGGCTATATAGGAGTCACTTTGTCTGTCTGTCTGTCTGCCCCAAAATTTCATGCGATCTTCACCAAACTTGGTCAGAAGTTGTATCTAGATGCTGTTTAGGTCACATTTAAATATGGGTCATGCCGGGTCAAAAACTAGGTCACGGGGTCACTCAATGCGTTTTTAACGGAAAGTTTGTCTGGATAATAGCTATGTCATTTATCGTTTTTTAAAATTTTAAAATTACAAAGTATATTTGTTCACCATCATTAGACGGTGTGTTGCGCGAAAGAATTAAATCGATATCTCCAAGGTCAAAGTCACATGTTGAGTTCAAAGGTCAAATACTTGTCTGGGCCATAACTTTGTTGTTTATTGTGAGACTTTAAAATTATTTGGCACATTTGTTCACCATCATGGGACGGTGTGTCGTGCAAAAGAATTATGTCGATATCTCCATGGTCAAGGTCACACTTTGAGTTCAAAGGTCAAAAATGGCCATAAATGAGCTGGTCCGGGCCATAACTAAGTCTTTCATTGTAAGACTTTAAGATCATTTGGCATATTTGTTCACTATCATGGGACGGTGTGTCGTGCGAAAGAATTATGTGGATA
Organism: Dreissena polymorpha; assembly: GCF_020536995.1. Taxonomy (NCBI): domain Eukaryota; kingdom Metazoa; phylum Mollusca; class Bivalvia; order Myida; family Dreissenidae; genus Dreissena; species Dreissena polymorpha. The sequence goes on along the minus strand of NC_068370.1, from coordinate 40,620,535 downwards.
TATCCGAGGTCAAGGTCACACTTTGAGTTCAAAGGTCAAAAATGGCCATAAATGAGCTTGTCCAGGCCATAACTATGTCGTTCATTGTGAGATTTTTAAATCATGTGGCACATTTGTTCATCATCATTGGATTGTGTTTTGCGGGAAAGAATTACGTCAATATCTCCCAAGGTCAAGGTCACACTTTGAGTTCAAAGGTAGAAAATGGCCATAAATGAGCCTGTCCAGGCCATAACTATGTCTTTCATTGTGAAATTTTAATATCATGTGGCACATTTGTTCACCATCATTGGAAGGCGTGTCTTTCTAAAGAATTACGTCGATATCTGCAATGTTTAATTCACACTTTTAGTTCAAAGGTCAAAAATGGCCATAAATGATCTTGTACCAGCCATAACTATGTCATTCATTGTGCGATATTTAAATTACTCTGTACATTTGTTCGCAATCATTGGACGATGTGTCATGCGAAAGAATTAGGTCGATATCTCCTAGGTCAAGGTCACACTTTGAGTTCAAAGTTAAAAAATGGCAATTAATGATCTTGTCCAGGCCATAAATATGTCATTCATTGTGAGATTTTAAAATTACTCTGTACATTTGTTCACAATGATTGGACAGCATGCAAAATATTCTGTGTCAATTCTACATGTGGGGGTATAGGTCACGTCTGTGACAAAGCTCTAGTTTTTCCTAGATTGGGGAAGTGTCTTTTATTGAGACTCTTTACCATAAAGAAAGAAAAAAATTGTTGCATAGAAATCACTGACATCATAGCCAAGAAGCATTCATTTTATCATGTACAGGAGTTGAAAGTTAGCAGATTAATATCGAAATTGGATGGTATAAAATGTACATACCGGTATATATTAGTTAATATAATTATTTCTTTAAAATAATAAAGAATAGTATGTGAGAGTTATTCCAGGATGACATCAGTTATTTGTCTATTTTTCATAAAAATAAACTTTAAAATTAATATTGTTTTACATTGGATCCAAATATTTTTTTATTCTACTTTAGGCACATTATGGGTGAAGGGAAAGTTATGTATTTCTCTGCATACGATTAATTATCATGACAATTTCGCATGTACATTCATTTACTTGAAAATGTTTCATTATTGGTTCAGTGTACAAAGCTGCTAATGCCAGGCACAATTGAGAAGATGCAGCCAAATGTTATTTGCTTGAATGACAATATTCAAGACATCACTATTTATAAAGAAATACTTTCAAATGGCAAATGCCTTTGTTATTATTAAACTCTGAGAGACTCTTAACAATATTTTGCTAAGGCTCACTTCATCAAACTATTACAATATACCATGTGCAGTTGCGCAATGACTTTTTATGAGCTTGACATTTGAAAATTTGACTTATGTTCTTGAAACAGTTAAACTCACAGACTACATGTATTCTGTTTACAATTAAAAATTAGATATTAGATCATTGAAAGAAACCTGCAGCTACATGTATTATGTCAAAAACAAAGCCATAAGTGTTTGCTTTCTGTATGTCTGTATGTATTATTATCTATGATGGTGACTATCTGTGATATTTCTGAATTGTTAATAACTGTTCATATGAATTGTAGTATTATGTTATGTGCACAAATAAAATTATTATTATTATTATTATTATTATTATTAACTTTCTTTATACAGAGCAATGTATTATTTTTTTTTCCTTTGGATCACCTTTAATAAAGTTGAATATAAATGGTATTAGATCACTAAAGTACTATTTATAATATAACATTTTGTTCATACCACCTTTGATGATTGTTATTAAAGGTATTAAATACATTTATGGTGAATAAGTTCATGTCAATGTGGTGAATAAGTTCATAACAATGTGGTGAATTAGTTCATGTCAATGTGGTGAATAAGTTCATGTCAATGTGGTGAATAAGTTCATGTCAATGTGCTGAATAAATTCATGTCAATGTGGTGAATAAGTTCATGTCAATGTGATGAATAAGTTCATGTCAATGTTCTAGAGAAATTCATGTCAATGTGATGAATGAACTTTTGTCATTGTTTTCAAGGAGTTCATGTCAATGTGCTGTATAAGTTCATGTCAATGTGCTGTACAAGTTCATGCCAATGTGGTGATAAATTCTTGTCAAGGTGCTGAATAAAATAAGTTCACGTCAATGTGCTGAATAAGTTCATGTCATTGTGCTGAATAAGTTCATGTCATTGTGCTGAATAAGTTCATGCCAATGTGGTATATAAGTTCATATCAATGTGCTGAATAAGTTCATGTCAATGTGCTGTATCCGTGATTTTTTTTGCTCAAATTTACAGCCGATTTTCGGCTGCTTCCCAATCGCAAAAATACACGTTTTTTTTCCCAAAAATCTGACCAAAATTTCCCAAAAAAAGCCCAACTTCCAAAAAAAAAAAAAAATTTTTTTTTTTTTTTTTTTTAAAGAAGTCTCATATTACTTAATTATGATTTCTTAAATCTAGATCTCAACTTTATTTTTTAAACATCTTACAAAATATATAACTTGAATTTAGTCATTGTTGTCCATAAATCATTCCCAAACTTGCCACTTTTATTGATTAAAAAAAATCCCAATTTGACCAGACTCCTTTTCTCGAAAACTCCCTGAACATGCACTTAAAAACAATATCACTTCTGTTACTTATAATCCTATTTATAATGCTTAATTTTTCCCAATTTCATGGTTTTATCGCGCTATTTTTCCCAATTTCACGGTTTATCGCGCTAATTTTCCCAATTCAAAACGCACAGGCTGTAACAAATTAAAGCAAAAAAATCACTGTGTATAAGTTCATGTCAATGTTCTGAATAAGTTCATGTCAATGTACTGAATAAGTTCATGTCAATGTGCTGTATAAATTCATGTCAATGTGCTGAATACATTCATGTTATTGTGCTGAATAAGTTCATGTCTATGTGCTGTATAAGTTAATGTCTTTGTGTTGAATAAGTTCATGTCAATGTGCTGAATAAAATAAGTTCATGTCAATGTGCTGAATACGTTCATGTTATTGTGCTGAATAAGTTCATGTCTATGTGCTGATTAAGTTCATGTCAATGTGCTGAATAAAATAAGTTCATGTCAACGTGCTGAATAAGTTCATGTCATTGTTATGAATAAGTTCATGTCAATGTGCTGAATAAAATAAGTTCATGTCAATGTGCTTATTAAGTTCATGTCATTGTGCTAAATAGGTTCATGTTACTGTGCTGAATAAGTTCATGTCATTGTGCTGAATAAGTTCATGTCATTTTTATGAATAAATTCATGTCAATGTGCTGATTAAGTTCATGTCATTGTAATGAATAAGTTCATGTAAATGTGCTGAATAAGTTCATGTCATTGTAATGAATAAGTTCATGTCAATGAGCTGAATAAGTTCATGTCATTGTGCTGAATAAGTTCATGTCATTTTGCTGAATAAGTTCATGTCAATGTGCTGAATAAGTTCATGTTAATGTGCTGAATAAGTTCATGTCAATGAGCTGAATAAGTTCATGTCATTGTAATGAATAAGTTCATGTCAATGAGCTGAATAAGTTCATGTCATTGTGCTGAATAAGTTCATGTCATTTTGCTGAATAAGTTCATGTTAATGTGCTGAATAAGTTCATGTTAATGTGCTGAATAAGTTCATGTTAATGTGCTGAATAAGTTCATGTCAACTGTTGCTGTAAGCATGCATTCATGTAGTTCAGTAAAGTTGCCCTATTCAAATATTCCTTCAATTTTCCTACTACATAAATTGCTGCAAGACATTAAGATGAAGTTAACCCATTCCCGCTAAAAAGTAAAGGGAAAAAAATTGCTATATGCAACCAGCATAAAACCAGAACAGTATGCATTTTGTTCAGGTTTTATTCTATTTGCTACTCATCAGTAGGGTTGGAAATAAAGCTTTTTAATATATTAAGACAAGTTTTTAACCTTATTTGATTTTCTATGGGACTGTAAGTGTTACTGGTTCAAAATGTGTATCTGAGCAATAAAAGGTTAAAACAAGCAGGCTTAGACGACTCATAATGACCTTTGTAATTCTGGGTTTTAATTGACTGAGGTATGGACTGCTACGTGGAGATGCGAGGAATGTAATTTTTGTGCTAGGAATAAAACTTATATCATCTTAGCATTTGATTGGTTATAATGTGCTCGTTCAGAAATGAGATAGTATTGTATGTACCTGTTTGTTACGCTTTCAGAAATGGGTGCGGACCCTGCAGCATAGATTGCGCAAGCAGACGCCATGCTGTGAGCTGTGCCACTACCAGTTCATGAGACACAAGCATTTCAAGGTATTGAGACTATTGGAGCCTAGTTCTGGGAAAACTGGGCTTATTGCTTGAGCATAGTATCCTCCCATATTAGCCTGTGAAATGTGCACAGGCTAATAATGGGCGACACTTTCCACTTTTAAAATATTGCTCGTTTAAACTTAAAGTCTCTTCTAAACTGAAATACATGTATGCGGAAATGTTTAAGCTTTCTGTGGGTAAACAGAGTTCAGTGGTTTTCAGCCTTATATAACAGGGGCCTTTTAAAGGCCCCTTCCCAATTGAAAATTTCTTTAAAATCATGCGATTTTCAGCAAAATCATAACTTACACAAGCTTTTTCATTTTCCAAAGCAGTAATTTTAGCGAGTTTTTTTCCCAAAATGAGCAATTTCTTCCCAAAATCCATAGGCTAGGGCCTCTTCCCAATATAGCGAGGAAAACCCCTGGAGTTTAATGCATTTGTGTACAGAATCGACACTTTTTGCCTATACTCGACTAAAGCTGGGAAGAGACTTCCTTTACACAAAAAAACAACAACAATAAAAGCGAAAGTGTTGTCCCGTATTAGAATATGCTATGCACAGTCTAATCTGGGCCAACACCACACTAGTTCTTCTTGAATGCTCTGAGCTTTTATGAGTACATACGTACAGCTCATAGTTCTTCTTTGTAAAATTAAAATCAATGTAAAAAAATAATGTCACACATATGTCCATAAAATCGAGTTAAATCAACCTAATACATTGTTACAAACACAATACCTGTTACAATCGACATCAATTTGCGTCTACTTTGTTGAGAAATGCTCAAAACATAAAATTGATATCAAATCGTTTATGGCGGAAGTTGTTATTGTCGATTAGAGCAAAGGGAAAGAAAGGGTTACACTGCACAAATTGTTTTCACAGTGGTATCTGACGATCTGGTCTTATGGTAGCAGTTGAAATTGTATTGTGTATAACATTGTAGTTTGAATTAGGACACATTCTTATGACTGTAATTTCGCTGCGATCGGATAAGTGGCATGTTCCGTTAGTAAGTTGAATAATATCGGACGTATGTTTGCATTGTAAACAAGTTGTTATTAAAATAAAGATAGTATGTGGTGTTGGTGTAACTTTTACTATTTTACTAAGTGAATGAGGGTTGAAATGCTATGAAACACTTTCTGCACCAATTAGAATATTTATTGAACATATTCCACATTTGTTTTCGGCTATTAGGCTAGATTATTTAATATACATGTATACATAGAAAATATTGCAGACATACACACACACACACACACACACACAAAGTATAAAGAAATGGAAAAAAGAAACACCATAAAAGAAACTAAACAAACAAAACAAGAAAGAACAAAGAAATGAATATGCATTGTTATAATGAAATATAAACACATACAGCTAAAATATTTACAGAAAGCGAAAACCTAAGCACAAACGAGGGACACCACACAATCAATTGGTCACTGTCGGCTCAGGAACTACTTTAAAGTACCCCGTGTACCCTTAGGTAAACTAAATGTTCCCCGGGTACGAATTATACGTTTAAAGGCACCTGGCAATACGACGGGGTTCTTTTAGTATATTTTCCGTACACCGGGAACAGTGTAGTAAACTTTAAAGTACCTGGGGTACCATATACACACATACAGCTGATAAATTTACATATATTTCCCTGTGTGTGATCGTGCTTATTGAAAGCAAAAGCCTAACCACGATCGAGGGACACCACACATAATTTACGCTCAATTGGTCATTGTCGGCTCAGGTACTACTTAAAAGTACCCCAAGTACTCAGAAGTATTCTACAATGTACCCCGGATACGGAAAATACGCACCCGGTCATACTCCGGAATACTTTTTAAAACCGGTATATATTTTCTGTACCCCACATACGTTGCAGTATATTTTTTAATTACACCGGGTACTTGAAGTAGTATCTGAGCCGACAATAACCAATAGAGCATAATTTACTATTGTTTAATTAAATCATTTTATATTTCGAGTCCGCATTGAAGACGTCCATAAAGTTGAAAGGCGGTAATGCATGTGTTAATTTGTTTACCATATGAGTGTTTTGGTATATGCATGTATTGAAATACAAATTGAAATAGATGTTCCATGCTTTGACCACCGACTTATCAAAGAATCGAATCCTGAACGAGTTTTCCGGGGATGGAAGTGTGAAGATCGTGGTGGCGACTGTGGCCTTTGGATTGGGGGTAAGTTACTGGACAATTAATAATGTGACCAACTACTCGAGCTTTCTGTAAATAGATTGACGAAACGTGTTTGTTTGATCTAGATATTACGGCATGGAGATGTGGTACATTGAATACATGAACCTTGTTGATAATCGAAGTCTCTTCATTTATCGAATTAATTATAAAGTTATTGATAAATTGATTGAGTACAGAGCGATTAATTCATGGCGTACAGGGCAATGCGTATGTATGCATTGGTGAACTTATTATGTGTCGATAGTACGTGGGCATTATGTTCCGTGTTGAAAATACAAATCTAACATCTGGTCATTTACAGATTGACATTGCGGATGTTCGTCTAGTCGTCCACTGGGGTTCACCAAGAAATCCTTTGTCATACTGGCAGGAGGTTGGGAGGGCAGGCCGGGATGGGAAACCGTCCCTTGCAGTTGTCTATCCCTACGGTCGTTCGTTAGTGGGAGACAGTGGACTGAGAGAGACGTTTAAGAGTGTTGAGTGCTTGAGGCTGTCAGTATTAAAGACTTTGTTAACTAAAGAGATGGGTGAAAGTGAGTTATGCGTTAGGGAAGGTTGCGTTTTAAAGAATTGTTCTGTATGTGAGTGTGATCTTTGTCAGTGTTGTTCGAGGTGCTGTGCAAAATGCGGATGTGTTGGTGTGATAGGTGTTTTGGAGAGATTTTTCATTTGATAATTGTCACTGATGAGAATGTAATGATACACAGACAAGAATAACAAGTGAAGAATATATATGTACTGGCATTTCCCCAGAAATTTGGTCAGGCACAGCGGCAGGCGGTTGGTGTCGATTTCTTTATATACTTTCTAAATGTTATAAATCAAAATCCACACTACTTTGGAGCTACTAAAACACAAAATTTCATAATATTTATGTATTTGTCCTCAGTTCATTTCAGTCAAGTCATATATTATAAAATTAAATAACAACGAAAATAAACAGAAAGCAAAAAAATGATTGAAAAACATTCTGTGACCAATGGAAAATCTTGCTTCCAATTTCTTGTCGCTTATTAGATTGTATTCTGTCATGCACAGAGACTAAAGAAAAATGTGTTTTAGGTATATAGCGAATTCCGTAAATATGAAAGAAACTATATATATATATATTGTATCTGAATATATTAAATGTTGGTACTGTGAAGTTATAGTCGCCGTTAAGAAAATAGTGTGAACAAATTTTAAATGGTCGGGAGCAATCAAATAAGACGTTTGATTCCAATTAATTGTATTCATAACTTAAATTAGGCACAACCGCAACACACATCAGTTACGGTTTATTTTTTAAGCAAGTTCTTTATACTTGTTTATTTTCTGCAATAGTCGTTAACAATTAAAATATTTAAAAGATCGCCGTGGCGTAGTGGATATGGTGTCCGCCTAGCGATCGGGAAGTCACGGGTTAAAACCTCACTGTGAGCGTTCCTTCGATCTCCCCCAAAAGACACCAAGTACTGGTTCTAGTCCCAGGAAACAGATTCGAGAGCGTTTATAAAAGCATACGGCTTTCGATGCAATCGAGCTAAAATAAATAGGTTTAAACTAATTAAAATAAAACAAACTAACAGTTTGAGCATATCTTTAATTGCTCTACCTCCACATGTACCGGTAATAATAGATCATTATCGACCATTATTATGATATTACGACCATAATCGATCCCCATTAACGACCCGTAAATCGTTCATACGTGTTACCTATGCCCCTTATGCACACACCGCTGACAAGAGCGCTGATAAGAGCGTGCATGTTTTGATTGAACGTTGGCCGAATGTAGACAGCATTCGGATTAAAGCTTGCAAGCTCTTGTGAAAATGTCAAGCGCACGCATTTTAGTCCGCTGGGCTAAAATCGCCTGGGGAAATCCCTGATTATATGTATCTATACATATGAATATATGGTGTTCGAATATATGTATGAATACAAGTTACACTTTGAATGGGTTGTTTTATATAAATCATTGTTCTTAAATCATGCTCCAGTGTTTTACTTATTGTTATAATGTATAATAATGTCTATCTCAGAAGTCAATGAATTACACTCAATATCAATATTAAAGTGATAAGTCTTATGTTACTAAGAAGTGAATTTTTAATTTATGTCTTACCTTATTAAAGTATCTGATGAATAAGTCATTATCAATTGAAAGTCATACAACTTATGTTACTTATCAGTGATTACTTTTTGTAACTTCTATCAATTCCTAGTTTTCATAATTCTTATAATCCATGCACTACACTTTTGTTATTTTCTATTTTGTTTATGGCTAAAAGAAATTGTATGCTTTAGAGCTAATAAATGTTGCTGCTGTAGATGCTGTTGTGTTATAATTCCCTTACGGCAGATCTAAGGGTCATCGTTCCTTTTGTTTCTTCCTAATGTCTGTTGTCTGAGCGCTATTCATATACAATTAACATAAGTATTAATTAAAATTTGAACAAATTATATATAAAACTTCTGTCCATTTAAAACAAATATTTAATATTTGAAAATAACCTTTCTTAAAAACATAAATTGTATGCTCGGAGAAAAGCATAGGTAAACCGTTTATTAGTACATGTTGTAAACACACCGCATGCGTTCCTTTAATTTTTCTTTTGGTTAATAAAAACTGTTCGATATGCAAACAAGTTGACATTTACATTTACGCTTGACGTGTTTGAAACTTTGATTAAAATCTTTCTTCTGCGAGCACACCACATCATGTAAGTTATCTTAATTTGCTCATTATAGATATATTGACGATCTATTTGTGTTAATTCATGCCAGAAAATAGTTAATATTGCTAATTTTACCAATAAATCCCTGCCTGAAATCCCGGCGGGGATTTTGCTATGGTAAATTGCGAAACCAGTTGCAACTCCCAGACCCGGAGGGTCAATAGCTGGGAGTTGGATTATTGCAACTCACACCACACATGCATAAAACCCTGTTTTCCAAGAGAGAGGCTTATGTTATACCTGCGTAGGATGGCTTACATCTAAATGATGTTATATGAAAACAATGTGATTTAAAATTTAACTAGTGGAAGAAAAATACATATATACTTTGTACTGAAGATGTCTCCAGAGTTGTTAAGGCTTTGCATCTGCCTCTTTTAAACAGCATTCCATACCATTTGTGACCCTAGATCTAACCATATAAATGTCTATCGATGAATAAGAAACAGTTATATTATACAAAAACTCTAATAAACTTAAATACATTTTTATAAATGCTGATATGATTATTGTCCCCTACCAGTTAAACCGGAGAGGACTTATGGTTTGCGCTCTGTGTGTCCGTCAGTCAGTCAGTCAGTCAGTCAGTCAGTCAGTCAGTCTGTCACACGTTTCTGGATCCTGCAATAACTTTTAAAGTTCTTCATATTTTTTCATGAAACTTGGAACATGGATAGATGGCAATGTGGAGATTATGCGCTTTATTAAATTTTGTTCCAACATCAAAAATTCTGGTTGCTATGGCAACAAAAATACAAAAATTCTGACAATGGTTGAGTTTCACCGGTAGGTGACCATATTGCTTGACAATAGTCTTGTTATTTATGAAATTTTTAACCAGGTTTTCCGAAGGAAAAAACTGGTTATTAGATTGGCGAATGCGGGCGGGCGGGCTGGCTGGCTGGCGGGCTGGCTGGCTGGCGGGCTGGCGGGCTGGCGGAATAAGCTTGTCCGGGCCATAACTATGTCGTTCATTGTCAGATTTTAAAATCATTTGGCACATTTGTTCACCATCATTGGACGGTGTGTCGCGCGAAATAATTATGCGATATCTCCAAGGTCAAGGTCACACTTTGAGTTCAAAGGTCAAAAATGGCCATAAATGAGCTTGTCCGAGCCATAACTATGTCGTTCATCGTCAGATTTTAAAATCATTTGGCACATTTGTTCACCATCATTGGACGGTGTGTCGCGCGAAATAATTACGTCGATATCTCCAAGGTCAAGGTCACACTTTGAGTTCAAAGGTCAAAAATGGCCATAAATGAGCTTGTCCTGGCCATAACTATGTCATTCATTGTGAGATTTTAAAATCATTTGGCACATTTGTTCACCATCATGGGACGGTGTGTCCCACGAAAGAATCACGTCAATATCTCCAATGTCAAGGTCGCCACGACTAAAAATAGATTAAAAAAAAAAAAAAAAATACAAAGGGGGTTAATTTTTTTTGGTCATTTCAAAAGTTCAGTTTGAGTTTTCTCCCTTTATCATATTTTTTTTTCACAATGAAAACCTGGTTTTGTGACAATTTTGTCCCTTGTTATATTATAAAATTATTTACCGGCCTAGCTGGTATTGGTCTGATGTAATTTGATGACTCATGTAAACATCATGTTCACTTATGATTATGACTACAGGTAAGTTGCACTGAAAAATCCCCTAAGATAAAACAACTCTAGTAGGCTGGTGAAATGTGGTAAAAGTAATGTTAGTGATAATGTAACGTTTGTTTAAAAATAGAAATTTGCCACCACCTTTTATTGATCATGTAATAAGTCATCATGTTAACCAAAAAAGCAAACCAATATCCCTTGTAATAACTCTCGAAATTCACAGCATAGGAAAGGTGAGAATACGATACATCTGTATTCAAATAAAAATTTGTCCACACATAACACATAAGGCATAAGAATGAAAACATATTCTTAATTAAAAAATCCAACCTTAAAGCGAAATTATTATGGAATGTATATGAATATTATATGGTGCTCATTGATGTGTGCTTTCTACATAATGGTTTAACAATAGTAGATATGATGTAAATACTATATATGCTGATGTGAGTGTATTCAGATAGCTGTATAGGTTGTGAATTCTTTTGATGTTTATATCCCTTGAAGTTTTGTTTATGTTTAACCCATTTATGCCTAGTGGACTCTCCCATCCTTCTAAATTGGATCAATTTATTTCCAAAATTAGTGATGTCTAGTATATTTATTTCTATATTTAGAATATTTCTTACAGAAATTCCTTTAAGCAAACAGCGCAGACCCTGATGAGACGCCGCATGATCTGGGTCTACGCTGTTTGCCAAGGCCTTTTTTTCTAGACGCTAGCCATAAATGGTTTAAAATAAATGGTGTATTTATTCACACCAAATTAATCATTTTATGACCTGTTAGACTTGTGTGTTACATGTTTGAGCCAAATCAATTGGTTATCTAAGGAATTTTAAGATATTTTGATTGTAATATCAAACTGTCTTGTTTGTAATGAATTAGTAATACATGATTTATTTTTATATTAATTTCTGAATTAAACGCCTGATTTTGGGGAAAAATAAGGAACATCTTAAATAATCAATTTAACATATTGTACTGTTTTTAAAACCAATTTAGAGCAACGGATAATTTAATTACCCAATATTTTTTTATTTTCTACACTGGATTAGGTTAACTCTAAGATAATTTAAGGTTTCAAAAAATATATTATTTTTTTTAGATTTCATTGTTTGGGAAAAATTTCTGTCAGAGGGGAAAACTACATCTAGGGGACAGGGCCTTGCAAAGAAGGAAAAAACCTGCAATGAATATGCTTCTTTGTCTTTGAAGCCTCTTTCGGTGAATACTAGCCCAACTGCATGTGCATAGAGTGTCAACAAGCCTGTGCAGTCCACACAGGCTAATAAGGGAAGACACTTTCCGCCTAGATTGGCTTATTGTTTGATGGTGTATGCACATCATGTTTTCATTTTCAGTTCAGCCAATGGCGATGGCCAAGGGTGCGCACTCATGACAAATTCCTGCACCTGGTTTTCCTGCTCAGTCTGCTTGTTATGATTGGTTGTGCCATTGCAACGATCATGTGCTTCATCTCTGACCGCGACAACACTGCAAAGTTCATGAAAAACAAGATGAAGTTGACATCCGACGAAGTCATCACCTTGGCATGTGGGGTCACCTTCTTTGTTGCTTTCTTCATAGCGATGACGGTGGAGATTAAGGCTCGGCACACTATCTACAAGCTGTTCACAAAGTTTTTGATCCAGAACACTGAGTGGACGGTGGAACAGTACGACCCGGATAAAGATCCTTTGTTCAAAAAACATAAATTGACTGTCAGTCAGATTTGATGATGGTTGAAGTAGTTTACTTATGATGCAATTATATTGCCTATCTGTATCTGTTAGTAATTTAGTGTTTACAGTGCTAAATGATATTTTGTTATTTCATACGTGTTTGTGGAATTATATTTATCTATTGTGTAGTTGAAAGCTTAAGTAGAAAATTATATTAAAGTAATATATATACTCAAAATCAACAGTTATTTCACTAAATATTTCATAAAGTAAATGTAACCCATAAAAAAATCAGTGCATCTTACAGCAATAACCAGAATTTCAATGCTAGATGTGGTATGGTAACATAGATATAACGAGATACAAAATGCTTGTTTTTTTATGGCACAATATATTCCATTTTAATTTCCTGCAACCGTATCTGTTCATGCAACACACGAACACTAACTTGGTGCATAAATAAGTGTTTAATACATTGTTCCACAAAAAACAAAAAAGAGCATTTTGTATCTGGTTAAATCTATCTTACCAGACCACATCTAGCGTCTAGAAATTTTGGCTATTGCTATAAGGAACATTGATTTTTTATGTGTTCAATTTATTTTTCAAAAATATTGTCTGAAATATTCGTTGATTTTGAGTGTTATGGGCTTTTAAGAAAACTAAGTGCTATTGTGCTGGTATGAAGATAATTTTTTACCAAAAAAAAAATGCTGTCAAACTTGTATTGTTTACTGATAATTTGGTGCATAAAGTATTTAGTTGGCATAATTTCTTTCTGATATTTTTGCTTTTTGACATGGTTATCTGTGCTTGTTTGTGTTTAACAACAAAATGGCTGTACAATTGTACACTTTCATGTTATTTTGCATAATGTTTACTTTTTAGGTACCAATACATCATTTGTAAAGAATTTTCATTGATAATGTTGCTGAAAGTTCTTGGATTAGATTTATGAAGAGTTTTTTTAATTGATGCATTATTTCTTTAATATTAGTTCTTGCAAAGGTTTAATCTTCATTTGTTTGTGTTTAAAAAAATGCAGGTAACGGATAAAAGATTACCATGCTATAAAAACCCTGCAACACATGAAAGTGGATTACTGGTCGTGTACGTAATTCCGGCCTGTACGTAAAAAATCGGCCACCTGTGTTAAATCATTTTCATGATCTAAGCATACACATTTTGCTGATTTTTATTAAAATCAACTTGAAAACCAACCCTTTTCTCAATATTTTGCAAATTAAAGAAGCATATCACTGTGAACTTTTATATCAAAATGTCACAATTATAGGACGATGTTTTTGTCATGTGGGAAAAGTGACATCATCAATATTTGTATAACTTATATTTATATAAGAAACAAATATATTTGTTAAAATTGTTGTTATTTTTTATCTAATAAACTTTAACTAAGGTATTTTCAATTAATTGTATAAAAACATATTCAAAACATAAAAATTAAGACCTAATATATACTTTTTTAATATATGAATTACCTCCCTTGATTAGAATAATAATAGGTTATTTGTTGTAAAATTAAATACAAGCGTTTACTAAAAATCGACAATGAAGTCAACTTTTTATACAAAATGTGTTTAATTTCTTAGCTGTTTTAACTTTTTTTGATAAAACATATTAAAAACAAATAGATTTTAGGTATTTGCAGTTGCCAATTGACAGTGCTTGTTTACTATATTTATTAAGATAGGTAGGGGGAGTAACTGGTATATAATGTCGCATATATTTTAAGTTTCAAGTGAAAATTTTTAGTTTGTGTAAACCTTTATTAATACTCCTAAAATGAGGACACTTGTCTAAAGATATTGCTTTGTAATTTTACCTGCAGATTAAACTAAAAGGTGGCCGATTTTTTAGGTACAATTGCCCTATGAAAATTGATAGTTTATATGTCATTAATTTCTGTTCATAAAAGTAACATACACTGATCTAATTCTATTGAAATGTTCATGCTAGATGAGTTTTGAACCCAGGATTATATATGTGAAGTTTAGTTTCAACCAGTTGCCTAAAACAAAAGATTTTGTTAAAATAGTCCCAAAAATGGCCTGAATTACGTACACGACCAGTATTGTATGTATATACATGTATATATACTAGACACGTAACTTGTTGCTATAGATGAACTTATAACAGACAATTCAGTGCACAAATCACATGTAAGCAAATATACTGCAAAAGGACTACTTCATTGCACTTATATTCAATAAGTTGTTATCAGTATGAATTAGCTTAATGTATCAGTAAATTCACACCAGTTACCAACCTGGTCAGAGACTAGACGTCACATTATTCATGATTATTGCCCAACCTGGTCAGAGACTAGAGGTTGCATTATTGCCCAACCTGGTAAGAGACTAGAGGTCACATTATTGCCCAACCTGGTCTGATACTAGAGGTCACATTATTGCCCAACCTGGTCAGAGACTAGAGGTGGATTATTGCCCAACCTGGTAAGAGACTAGAGGTCACATTATTGCCCAACCTGGTTAGAGACTAGAGGTCACATTATTGCCCAACCTGGTCAGAGATTAGAGGTCACATTATTGCCCAACCTGGTCAAAGACTAGAGGTCACATTATTGCCCAACCTGGTCAGAGACTAGAGGTCACATTATTGCCCAACCTGGTCAGAGACTAGAGGTCACATTATTGCCCAACCTGGTTAAAGACTAGAGGTCACATTATTGCCCAACCTGGTAAGAGACTAGAGGTCACATTATTGCCCAACCTGGTAAGAGACTAGAGGTCACATTATTGCCCAACCTGGTCAGAGATTAGAGGTCACATTATTGCCCAACCTGGTCAGAGACTATAGGTAACAATATTGCCCAACCTGGTCAGAGACTAGAGGTCACATTATTGCCCAACCTGGTCAGCGACTAGAGGTCTCATTATTGCCCAACCTGGTCAGAGACTAGAGGTCACATTATTGCCCAACCTGGTCAGAGACTAGAGGTCACATTATTGCCCAACCTGGTAAGTTACTAGAGGTAACATTATTGCCCAACCTGGTAAGAGACTAGAGGTCACATTATTGCCCAACCTGGTCAGAGACTAGAGGTCACATTATTGCCCAACCTGGTCAGAGACTAGATGTCACATTATTGCCCAACCTGGTCAGAGACTAGAGGTCACATTGCTCAACCTGGTCAAAGACTAGAGGTCACATTATTGCCCAACCTGGTCAGAGACCAGAGGTCACATTATTGCCCAACCTGGTCAGATACTAGAGGTCACATTATTGCCCAACCTGGTCAAAGACTAGAGGTCACATTATTGCCCAACCTGGTCAGAGAATAGAGGTCACATTATTACCCAACCTGGTCAGAGATTATAAGTAACACTATTGCTCAATCTGGTCAGAGATTAGAGGTCACATTATTGTCCAACCTGGTCAGAGACTAGAGGTCACATTATTGCCCAGCCTGGTCAGAGACTAGAGGTCACATTATTGCCCAACCTGGTCAGAGACTAGAGGTTGCATTATTGCCCAACCTGGTCAGAGACTAGAGGTCACATTAGTGCCCAACCTGGTCTGATACTAGAGGTCACATTATTGCCCAACCTGGTCAAAGACTAGAGGGTCACATTATTGCCCATCCTGGTCAGAGACTAGAGGTCACATTATTGCCCAACCTGGTCAAAGACTAGAGGTCACATTATTGCCCCGCCTGGTCAAAGATTAGAGGTCACATTATTGCCCAACCTGGTCAGAGACTAGAGGTCACATTATTGCCCCACCTGGTCAGAGATTAAAGGTAGCAATATTGCCCAACCTGGTCAGAGACTAGAGGTCACATTATTTCCCAACCTGGTCAAAGACTAGAGGTTACATTATTGCCGAACCTGGTCAGAGATTAGAGGTCACATTATTGCCCAACCTGGTCAGAGACTAGAGGTCACATTATTGCCCAACCTGGTCAGAGACTAGAGGTCACATTATTGCCCCACCTTGTCAGAGATTAAAGGTAACAATATTGCCCAACCTGGTCAGAGACTAGAGGTCACATTATTGCCCAACCTGGTCAAAGACTAGAGGTCACATTATTGCCCAACCTGGTCAAAGACTAGAGGTCACATTATTGCCGAACCTGGTCAGAGATTAGAGGTCACATTATTGCCCAACCTGGTCAGAGACTAGAGGTCACATTATTGCCCAACCTGGTTAGAGACTAGAGGTCACATTATTGCCCCACCTTGTCAGAAATTAGAGGTTACATTATTGCCCAACCTGGTCAGAGACTAGATGTCACATTATTGCCCAACCTGGTCAGAGACTAGAGGTCACATTATTGCCCAACCTGGTCAGAACATTTGCAGTGAAGATATCTCTGCTGAGTTTATTAGAGATATTAGCATTTTATGAATGCCATTTTGATCAAAAGCCCTACACTCATGAATCATCATATAAATTATACAAACTAGATTAAAACATACAAGAATAAAAATTAAAAACTAACAAAAAACATTTGTTAAAATAAATTACGGACATGTTTTAATGTCTTTCTTTACACATGTGTATAGTTTAGTTTTTTAATATGGTATTTATGCTAAATATACCAGTTATATTGTAAACTGTTGCTAAGCTACAATGTACGTATTTATGTTTTTTGTTTTACATGTACCTTTTGAAATACAGACAATATACTGTTTTGTTTAAATGCTTGTTTTAAACAAATAATAATTATTACACTTTTGTACAGTTTAATTTAACATCACTCTTATTTACTTGGTAATTTGTTTCATCTGTGCCATAGATTTAATCAGAAGTCAAAGAGATTTTGCAATTTGTTTTGCTGAGCCGCCCACTGTTTGACAGTATAAACAAAACAACGACATTCATTTGACTGTAAAATGTCACCTGAATTTACAAACATTTAACAAGGACTTATGAAAATTGTATTTATATATTTTGTATGTAAATTTGGTTTATACTGTTTGCCACTTGGATTATTTTTTAATTAGAACATTAACAGCATTTTTTTGCTGCTGAATCTGTTGTTTTTTTCTATCAAATAGATTTTGTTGATCATACTCAAATTTAGTTAAATTATTTCATATTAATATATAAAGGTAATTTTATAACAAATATTTTTTGTTTCATTTTTCTTCTTTTCTTTTCACTTATCACAATCATGCTTCAAACATATATTTTGTTGGCAATCAGCATATAGAAGATGTTATATTGCCTTGTTAACTCTATAGAGGCCACATTTATTGTCCAATCTTCATGAAATTTGGTCAGTAGATTGGTCTAAATGATATCTTGGATGAGTTCGAAAATGGAAACGTTTGCTTGAAAAACATGGCTGCCAAGGGGCGGGGCATTTTTCCTTATATGGCTATATATGGCTATAGTAAAATCTTGTTAACTCTCTAGAGGCCACATTTGTTGTCCGATCTTCATGAAACTTGGTCAGAAGATTCATCCCAATAATATCTTGGACGAGTTTGAAAATGATGCCAGTTTGTTGAAAAACATGGCCGCCAATGGGCGGGGCATTTTTCCTTATATGGCTATAGTAAAACCTTGTTAACACTCTAGAGGCTACATTTATTTTCCGATCTTCATGAAATTTGCTCAGAAGATTTGTCCCAAAGATATCTTGGATGAGTTCAAAAATGGTAACCTTTGCTTGAAAAACATGGCTACCAAGGGGCGGGGCATTTTTTCTAATATGGCTTTATATGGCTATAGTAAAATCTTCATGAAACTTGGTCAGAAGATTCATCCTAATAATATCTTGGACGAGTTCGAAAATGATGCCGGTTGGTTGAAAAACATGGCTGCCAGGGGGTGGGGCATTTTTCCTTATATGGCTTTAGTAAAACCTTGTTAACACTCTAGAGGCCACATTTATTTTCCAATCTTCATGAAACTTGGTCAGAAGATTTGTCCCAATAATATCTTGTTATCTCAGGTGAGCGATTTTGGGCCTTTCAGGCCCTCTTGTACTAAAACAATATTTCAACTAAGTTGAAATATGACTGAATCTCATACTAGTATTTGATTTGTGTTATGTGACAGAGTGTTGAGTTAATATTTAATTACAAGAGTCAATTCTTCAACCAGTATAAAGTGTTAACTCTTTCAGTGCTGGAACCGAATTTTGAAGGCCTTTGCAAACAGTTTGGATCCAGATGAGACGCCACAAAACGTGGCGTCTCATCAGGATCCAAACTGTTTGCTATTCTGATAGTATTCTTTGAAAAAAATCGAAGAAAATGCTAATTTTAGAAATTTAGCAGACGACATTTTAGCAGACGACAAATTTCCCAGCATGCAAAGGGTTAATGCATAATTTGCACACTGCACATCCCAAGTCATGTAAAGCTATTGTATGTAATGTAAAGCTTAAAATAAGATTTAAAACAAGATGTGTTTGTGAAACACAATGTCCCCCTATATGATGTTTGACCTTGAAGGATGACCTTGACATTGTGAAGGATGACCTTGACCTTGACCTTTCACCACTCAAAATGTGCAGCTCCATGAGATACACATGCATGCCAAATATCAAGTTGCTATCTTCAATATTGCAAATATATTCATAAAATAAGCGATTTGGGCCACATATATTTGATCTCTGACCTTGAAGGATGACCTTGACCTTGACCTTTCACCACTCAAAATGTGCAGCTCCATGACATGCACATGCATGCCAAATATCAAGTTGCTATCTTCAATATTGCAAAAGTATTTATAAAATAAGCGATTAGGGCCACATTTATTTGACCTCTGACCTTGAAGGATGATCTTGACCTTGACCTTTCACCACTCAAAATGTGCAGCTCCATGAGATACACATGCATGCCAAATATCACGCTGCTATCATCAATATTGCAAAAGTATTCATAAAATGAGCGATTTTGGCCACATATATTTGACCTCTGACCTTGAAGGATGACCTTGACCTTGACCTTTCACCACTCAAAATGTGCAGCTTCATGAGATACACATGCATGCCAAATATGAAGTTGCTATCTTCAATATAGCAAAAGTTATTGCAAAATGTTAAAGTTGGCGCAAACAGACAGACCAACAGACCAACAGACAGACCAACAGACAGGGCAAAAACAATATGTCCCCCACTACTATAGTGGGGGACATAAAAACAACCCTAGAAATATTAAAACAAATATCTGTTTGATTTGTTATCATGTTAATATATATGATTGTGTATTCATGGTATTGATTATTAAATCTCTAATTATTTTGTGCAATTAGGTACTGTTTCATGTTTTTATTATTTTTTGAGTTTACAAACAGTTTTTTACTCTGTCATGTATATAAAATGTGCATTGTTTGAAATGAGGTTTGTTAAGATAGGTCATTATATTCAAACTTGCATGACAATTGGCGGTGAATTTACACATCTTTATGTAAAATGTGTGACATTTGTCCCTTTGACATATGCAGTTTTTTTAAAAGGCACTACTGCTCTCAACAATTTTAACACATTATTAATGCTTGAGGTATGATAAACCAAATCTGGGGTATTATCATAGTTCCCTGTCTCCAAGAAGGCTCTATGAATGTTTAGCAAATAAAAACATCTAACTTACAGTATGTTAAGAGAACATTTTCATTCAATATGTATACTATTTTAAAACAAAGTAAATAAAATAAAAATAATTAAAATATTATAGTTTTACTTATTTGCTGTTATAAAACCAATGTTTTTCACAATTGCTTTAAGATGTGAACTTTTTCATATGCCAAATACTGCTTCATAATATAGCAGTTCTGTATATGAGCTGCATAATGCGAAAATGTGACAAAAGCAGCCAGTGTAGCTCCACATATCGGTAAGCCATCAGCATAGTCTGGTGAGGAGCTAGCCTGTCCACTATAAAGTCCTACACAGTCTCCTGGTCGTTTTACCAAAGGCTGGTGTGGAGCTTAGCTTGCTGCATGTCATAAGACCCATTTTCGCATTACACAGCTTATATGTTTGATATCAAGAAATTAAAGATGAGATAAAATAGGTCAGAAACATTAATGTTGGCATGAATGCAGCAGTTCATGCAGCTAATTCTAATTGTTACAAAAATCATTGAGCATAGGATACATGTAGTATTTTATGTATCTCAGAATCCTATACAGAATTTACAAGTAAAGGACTACTCTAGGCTAATACTTAGGAAATTAAATTTGAAGAAGGCTTTTATAAAATGAGTCGCGTACTGAGAAAACTGGGCATAATGCATGTACGTAAAGTGTCGTCCCAGATTAGCCTGTGCAGTCAGCACAGGCTAATCAGGGACGACACTTTCCGTCTAAATTGGATTTTTGCTAAGAAGAGACTTTATTTAAACGAAAAATGTCATAAAAGCGGAAAGTGTCTTCCCTGATTAGCCTGTGCAGACTGCACAGGCTAATCTGGGATGAAACTTTACGCACATGACTTATAACCAGTTTTCTCAGAACACGACTCAAATTATCGGTAGCCTATTGATTGTAAGACATGTGCATAATTGGATGTGCTTGAGTATCTAGAGTGACTGGGATCATGTGGTTTATTACAAAGTTTTTGCTATGAAACCATTGTTGGTATATGTAACTCATTATTTGTACTAAATGTAGCAGGCTAGATTATAGATATACTCTGGACTCTTCCAACTCAGTTTTTGTTATTTCTTTCTTTCTTATTTTTTGCATTAAAATAAACACTTTTTTGAAAACTACAACAGTGTAATGTTGTCTTTTTATGTGAAATAACATTGATTAAGAGGGTTATTGATTGGAATTGATTATTACTGGCACTTTAAATGCATTTATTTCAAGAAAGAATTGTTACAGTAGAAATTATGTGATACTGCCATATTGACTGTTGTCACTCCTTGAATTGCTTTTTATACAATATACAGCCATTTGAAAAAAAGAGGTATCACAAGACCACTGTAGGAGCAGTTGATGCACTCTAAGGGAAGTCATATGTTTGTTAATATTTTTTTCCAGACTATAACTTTGTCCAGTATAGATGAATTTTCATATAATGTGGGGGAATAGATGAGCTGGGGTGGCAGAACAAAGAGCCAGGACCCTAAGTAGCAGGTCATTGTCAAAACTTGAAGGGCCAATTTTGCATATCAGGCCTTTGTACTTTGTCCAGAGCATAACTTTGTCCAGCACATATAGATTTTCAAATACTGTAATATTCTTAATTTTTGACAATTTCATGAGTTGACCAATCCACCAAGTTAACTCTTTTCGACTTAGATACATATTTTTACGCATTTGCTGTCCCTTCTAACTCTAAGATACTACTGATGAGCAGCAAAAAAACAGCATAAAACCTGAACAGACTGCGAGTTACTTTGCTTCTGAGTGGGAAAGGGTTAACACAAACACAAAGGAATATGACTGGCGCAAATTGCTCCCTCTTTTTCCAAATTCAGAAATCCACTTATTTATGAGGGCTATTCCAGTTAAACATATATCCCCCCCTGGACGGCAAAATAAAGAAATACTATTGGGGATGGGTTTCTTCATATTTTGCTTCTGAAGGGGGGTGTTATAACTTATATTTTACTTCTGTTGGGGGGCATCATTTCTATTTTGCTTCTAACCTTATTTGCCAACTTAAAATGGACTATATGATCATTTAAATACCTTTCCGTGCCAACCGTTTTTATCACGAACGTTTTGGTCCGATAATCGCGCAATCAACATGACCGGGTCGGCTGTGAAACGGAACGGCGTGGGTTTTAGTCTATACCAGATACAAAATGGCTAACATTTCCACATGGTCAAAGCCGGCCGTGTTAAATAATTTAAGATCATCAAAATTTGATCTCATAATAGTGTTATTATGACAAACACGATTTTAAGTTTATATTTAATTTGTATTATATTATGACGCTAGAGAAAAATATATTTTTCTTTAAATTTTTTAAAATCAATTCTGCCGAAAGTGGGCCTCCAAAAGTGCCCTATACTAAAATCAAACCACTTGAAAATATCTTTCAGATAGTTCTGTAATAAGAAAAATTAAGGTAAGGCATTTTATGTGGTGGATGTTAGAATACCCAAGATCTTTGTGGGGATTGGTGCTTGCTATGTTAATATGCAATAGATACTTATTTTATAACAGTTCTGTATAATATTCTAGCATAAAACTTCCGTAACTGTCACGATTTCTGTGCGTTATTACAGTTAACAGAGATTTTCGCGCTCATGCACCGTTTTTCGGCGTAAGCTGCATAAGCCAGCTTTTCACCTTAGCCTGACCTTTGTAAGTGTCCAATAAAATTCCAATAAAATTTCCCGCGGCTAGGTACGAATGAATACACTTCATTTATTCCATTGGCTGATTTGAGTATACCACCAGAACATTGGAAACATATCCGCGTCTTTGTAATACTGTTTTACTGTATGAAACAATTTTATCTCGAATGAAAAGGCTTAATAGATAGAACAGTTTTACACTCAATTCTCGACATCAATACAGTTAGTGCGTACACCTTTTATTTTCAGAGTATTACCAGCGCAAGAGCGTTTATACTTAAAAGGCTATGTTCTCATATTTAGTACTTACTCCCTTATTCCTGTCAACATGTGAACATGTAAAAGTATAAAGAGCAATGGAAGCGAGGCCTCACTTTAAAGCATTGCATTTCAACCCGCGAGGTATATCGGGTCAATTCGCGGACATTCAGAGTTTATATACAGGTCATCACCGGAGTTGGCGGCCAGTAAAATAATCGTTATATAATAAAGACGCTATCCGTGAACTAGGTGACCTGGAATTTTCTTTAGACCAGAAATATGTTAAATGAAGATATTCAGCAATATAATTATGGTATGTAAATAATAGATTCTTAATGTGTTTTCAACAATACAATGATAAATATTATTGTTGATAAATTTAACAATAATTATTCGTCCATATTGCCTAATGTACTAAAGTGATATTATGAGCATGTAACAGTTTATAGGTGTCTATCGCAACCGTTGATTATTTTTGATGTTTCTACTTCATATACACTTATATTAATTAATGCAGCATCATCATACTAAAACAATATACCAGAAAGAGAAAAATAATGCATTTGAATATCAACCGTACTTTCGTTTGACAACTGATCATGCGTTTACGAGTTGAACCTAAATTTAGTTTTAGTGCAGATTTGTTCATACGACACAAAGACACGAAATTGTTTTACGGATCATTTCAGCTTACAGGACTGGGTGGGTCACGTAAGAATATCGAATATAAAATATATTTTTATAAACAACTGGTAGCAAGGTGAGTTGCAGATAATTAATCAGTAACCACATTATAACTAACTATTTTGACCTGTTAATTCTTTTCAGCTCAATTCAACAGTGCAAAATGCCCATACTATTACTTTAAGCATTAGCACGATGATAATTGATACTGTTAATAATCGAATCAAATAGCAATGCCCGACAAACCACTAAAACAGGTTTGTTCGAAGAACGCGCCTATAAATACGGATACTTCTCGTGTGGCCGGTTGACTCATATGTTTAAATTTCACTTCCATTCTTCTTTTGGTTTTCTGTTTTGTATCTATAGGTTTATGACCAGCAATATGTTATAATGTAAAATAAGCCGCGAAAACTCCCCGTAACATCCCGTACTGCGTGTGATGCAGATAAGAACTGCACAGAAAAAGACATTCGCTATCCTTGATCTCATTCATTAAACTATTTACGCCGTATATCTTTTTTAAAGATATTTCTTGTTAGTGTTATTACACGGTTATCCGTAGTCCGTGGCACAGCGTTAATACTGCCCTACAACTGCTTTTAAAATCAAAACGGAATAATCAGAACCCCCAACGAAAAATGCTTTGAAAAATTAAAATTTTGGGCTATTGAAATTCGCATTAATAAAAAAAGTCTTCTATAGGGGGTCCAAATACTAGAACAAATATTCTAAAGGGGGGTTCTTTTTCTGTAAAATCAACTTCTGAAGGGGGTTGGTTCATTTTAAAAGTGCCTTCCAGGGGTGGGATATATGTTTTACTGGAATAGCCCTGATTGTGTCTGCTAAAAAGTCATGTTTTGAAAACCACGAATTAATGCCACTTCAACAATTTACCAAACAAAATATACAGAACGCATAAGTATAAGTTTACAATGAGTATTTGCAACAGTGTATGGGGTTAAGTTCTAAAACCTTGAGTTAAGAGTTGTTCATCACAAAACTATACATTATAGGTTTTCTTGGTTATCAACTTTCTGTGCACAGCATAAGACCGCATCAACATAAAATATTTTTTTGCTCAAGAATAAACTAATACCTACTTTTTTGTGATGGTATGGTGGAATACTCGGATCATAATTATCAACAAAATAAACAAAATGCAAATCTTAAAAAACAATTCGACGAGGATGGGATTCGAACCCACGCGGGGAGACCCCAATGGATTAGCAGTCCATCGCCTTAACCACTCGGCCACCTCGTCTTACGTCACACGATGTTGATTATATTGTATATATAGTAATGTTCTGTACATAACAGTTTTTGAACAAGACTTTTCTAATTAAAAAAACATTTTAATTGATGTATTATAACAAAATATTACTGAATGGAGAATTAAGATTTAGGAATGTAGAATTAAACGTCCATTTAAACTACATTCAAATTATAATTTATCATTAATCGATTACAATGTTTGAACCAAATGAGACAAGAAGCAAGCCGACGATCAGTTCCACGAAATTTCGCGCCGCCAAGAGAGCTCATCACGTGTGGATTGCTGCAACACGCAAGTGCAAGGTTAGAAGCATGAAAGCACACTATTTTGTGTTCGAAATTGTAAGTTGCGCGTTTTGCATGTTGTTTCTGTTGGCAAACTTATAGTTTTGAAGAAGTAAATATCTGCGAACTAAACGAAGTTCGTGCCCAAGACTTTTCACACCAAGTCAGCAAGTGATAGGGGGTTAAGGTTATTTTTTTATGTACTGAATCTGTTGTGTTTTTCTCGTTATTTGGATAGAGAATATCATTACCTTCAAAACAAGACCAATATCATCTTTATAGCACAAATACTTTTTAAGAAATGGAATTTTTAAGATCTCGTTTTTAGGGATTTTTGTGCGCAGTTCCTATGCAATTATATAATGGGAAGTACTATGGTAGATGGCACCGACATACTACAAAACAATGCAAATTTGTTCTTTAAATGTTATTTCAGCTAAGCTTATTCAGTAAATGCATAATAAAGTATACATTTTTAGAAAGGTAATTTGATCAGTGATATTTTTTAACAAGTTATGACAATTTTTTACGAAAATCCAGTCATATAACAGAAAAAACCGTTGCCATGGAAACGGGTAATAAAAGCATACAATATGAAAATTGCAAATATTAAAGATTTTTTGTCAATTAAAAGACGAAAAGACTTTTACATATGGTGGTTTGCAAAGTTAAGACCATTACTAAAAATATTAAGCAACATTTTACGGAATCTGTCTCCATAGCAACCAAAATCAAAAGCATAAAAGGAAGAATTGAAAGCATAAAACTACGCAATTTGTAAATAATTTAGGTTCAATAAAACTCTTATCCCAATACTCATAATCAGCACAAAACACTATAAATTTGATAACAATACATCACTGCACATGACATGTACATGCATCTATTTGCAAAGAATAGTGAAAAAGGGTGGCCATAGAAACAAGTCAAAACACCCAAAATTTTTAAAAAGTGCGAAAAAAGGTATTTGTGAAAAGTGTTTGATTGGTTTCATAAGTATGTACTTCCAAATGACTTCTCTTACTGAGAATGGTATATTGTGAAACTTAAGGTTATGCAGAAAGCTGTTTCCATAGCAACCAACAATTTAAAATTAATGAGGTACAATAACAACAGTGTATTAACAATAGTGTACGCGCAAAAAGTCCCTTCAATCAACCTTACATCCTTTGTCTCTCACTTCTTATATTAAGGTATTATTCAGATTAAAACATGACATTTTGTTCATGCTTTTTGTGAAAACTAAGTTCTGAAAAAGAAAGAGCAGTGACTAAAATATAAAAATACTTCAGTTTCTTTTGGTACATCTTTAGTGAAATAACAATTTTCAGTTTTAAGCAGCATTCTCATGCCGTGGTGAAATTACTCTGTAAGGCACATAACCTTGCGCATGTTAGATCGATAATTAAAACTAAATTTATTATATATAAAACTTCTTTCATCATCATCATCATCATGATTAAATAAATAACAATGTCTCCAGTGTCCTCCCCTTTTAAAACTGTCATCTATTGACACAATATTTAAGTCAAGAAATCCTTTGAGCATTATATATATTTTTAACCAGGTTTTCCGAAGGAAAAAACTGGTTATTAGATTGGCGAATGCGGGCGGGCTGGCGGGCTGGCGGAACAAGCTTGTCCGGGCCATAACTATGTCGTTCATTGTCAGATTTTAAAATCATTTGGCACATTTGTTCACCATCATTGGACGGTGTGTTGCGCGAAATAATTACGTCGATATCTCCAAGGTCAAGGTCACACTTTGAGTTCAAAGGTCAAAAATGGCCATAAATGAGCTTGTCCTGGCCATAACTATGTCATTCATTGTGAGATTTTAAAATCATTTGGCACATTTGTTCACCATCATGGTACGGTGTGTCGCACGAAAGAATCACGTCAATATCTCCAATGTCAAGGTCGCCACGACTAAAAATAGATTTATTTTTTTTAAACAAACTTACAAAGGGGGTTAATTTTGTTTGTTCATTTCAAAAGTTCAGTTTGAGTTTTCTCCCTTTATCAGATTTTTTTTTCACAATGAAAACCTGGTTTTGTGACAATTTTGTCCCTTGTTAAAATAATATTTTTGTAACCATACCTGGATACAAACAAAATACTTTGACTCAATTATGACAGGATCAGATCACCTTTCTCCATGTCAATATCAGTGGCATTCTCCATTCATCAGCATCATCGTCGTCATCGTACTTTACAATATATTCTGTTTTTCTGCCCTTTTCTAATAACATTTTTATGACCATACCTGAATACCAGGAGACTTCATTTGTTTCAGGATCATGACATTTGTGCTTGAAAGTCACAAG
The DNA here is from genome assembly GCF_020536995.1 of Dreissena polymorpha. Classification (NCBI taxonomy): domain Eukaryota; kingdom Metazoa; phylum Mollusca; class Bivalvia; order Myida; family Dreissenidae; genus Dreissena; species Dreissena polymorpha. The sequence continues at coordinate 40,592,896 of NC_068370.1, read as the reverse complement.
TCTGCTGTTATTTATATTTGAACACAAAGATAAACAAAACAAACAAAGTCAAAGATAAACAAGAACAATTCAATGTGGAATTTAATGTACCTAATAAAATCCCAGCCATTTTAAGACACCTAATCTTTGACTCAAACAATACAGTCTAATGAGTATTGACATAAGTCATAACTTCATGACATAAGTCCCTGAAAAGGTCTTATTTATCTGAAAAATAATTAATTCAAATCGTCAATAAATTAATCAAAAACTGCAATATATTTATTTTTCTTCACTTTTATACACAACTGGAAACAATTCACAGACAATATATTTATAAATCTAATATTCCAATAACATACGTTACAACGAGTGCGTATTTACAGCGGTGCGAAATTTCGTACCTCAGGCTCAGAGAGACAGCGGCCGTAAAGGTCACTAAACATGCATGTAAATAAAGCCAATTCCTGAAGGATTTACTCATTACAAAACCAAAATACTGGTTTAAATCACGAGAGGAATAATTAAAATTGATAAATCAACCATTTCAATAAGAATATATAAGCTATTTACCGTAAAATTCTCCGATGACTTTATTCTGTTTACATTTTCACCAACTTCTAAAGGTCATACGCCATGCGAAAATATATCACCATGTAGCTTGGAGTGTTGTCTTTTATTTCATTGGCTTTACAAAGCGATACGTCATCAAACAGCTCCCGGATAGCCAATCAAAAAACGACTACCTCTTAAAGAACAGACTAAACCGCGGCCGTAATATACTAAACATGCAGAACGTCATCGAATCGGCGCATTTCTAGATAAAGTTTTAAAAGGTTTCTAAAACTCGTTATAGTTTAAAAATGTCATTTATAGTTAAAACAAATATTAATTTTATAATAGATAACCTTTATTTCTATGAAACAATCTTTGAAACGGTAAAAAAAACGGTTTATTTCACACCAGTGATTCTGGCCATTTCCACTCCGATTACACGATAACGTCAGGTGACCTGAACCCCCTACAAATGACGTCGGACATTTTTTTCAAATGTTACAGGAGTATAGGGTGTCACATATCAAATTAAAGCTCATGAAAAATTCAGCAATATGGTTATTTTATCAAGATATCTTTATTAGTTATGGAGAAAATCGATTTTCAAAATCTGAAAAATTCACAATTTTCGTGCAATTTCCGCCGATTCATGTACATACTCTAAATCTCAGTCTTCTGTTAAAATTTTTGTTTTTAACACCTAGATTTCTTTGCGTCCAATTATTCCATCAAAGTTCTACCACAATCTTGGCTGAATTTCAGAAAAAACAAATACACAGAAATGTATGTCTGTTCTCTGGATTCACATCAATGTCTTCTTAAAATGTTTGTCTGTTGTCAACCAGCTTTTCCTTAAGAGTGTCTCCCATCTTCCAATCCTGCAAATTTATGAAGTGTCATTGGTTTCAATCCTGTATAATTACGACAGGCAATCCCTGTGTAGCACAGTCTCCGCCAAACATGGTCGGACCGACGGACATGTCCTGTTAAAATTTTTAAGGTCCGGCCTGTCGGTGTAATTTACAGGACTGATTGTCCGGTAAAAAAAAGAACGAAATTGTTGATTATTTATGTTTTTACGGCTCTGAAAGTTTTCCGCGGTATAAAAATAGCGATCGCGTCTTTCCGTTCCAACGCTCTACTCTACGGAATTTTGCGATGCACCCGATTGGTCCATTTTTTTGCGTCGTTACCATATGACGAATGCTCGTCAGGACGGTCTAAATCCATGACGGCCTAGTCGCTGATTAGGCCACGACTTTTATATTTCTTGGTTTACAAAACCGCCGACCCTAATTTTTGGAAAATGGGAAAAAAAATAAAATCGGAAAATCGTCTTTTTTAGAAATATTTTATTCCCGACCGCACTGCAAAACGAGCGAAACGAGAAAAAAAACGATCCGGTTTGAGTACGATTGCGAATAAAATCAAGTAAGTACAATCAACGATTGGTTCACATATATTGCAGAGATCGGGATATTTTTCAATGTGGCACATTATGTACCAGTCCTTTTATGGGCACTTCTCAAAATTTATTTCGGGTAAAAATTACAGAAAATCAGCGTCAGTCAAATGTCGACCCCATCTAAATTTATTTCCGTGTCTGTGATGCAACTATATTGTTTAACATGTTAATTATATTAAACAAACCCGATAGTATTTGATAATAAGTATAAATAATCCAATAAAACACTGCCATTATTTACGATATATGTGTTTAGGAATTTTGTAAACACGTCCGCCATAGTTTATAGAAACTGTACAGAAAGTTTGGAAATCGGAACAAATCGGTATATCTCGGAAAATCATTGATAAATGTATTTGTCGTTTCAATGCTTAGGGCCGAGTAATTTCGGCAAATCGGAACTCAACTTGTGTAAAACACTAGCTCAATTAACCGTTAAACTCCGCCTCCGTTCTCTGCAAAAGATTCGAAGGCGGAGCTATGCACGTGCTTTTATTAAATTGGAGGATTGCAATTGAGAAACAAACACACGATTGGTTCGGCATGTTGATTGCTAGACAAAGGAAGCCAATTTTTTCGACGCGAAATTTGTCGCTTTATTGCTTCCGACAGAAAGCAGCTTTCCTTTGATGACATCAAACTGTCAATTCACACAGACTGCACATTTTCGGAAGACTTTAACTGACTCCTTGTTTACAATTCCAGTAAAAAAAACACTTGTTAACATTAAACTTTGGATTATGGATTAAACTATCAAAATAAAGCAAAAGCGAAGTTGACAAATATGATTAAATTAATTCGCGTCAGTTCAAATAAGACGTTTTGCGTTGTAAATCAACGAGTTTTCATGACAACAACAACTTTGACAAACATTTCCGCGACGACGCATGGATCGATCTACCTCGATTTTTTTTTCATGTACGATCTCATAAGTCGAGTAAGAGCAAACACATACCGGGTAATTTGTGTATGAGTAGTTTATCTTATATAAGATTTATGCAACGGGCATCGCATTGCGTAATGGTGCGCATCCAATTATGGAAATGAAGCGCAGTTTTTCGTTTTAATGGGAGAAGAACGCATGTCATGTAATGGAGTGTTTAAAATTGCCTGATGTTACATAAGGTGCTGTTAGGACTCATTTCATTTGAAGATATAGATGTGTTTCATTGCATAATTTGATTTTTTGTCTCTGTGTTAAGGTTATAAAAGATATGTTGTCTTTGTTCTGATGTTATTAGTATTAACTTTTTTTTCCAATGATGTTTTTTTTTTGTTTTTTTTTTTCGACCGCCCGATGGACCATTTTCAAAATAATTTTTGTAAACCAATAAAAAAAAAAGTCGTGGCCTTAAGATAATTATAAATCTGATTATTAAATGATACAAATATCAATTTGTATTGACGTAATCGAGATATATATTTATAATTGTGATCATCTTCATTCGCAATGTCATGATCTTGACTGTCAATGTCCCTGCGTGAAAAAGGCTTGTGATCAATTATCTAGGCCGTCGTCGGTTTAGGCCGTATTGACCAGATTCCTCTCTTACATGCGCACTGAGACTTAGCAACAAGAATCAACAAACGCTATCGCCGAGTTTGAAAACTGTTTGAAAAATGTTTCTACGATATTACGAGGGAGGGACTCCCGGTGGAAAACGACCGGCACCACCTGATTTATGTAGTCGGTAGGTCCTGTATTTTTTCCCAGTTTACAGGACCTACTGTCCTGTAAAAATTTGACTAGTTTGGCGGAGACTGGTAGCAGGTTAATGAAACATTCTTTTCTTACTTTTTCAATTTTTCCACTATAGTCTTAATGGTGGTGTTTCGTTCCGGTTAGTTTTTGGTTCGTGGATAGAACTGGTAGTCTAACAGGAATAATAACAAGGGGTGACTTACATAAATGCGTCTTCTGGCTTCTTAAATGTTCACAACTGCTAAACACGTCTGGTCTGCGAAGAACTGTTTTTCTCCGTTCGGACATCCACGAGGACCATGACCCACTTATATCCAGGAGCTCGGCTAACATCCACTAACATCCAATATTAGTTGGTTCCCATGCACACAGACGACTGGTGCCCGTCACTACGATGGTAAACATTTCCCCAGTCCCAGTTTGCCCAAATATTCCCACATTATGTCCCTGTTCAATTAATAAACAACACAATTTTCGGTCGGTATCCATTTTTCTTTTGCAATGATCTATACAAAAACAATTCAGTCACACACACTAAAGGAATCTATATGTTTTTTTGTGGAACTTTTCGTCTGCCTCGAGACGCCATTTTGTTTGACTCGCATGTGATATCATCTTAACGATTGGTAAATACATTACCAGATTAAACAAGCGCTTGATTAAGACTCCAGTCAAAACGGCCAAAACAAAACAGGATTTTTTCATTACGCATAGAAGGCGGCTCAAATTGGGTATCGGCTCACATATATCACAGGGCTCTCATATTGTCCACGGCTACATTGCAACTTGGGTAGAAGAAACTTTGTCTAAGTAACACGGAATGCAATCACAGCGCCTTAATAATTTTGAACCAGAAACACTGTTTAATCAATTGCGTAATTTTTCTATAATTTTAGTCTATGCATTTATATAAATATTGCGCTTTGAAACAAACACAAAACACGATAACAAACAAACGCATGTTAACTTGTTTGCACATTTTCTCTATTCGATTTCTATGATTTTATGCTTGTCGATTAATTATAGCCATACTCTGGCTGCATTTACAACTGTGTATATACTGGTAAACGGCATCTAAGTGTGCCATCAAGGAATAATTTCAGTTTGTTCACATTCATGCATGTCCTTTCTTATATCAACCAAAGCTCTCGCCTTATGTACCGTGATAATCAGGCCGTATATGTGTATACTGAAACATGTGGTAACATGTTGTTGATTTAATGCAAAGTTATAGCCGATTGTACATGTAAAACACCTTATTGTACATGGTATGGTGACGCTAAATGCTCGAAATGCTACGATGACAACAATATCCGCGGCTCCCCCCCCTATTTAAGCTAAAAATTCCCCCCTCCAAAAAAAATAAAAAAAATACCCATGTTGCCAGCTGGTATCGTGCTATTAACCTTTGATTAAATGTATATTTATTTAAATTACATTAAAATAAACCAATTTTTGGTGTTGAGTAGTTGGTGAAAAGATCATCTAAAATTCCCCTTTTCGCCCAAAACGACGCGAAATTCTTCCCTTTTAAGGGCCCGGCCCCCAATCCCCCAAAGTGTAGAAAGGGCCATGCTAGATAGGGACTGATCTACGTTTCAAGGCGTGTCTCTGATCATCGTCGATCTTCAGAAGCACAATGGCCTGCTCAACAAATATTGCTCTGTTCTTTCTTCTCACTTCGTCTGTAATGTGTGTCATCGCTGAAAAGCTGATATAAGGCATTCCTCGTTTTCATTTTGTCTTTCTCCTGCTCTACGCGCACTTTTGTTAACCGAGTAAAGTTTTTCTTCAGAATTCTTTTCCTACTTTCATCTTCAATTGAACGATAACGCTTAGCATAACGCCCCTTTGTCCAATTAATTTCTGATGCTCTCATGGATTTTATTATGCCCCCCTTCGAAGAAGAGGGGGTATATTGTTTTGCACATATCGGTCCGTCCGTATGTCCGTCCGTCCACCAGATGGTTTCCATATGATAACTCAAGAACGCTTAGGCCAAGGATCATGAAACTTCTTAGGTACATTGATCATGACTCGCAGATGACCCCTGTTGATTTTGAGAGGTCAAAGGTCAAGGTCACGGTGACCCGAAATAGTAAAATGGTTTCCGGATGATAACTCAAGAACTCTTATGCCTAGGATCATGAAACTTCATAGGTACATTGATCATGACTCGCAGATGACCCCTATTGATTTTCAGGTCACTAGGTCAAAGGTCCAAGTCACAGTGACCCGAAATAGTAAAATGGTTTCTGGATGATAACTAAAGAACGCTTATGCCTAGAATCATGAAACTTCATAGGTACATTGATCATGACTCGCAGATGACCCCTTTTGATTTTCAGGTCACTAGGTCAAAGGCCCAGTGACTCGAAATAGTAAAATGGTTTCCGGATGATAACTCAAGAACGCTTATGCCTAGGATCATGAAACTTCATAGGTACATTGATCATGACTCGCAGATGACCCCTATTGATTTTCAGGTCACTAGGTCAAAGGTCAAGGTCACGGTGACCCAAAATAGTAAAATGGTTTCTGGATGAAAACTCAAGAACGCTTATGCCTAGAATCATGAAACTTCATAGGTACATTGATCATGACTCGCAGATGACCCCTATTGATTTTCAGGTCACTACGTCAAAGGTCAAGGTCACGGTGACTCAACTTAGAAAAATGGTTTCCTGATGATAACTCAAGAACGCTTACGCCTAGGATCATGAAACTTCATAGGTACATTGATCATGACTCGCAGATGACCCCTATTGACTTTCAGGTCACTAGGCCAAAGATCACGTTGACTTGACACAGTAAAATGGTTTCTGGATGATAACTCACGAAAGCTTACGCCTAGGATCATGCAGGGCCCTCAATCCATTTTAGGGGAAGCGGGTCGCTACCCATAGCAGGGGGAATTTTCGCGGTGTTTTCCCTTTTGGGGGGATTTTTTACTTACTATCTAATTATTACATTTGTACATGTTTGCACTATATTCATTGCTTATTTAATAATTTAGTATGTTTGACAAGATTAAATTAAAATAGAATTGAGATATAATAATCATGAGACATCTATCTATATATAAATTTTTTTTTTTTTTTTTTTTTTTTTTTTTTTAAGGGGAATTTTTCCCCCAAAAAGGGGAAAAAAGTATACTTTTCAGGGGGGGAATGCGGCCGAATTTCGGCCGTGGATTTGACAGATTGAGGGCCCTGTCATGAAACTTCATAGGTACATTGATCATGACTCGCAGATGACCCCTATTGATTTTCAGGTCAATAGGTCAAAGGTCAAGGTCACAGTGCCAAAAAAATGTATTCATACAATGGCTGCCACTACAACTGACAGCCCTTATAGGGGGCTTGCATGTTTTACAAACAGCCCTTGTTTCAGGTTTTCCTTTTGGTTTGTCCAACCCAGGGCTTTCCCTGGCTCAAAAATTTCTTTAGCCAAATTCACCTTGCTGAGCAAAATTCTTTTATTTTTGGCTATTTTTAAGTTTTTATGAAGAAAAAGTTTTAGCCAAATAGAATTTTCTTTAGCCAAATAGGTCAATTTGTAGCCATTGGCTAATTTGGCGAATGGCAAGGTAAGCCCTGCAACCTGATTGTTTGCTGGTCTGTGACAGTTTTGTCTCCCCTGTCTTCACCGCATGTTCAACACGAAACAACATTCCAGCTACATGATTACAGGATCCAAGTGTCACAGTACACCATTTATGCTATTGTTGTAGTGGGTGTAAGAATGAATAATTCAAAGTTCCATTTCTATATTTATGCCCCCCTTCGAAGAAGAGGGGGTATATTGCTTTGCACATGTCGGTCTGTTGGTCGGTCCGTCCACCAGGTGGTTTCGGGATGATAACTCAAGAACGCTTGGGCCTAGGATCATGACAGTGATTTTTTTTGCTTTTTTTTCTTACAGCCTGTGCCTTTTGGATTGGGAAAATTAGCGCGATAAACCATGAAATTGGGAAAAATTGCGCGATAAACCATGAAATTGGGAAACATTATAAATATGATTATAAGAACAGAATTAAAATTATTGAAGTATGTTTGACAGCATTTTTATATTATAAAGTACTAATTTAATGTGTTCTTACAATGAAGACAATGTTAAGTTAATATCCTTCCACATTCATATTGAACTTGCAATAATCTATATAGATTCTTAAATATACCATTTACTCATAACCTCTTTTACAGTAAGAATTAATTCAGTATTCTTTTAAATTAAATATCATATGGTGAAAACATGAACACATATTTATAAAAAAAACGCTTTAGTGGTCTTGCTATGTTAATGATGTATTATATGGAGTTAAAATAATTTATTTCATTTCTTTACCTTTCAACATCTTGCACTTCAATGCTATTTCAGTAAACTGTAAAGCGTAACAAACATAATAAAGCAGAATATGCATATGAATCTGATTTTACACAGATCCACTAACATATAAATCGTATCATGTTTGTCTCTTTCCATTTTCGAACGATACTCATCTTAAATGCATTAACTTTGTGAGTAACGGTAGACTACTTTGTGAGTAACGGTAGACTAACTCCAATTTCCCAACACTGATTTCCGTGATGCACATTCACTGTGAAGATTTGTAATAAATATTTGTTGTTTTTATCTCAAACGTTATATTTTGCGTTAATTTACACACGCATTAAATTATTCCGTAATAACCATATGATATCCGTTGTTAATTTGAATGTTATTTATCATTTTCGCCGCGCATCGCAAATTTCTCGTCTGCTTGCCGCCATCTTGGGCGTGTGTAAAAACAGGCGTTTACAATCGGGATACATCGACTATCGTCGGTATCCTCCGCAATATAGAGAGAGATGTGGATAGCAACGTAAAATCGTATTCGGCTAAATTGGCGAAAAATACGTAAGTCAGTTGTTGTTCAGCGACGACTCAGCAACTTGATCGGCACTCGTTCGAAATTATTGCTAAATTACATTGTAATCTTATTGTCTTTATTGGGAAAATTTTGTCTTTTTTTGGGAAATTTTAATCAAATTTTTGGGAAAAAACGTCATTTTTTGCAATTGGGAAGCAGCCGAATATCTGCTGTAATATCTGGCAAAAAAAATCACTGCATGAAACTTCATAGGTACATTGATCATGACTCGCAGATGACCGCTATTGATTTTGAGGTCACTAGGTCAAAGGTCAAGGTCACGGTGACCCGAAATAGTAAAATGGTTTCCGGATGATAACTCAAGAATGCTTTGGCCTAGGATCATGAAACTTAATAGGTAGATTGATCATGACTCGCAGATGACCGCTATTGATTTTCAGGTCACTAGGTCAAAGGTCAAGGTGACAGTGACTCAAAACAGTAAAATGGTTTCCGGATGATAACTCAAGAATGCTTAGGCCTAGGATCATGAAACTTGATAGGTAGATTGATCATGAATCGCAGATGACCCCTATTGATTTTCAGGTCACTAGGTCAAAGGTCAAGGTCGCAGTGACTCTAAACAGTAAAATGGTTTCCGGATGATAACTCAAGAATGCTTACGCCTAGGATCATGAAACTTCGTAGGTAGATTGATATTGGCTGGCAGATGACCCCTATTGATTTTCAGGTCACTAGGTCAAAGGTCAAGGTCACAGTGACTTGAAATATTAAAATGGTTTCCGGATGATAACTCAAGAATGCTTACGCATAGGATCATGATTCTTTTTTTTTTTTTTTTTTTTTATTTTTTTTTATTTTTTTTTTTTTTATTCAATATAATACATACAATGTATACATGTATATTATCATACAACATAGTGGTTGTACAAAGCAATTAAGTTTAGACATGTTATACAAGATATGCTTATATATATTTTTTTTTAAAAGGGAAAAAAAAGAACAACAGAAGAATAGTTATGAAAAATGATGAGTTGTATAAAGTCGGAAGAAAGCATACTGGACTTGTGTGTTTTGTTGTATATTCACAATGATCTTATAAGATGGAAAAAATTATATACAAAAATATTTTAGAAATATAAACTAACATTAGAGTGAAATGTATATAAGTGGACAAACATTATAAGAATTTAATCCGATTCCATTTTTGTTCAAAGATTTGTAATGTGTCATTACTGAGGGCTATTTCTTTCTCAATCTGGATTTTTAGTTTAAGACTATTGACAAAACAATTAAAATTTGGTACTTGTTTTTTGTACTTCATGTTAAAGATAAAATATTTCATCAATATAAGAATAAAATTCACAATATTATTACAGTCTATTGATTTCAATGAGTAAATTCCGAAACTTACATTTAAGAAAGATAGTTTAACGTTTAGTTGCTGTTGTTCAAGAAAAGATACTAATTGATTCCAAATAGGCTGGATGTGTTTGCACTCCCAAAAAAGATGTTCTATAGTTTCGATGTTTTCACCGCAGAAGTCACACAGATTTGAGTTAGATAATTTACATTTAAAGAGATATTTATTTGTAGCTATTATTCTATGGATGTATTTATATTGAAAATTTCTCAGTGTGCTTTCAATAGTTGCTTCATATGGCATGGTAAATATGTGTTTCCAATTAAGTTCATGTTCTCCGATCATGATTCTTTATAGGTACATTGATCATGACTGGCAGATGACCCCTATTGATTTTCAGGTCACTAGGTCTAAGGTCAAGGTCATGGTGACCCAAAATAGTAAAATGGTTTCCGGATGATAACTCAAGAACGCTTATGGCTAGGATCATGAAACTTCGTAGGTACATTGATCATGACTGGCAGATGACCCCTATTGATTTTCAGGTCACTAGGTCAAAGGGTCAAGGTCACAGTGACAAAAAACGTATTCACACAATGGCTTCCAGTACAACTGACAGCCCATATGGGGGGCATGCATGTTTTACAAACAGCCCTTGTTGAAATGGAAGAGCAAAAACGCATGTTTTTCAGCAAACAAATTAGATTTAATGAATGATTTTGATAGATACTTACTTTTTATTATATTATATTAGAAAAGATTGTGTATATCTGTTTTAAAAATAGCTTTGGATGTATTTTTTTCCACACACCTTATACTGTTATCCGCTGCGCTGATACGGTGTGTGTTTTAAGAAATCTGTAACATGACTTCCACCTCGGATCTCGTCATGTTCGATACCTTGCGTATTCCATCTGCAAAGATATCAAAATACAGGTTAAAACTCAAATGAATATAACAACTATTTAAGTATACAAAGATAAAACTTCAGCTGCCCTAGCAGCAAAGCATTCCAAACACCAACCGTGTCAGGTCCTTTATTTACTGCAAGTGACCAATTGCCGAACAGCACAGCACAGCACAAAAAAACAGGACACATAACGAATGATGTTGAATAAAGCTGGCGTCACAACCTTGGAACGATCAATGCTAGGCATTGGGGGTTTAGACCGGAACTATAATTAATTTCATTATTTTTTAGCTCAAATCCCTTATTTACTGCAAGTGACCAATTACCGCATAGCTCAGCTCAAGTGTATCTTAATTACAGGGGTTTTTCTGCCTACGTTGGGAAAAGAAGTCTGACCAAATTGGGAATTTTTTATCGACAAAATTGCCCATTTTGGGAATTTTTGTTTCGTGAAACGGCTCATTTTGGGAAAAAAATTGAATTAATCATGCTTAAATAAGTCTGTGGTTTAACAATTTTCTTTATATAAACACATACAAAACAAACACTGCCCAAACACAAGTTACAGCAACATTTTTGGCCGAGCTTAAATAGAGCCATGGGTATTTCATTTCATACTTTAATGTATTAAATGACGATTGAACTACAACTCTCTTACAAGGCTCTGAGCATTCAGTTGCCGATTTTGTGATTGACGGCCCTGGCATTACTTCTGTTGCTGTTACATTTTGCTGCGTATCGTCCGAGCCTGTCTGTTCAGGGTTACTCGCGGCAGTAATTTCGGAAGATTCTGAGCGTTTCGAAAACATCGATGATATAGTTACACATCCTTTAGCGTCTATTTTGTGTGTTTTTTTAATGTAATATTTACTATTGTGCGAAGCCATGATTGAAAATAAGCGTCTACAGATATGGTATAGAATGTGTATTGTGCGGCTCTATATACTCTTGTATAATGCGGAATAGTTCGAACGTCATCGCTGAGAGTAAATGCATCCGGCAAATACACCAAAAAATCTGTGTCACTAAAGGCTTTATTACGTCGCGAATGAAGGGAAGTCACTCTTTCGATATAAATTATGTTTACTTTTTACGATTTTGTAAGATTTTATTTTTTGGAATTGGGAAAAATGCAATCAAAATTCGATTGGGAACGGGTCCGTTTGCTTTGGGAATGCCTCCGTTTCCCGGAGGCGCAGACAGTGCTGAAAAAAACCTGAATTAAAACAAAAAAAATAATCTTAAAGTTGTTCTGTTTAATTCTTTATACAAATATCTTAAAAGTATATATGTATATATATATATATAAATCATGGCAATATAAATATGTTTGTTTTTTTTGTCAGTAAATTACTGTAGCCTACAATGAAATTAAATACTACAAAGTCTTTTAGTAGCAAAAAGAACCCATTTATACAAAATATAACCCATTTATTTTCCTATACAAAATACTTAATCATATCAAAAGAGGGAACATAAAATTATACCTGTACATGAAGGTATGTCCTCTTGTACCATATAATTTACTTTACAAAGTCATCCAACACATAGCAAATAGCTGCAACATGCTTGCATGTGCGTGTAGACCCCTGGCTGTCTTCACACCCACAGTTGGCATGTATTATGTCTTCACTTTGGCTTAAAAAAAATTAAATGTATATTGTACGTTTTCTGCCTCATATGAGCCAGACACTCTGCCTAGTGCATGTTTTAAGAAATCTGTAACGATGACTTCTACCTCGGATCTCGTCATGTTCGATACCTTACGTATACCATCTGCAAATATATAAAAAAAACGGGTTAAAACTTAAATGAATATAACAACTATTTAAGTATACAAAGATGAAACTTCAGCTACCCCAGCAGCAAAGCATTCCCATCACCAACCGTGTCAGGTCCTTTATTTACTGCAAATGACCAATTGCCGAACAGCACAGCACAGCACAAAACAGGACACATAACAAACGATGTTGACTAAAGCTGGCGTCACCACCTTGGAACGATCAACGCAGAGCTCCAGAAAAGGATTTGTCAAATTAGTAACGGTACTGCCACTGACAGAAAGAAAAGGAGTAACGCTTAAAATCAATTAGTACCTGTACTACCATATCCAAAAATACAGGTAGTACTGTACTACCCGTGTTCTTGGATATTGAAGGGTGTATAACTGACTTTACAGAAACATTAATTTTGCAGCAATTAAAATAAATATATGTAGCTTCTTAAACAGTTACTGTATTAGGTTTTCCATTCTGAATTATGATGCTAATAAATACAACTCCTCATTAAAAATCATGACTAATACTATTTCTTCATTTTTCTTGACAAGAAAACACAAGCCAACTAGTAAGCTAAGTAAATGAACACTTATTTCACTGTCTCATCCGTTTCCCATCGTGTTTTCTAACGTTTTACGCCACCGATGCAATCAAATCGTTTAATATCGGAGCGACAATGTCTTTTTCTGGGTTTACAGATTTAATGTCAGGATGGTTAGAAGACACCGCATGTAGTCATTCAGGCTTTTTCCCCCCTATGCAACGGGTTCGAAATTCGGCCCCATTCCCAATGCAAATCTGGTTGTTTTTTTCCCAATTGAAAAAAAATTCCCAATTCCCCCCCCCCCAAAAAAATTTTTTTTTTTTCTTTTTTTTAACCTTAAAATATATAAGTTAACCTGATCCGGTGTAGACAATAGAAAGTATTGCATAATTTAATTATCTGTTGCCTTAAATTTGTTTTAAAAACTGTAAAATATGTAAATGATTATTTAAGACTTTCCTTATTTTCCTCAAAATCCGGCGCTTCGCGCGATTTTTTACAACTCAAAAAAGGCCAGGCCTTTTCCCCAAATTTAAAGATTAAAAAACCTGCACTTATCACACATGTTCATAATATTTTGTAAAATTTTAATAATAAGTTATCAAAATAGTGGTTATTTACCAGTTAACGGCTTCTTTGAAATATAAGAAACACTATTTACATGCGATAATTTTTCCCAATTGAGCCAATTTTGATTATTTTTTTCCCAAAATTGGGGTTTTCACGACGCGAAATTCCCAAAATTCTGTGTGGCGTTTTCCCAAAATGGAGCGGAAAAAGCCTGTCATTATATGACAACAAAGTGTTGTTCTGAGCCGCTTTCGGTTAAGCCGGGATTCAATTGCGCGCAGACATATTGTTTTTGACGGATTTACAAGTGAGAGGAAATCACGCGACAGAATAGATAATAATATATGAACCCAGTCTTCAACTTTTCGGTAATTTAAATTAACGAAAAGCGCCGTTAGGTTAGAGACCAACTAATCACGCCGCTCTGACGCAGACGTATCGGTATGGCCAGATTTTTTTCGTAAATGCTTAAAATGGATATTAATGTCGTAATTGTACGTCCAGTTTATAAAAATAAATGCGTAAATCTTCATGAAAAGGCATATTTACGGCTGGACAGCCCTTATCTGGAGCTCTGATCAATGCTAGGCATTGGGGGTTTAGACCGTAACTATAATTTATTTCATTATTTTTTAGCTCCGCATTTTCGGAGAAAACTCGAGGTATTGTCATAGCCAGACGTCCGCGTTTTGCTAAAACCTTTACATTTTGTTAAGGCTTTGAACATTGGCTCTTAAATCAAATTGCTTCCACCGACAACTTTGAAACTTCATATGTAGATGCACCTTGATGAATTCTACACGCCACACCCATTTTTGGGTCACTAGGTCAAAGGTCAAGGTCAATGTGACCTTATAAATAATAATCTTAGTGTTTTTCCCAGGCCATTTTAGCGTGGCGAAAAGCCACGCAGCCCTCCCGGATCCCCACGCTGCCCTTTTCAAACTCAAATTTCGCCACGCACCCTTCTTTTCAAAGGCAAATTTGGCCATACGAGATTTACTTGATTTGCTTGATTTACTCGAGACTATTATTTGAGCAGATTAATCTATTACAGTGCTCGATTTATAGGTAGACTGCTCAAAAGCAGTGATTTAGTCATGCGTGAATAACCCCGTGTCAGTATCAATCGATAATGCCAGAGGCTATGTTATACCAAGCGCACTTCTCGGTCGGCCTCAACGATAAAATCGTTACTTCGGAGACTTTTGATGAAAAACTGGATGTTATTCTCGTGGAAATTGTGCATTGCATGCATTATTCAGTTATATCAAAACATATATTTTTACGCATAATTACATTTAAAAACACAAACAAATTTATTCTTTATCGCTTTCGTCTTTAAGATAATTAGATCTAATTATTGAAATAATTACTGAGACGTATACTAATTTAACAAAATGCGAATCGCGTATACCATTTTACGTTGCTATGCGCACCTGTCGCTTACATCATTTGACATTTGAACAACATGGCGGACTATACAGAATTAAATTGCGACTCGGCAAAAATGGCAAATAACGTCGTAAACGATCGAATTAACGATGGAGATTATACATTAAGAAGGAATTAATGAAATGTCTGTGATAACCAACGATGCATAAAAATGTTTTAGATAGCAACACATTATTTATTTATTTGTAATCTACTTGGTGGATGTATGTCACGGAAACGAGTGTTTGCATATTGTTAGCGATCAATTTACTCGCAATGTTATTTTAAACATCTGGCAAGATTATTGTTAGAAAATGGGATAAGACAAACATGGTTTCATTTATATGTTAGTGGATCTGTGTATAATCAGATTCATATATGCATATATTGCTTTATTATGTTTGTCGTGCTGTACAGTTTATTCAAACAGCATGGAACTTAAATGTACATTGCAAGGTAAATATATTAATATAAATCATAGTAAGTTAAATACATCAATTACCATTAAATGTGCCTGTTTATATGATATTTTTTCCACAACTGCTTCAGATGCGATTACATGTTGCCCCGTAATTCAGGTATTCAGGGAACGTTTTTGCCCTTTTTTGCCTAAACTGCGCGCTAAAATGCCCTTTTTGAAAGTAATGCGCCATGCCCCTTTGCCCTCCTGGGAAAATCACTAAATCTGACAAGCTTTCATTTATTCAAAACTGCACCCGTAGGCGCGCGTAGCACTAGTTATGCTCTTGTAATTATTACAATATTTAACGAGGACATGACACATTCTCCATTAAATTTAATATAATGTTTTATGATAATAGAAAGAATACTGTAGGTGTTTTTACATCGCTAATGTGTTGTCTAATACCAAACTTTGAAACAAATAATACCAAGAATGGCATGCCACATGTGCAGCGCCTTCTTCTGATTTTGCCCGATATGGCTGTACATAGACCAGACTTGGTTGTGTGCCATGCGCTGCTTGACATTGCGGATGGCTGCCTTCAAGTTCTTTCCCCCAAAGGTCCCCAAATACTGCTCCTTTGTACAAATAGATAGTAAAATTTCATGCCTTGAGAACCTTATTCTATAAAGATAAAGCTACTTTATAGACATATAATGTTTCTTTAAAGATAAGGTGCAATATGTCATAAATGATAATGCAGATCACGGGTTTTTGATGTGTTTTTAACCAGGTTTTCCGAAGGAAAAAACTGGTTATTAGATTGGCGAATGCGGGCGGGCTGGCTGGCTGGCTGGCTGGCGGGCTGGCTGGCTGGCTGGCGGGCTGGCGGAACAAGCTTGTCCGGGCCATAACTATGTCGTTCATTGTCAGATTTTAAAATCATTTGGCACATTTGTTCACCATCATTGGACGGTGTGTCGCGCGAAATAATTACGTCTATATCTCCAAGGTCAAGGTCACACTTTGAGTTCAAAGGTCAAAAATGGCCATAAATGAGCTTGTCCGAGCCATAACTATGTCGTTCATTGTCAGATTTTAAAATCATTTGGCACATTTGTTCACCATCATTGGACGGTGTGTCGCGCGAAATAATTACGTCGATATCTCCAAGGTCAAGGTCACACTTTGAGTTCAAAGGTAAAAAATAGCCATAAATGAGCTTGTCTGGGCTATAACTATGTCATTCATTATGATATTTTAAAATCATTTGGCACATTTGTTCACCATCATGGGAAGGTGTGTTGCACAAAAGAATCACGTCAATATCTCCAATGTCAAGGTCGCCACGACTAAAAATAGATTTATTTTAAAACAAACTTACAAAGGGTGTTAATTTTGTTTGTTCATTTAAAAAGTTCAGTTTGAGTTGTCTCCCTTTATCAGATTTTTTTTCACAATGAAAACCTGGTTTTGTGACAATTTTGTCCCTTGTTTTTCTTCGTTTCAGGTGATTTCCCGTCGAATAAACCAAAAATCTAAAAATGTGAAAATATGATCCACATATTATGGAACCTCATGTTCACCTCTTGTTCCATTTATGGGCCTGGAGTCAAGCGGGCGATACTTACCAATTACTTACCTATTGTGGCAAGACATTTTATTGCTTCAGCCAATCAATTTGTTTGCCGTCTTCCCCGGTTTTTACCCCGTAGTCGAAGAGGAGCTCCTCATCTTTGTTTATACATCTGGTCGCTTCTAGAAGAATAACTGTGTTGCGGTCTAATGTCTTTTTCTTGGCCTTCACATTGAAGTTCTTGCGCGAATGGTTCAGACCTCGCCCGAGTGTTGTCATGAACACGCCCCTAGAATGACAAGAACATTCTTTAGATGCATCAATGCAAAACTTACCTT
This sequence comes from Dreissena polymorpha, assembly GCF_020536995.1. Classification (NCBI taxonomy): domain Eukaryota; kingdom Metazoa; phylum Mollusca; class Bivalvia; order Myida; family Dreissenidae; genus Dreissena; species Dreissena polymorpha. The sequence continues at coordinate 40,575,406 of NC_068370.1, read as the reverse complement.
CTTTCATGAAGAACATGTAATTAGTGTCTTTCGGGTCCTTGCTCTTCATCCTTTTTTCACCCTCCTCATACGATATTTGGAGGCCGTGATAGTCGCACACTACCTGCCCCTTTTCTTGAGGGGTGCCTAGGTTGGTAGATTTATTTGTGTTATTTATATTATTACTAATATCAATGATACTTCGCTTGTAATAAATACGTTTACTAGCATGCGTCGCAGACGGCAAGCTTTTATTGATTAGTCAGTTTTGTTTGCCTTTCATTGTTTCATAACTATTATATTGCGTATATTGATATGAAGTACAGCAGATTGTTCCCGCTATTGTTCCCCCTTCTGTGTTTACATGGGCTTAGGACCGTTCCCTGCTGTTCCAGGAAGCCACATTATGGATTGACGCGCTCTTGCGCCGATTACAGACGACTTTTTTCCCAATAAAACAATCTCCTACACGGAGGGTCCAAAATGACTAAGTCCAAAAACGCTCGAAAATGACTAAGTCCAAAAAAAATATATAAATTACTTCATTTACCATTATATCGAGATTAGGAAGACATTTATATGCGTTTGGCATTTGTAATGCGTTGTTTTAACATTTAACAATGACTTTTAAGCCATAGAGCGTTTTCTGCCTTATGTCACTTATAGTACCATAATGATCCATATATGGGCCATAGATTCTGACAAAGCAGAGGTTGTATATCATAAATGACTATTAAAATCACCTTTTTTGATGTTTTTTTCCCGTTTCAAATGAATTTCATTCGACTAAACCCAAAATCTACACATGTGATAATAATGATCCACGTATGGTCATATATGGGCCATGACTCAGACATGGCAGGTGCAATATGTCATAAATGGTGATGCAGATCACGGGTTTTTGATGTGTTTTTTTCTTCGTTTCAGGTGATTTCCTGTCGAATAAACCAAAAATCTAAAAATGTGAAAATATGATCCACATATGGAACCTCATGTTCACCTCTTGTTCCATTTATGGGCCTGGAGTGAAGCGGGCGATACTTACCAATTACTTACTTATTGTGGCAAGACATTTTATTACTTCAGCCAATCTATTTGTTTGCCGTCTTCCCCGGTTTTTACCCCGTAGTCGAAGAGGAGCTCCTCATCTTTGTTTATACATCTGGTCGCTACTAGAAGAATAACTGTGTTGCCGTCTAATGTCTTTTTCTTGGCCTTCACATTGAAGTTCTTGCGCGAATGGTTCAGACCTCGCCCGAGTGTTGTCATGAACACGCCCCTAGAATGACAAGAACATTCTTTAGATGCATCAATGCTAAACTTACCTTCTTTCATGAAGAACATGTAATTAGTGTCTTTCGGGTCCTTGCTCTTCATCCTTTTTTCACCCTCCTCATACGATATTTGGAGGCCCTGATAGTCGCATACTACCTGCCCCTTTTCTTGAGGGGTGCCTAGGTTGGTAGATTTATTTGTGTTATTTATATTATTATTAATATCATTGATACTTCGATTGTAATAAATACGTATTACTAGCATGCGTCGCAGACGGCAAGGTTTTATTGATTAGTCAGTTTTGTTAGTCTTTCATTGTTTCATAACTATTATATTGCGTATATTGATATGAAGTACAGCAGATTTTTCCAGCTATTACTCTCCCTTCTGTGTTTTCACGGGCTTAGGACCGTTCCCTGCTGTTCCAGGAAGCCACATTAGGGATTGACGCGCTCTTGCGCCGATTACAGACGACTTTTTTCCCAATAAAACAATCTCCTACACGGAGGGTCCAAAATGACTAAGTACAAAAACGCTTGAAAATGACTAAGTCCAAAAAAAATATATAAATTACTTGATTTACCATTATATCGAGATTAGGAAGACATTTATATGCGTTTGGCATTTGTAATGCGTTGTTTTAACATTTAACAATGACTTTTAAGCCATAGAGCGTTTTCTGCCTTGTGCCACTTATAGTACCATAATGATCCATATATGGGCCATAGATTCTGACAAAGCAGAGGCTTTATATCATAAATGACTATTAAAATCACCTTTTTTGATGTTTTTTTACCGTTTCAAATGAATTTCATTCGCCTAAACCCAAAATCTACACATGTGATAATAATGATCTACGTACGGTCTTATATGGGCCATGACTCAGACATTGCAGGTGCAATATGTCATAAATGATGATGCAGATCACCGGTTTTTGATGTGTTTTTTTCTTCGTTTCAGGTGATTTCCCGTCGAATAAACCAAAAATCTAAAAATGTGAAAATATGATCCACATATGGAACCTCATGTTCACCTCTTGTTCCATTTATGGGCCTGGAGTCAAGCGGGTGATACTTACCAATTACTTACCTATTGTGGCAAGACATTTTATTGCTTCAGTCAATCTATTTGTTTGCCGTCTTTCCCGGTTTTTACCCTTTAGTCGAAGAGGAGCTCCTCATCTTTGTTTATACATCTGGTCGCTACTAGAAGAATAACTGTGTTGCCGTCTAATGTCTTTTTCTTGGCCTTCACATTGAAGTTCTTGCGCGAATGGTTCAGACCTCGTCCGAGTGTTGTCATGAACACGCCCCTAGAATGACAAGAACATTCTTTAGATGCATCAATGCAAAACTTACCTTCTTTCATGAAGAACATGTAATTAGTGTCTTTCGGGTCCTTGCTCTTCATCCTTTTTTCACCCTCCTCATAGATATTTGGAGGCCGTGATAGTCGCATACTACCTGACCCTTTTCTTGAGGGGTGCCTAGGTTGGTAGATTTATTTGTGTTATTTATATTATTATTAAGATCATTGATACTTCGATTGTAATAAATACGTATTACTAGCATGCTTCGCAGACGACAAGCTTTTATTGATTAGTCAGTTTTGTTTGCCTTTCATTGTTTCATAACTATTATATTGCGTATATTGATATGAAGTACAGCAGATTGTTCCGGCTATTGTTCCCCCTTCTGTGTTTACATGGGCTTAGGACCGTTCCCTGCTGTTCCAGGAAGCCACATTAGGGATTGACGGGCTCTTGCGCCGATTACAGACGACTTTTTTCCCAATAAAACAATCTCCTACACGGAGGGTCCAAAATGACTAAGTCCAAAAACGCTCGAAAATGACTTAAGTCCAAAAAAAAAATATAAATTATTTGATTTACCATTATATCGAGATTAGGAAGACATTTATATGCGTTTGGCATTTGTAATGCGTTGTTTTAACATTTAACAATGACTTTTAAGCCATAGAGCGTTTTCTGCCTTATGTCACTTATAGTACCATAATGATCCATATATGGGCCATAGATTCTGACAAAGCAGAGGTTGTATATCATAAATGACTATTAAAATCACCTTTTTTGATGTTTTTTTCCCGTTTCAAATAAATTTCATTCGACTAAACCCTAAATCTACACATGTGATAATAATGATCCACGTATGGTCATATATGGGCCATGACTCAGACATGGCAGGTGCAATATGTCATAAATGGTGATGCAGATCACGGGTTTTTGATGTGTTTTTTTCTTCGTTTCAGGTGATTTCCCGTCGAATAAACCAAAAATCTAAAAATGTGAAAATATGATCCACATATGGAACCTCATGTTCACCTCTTGTTCCATTTATGGGCCTGGAGTGAAGCGGGCGATACTTACCAATTACTTACTTATTGTGGCAAGACATTTTATTACTTCAGCCAATCTATTTGTTTGCCGTCTTCCCCGGTTTTTACCCCGTAGTCGAAGAGGAGCTCCTCATCTTTGTTTATACATCTGGTCGCTACTAGAAGAATAACTGTGTTGCCGTCTAATGTCATTTTCTTGGCCTTCACATTGAAGTTCTTGCGCGAATGGTTCAGACCTCGTCCGTGTGTTGTCATGAACACGCCCCTAGAATGACAAGAACATTCTTTACATGCATCAATGCAAAACTTACCTTCTTTCATGAAGAACATGTAATTAGTGTCTTTCAGGTCCTTGCTCTTCATCCTTTTTTCACCCTCCTCATACGATATTTGGAGGCCATGATAGTCGCATACTACCTGCACCTTTTCTTGAGGGGTGCTTAGGTTGGTAGATTTATTTGTGTTATTTATATTATTATTAATATCATTGATACTTCGATTGTAATAAATACGTATTACTAGCATGCGTCGCAGACGGCAAGCTTTTATTGATTAGTCAGTTTTGTTTGTCTTTCATTGTTTCATAACTATTATATTGCGTATATTGATATGAAGTACAGCAGATTGTTCCGGCTATTACTCTCCCCTCTGTGTTTTCACGGGCTTAGGACTGTTCCCTGCTGTTCCAGGAAGCCACATTAGGGATTGACGGGCTCTTGCGCCGATTACAGACGACTTTTTTCACAATAAAACAATCTCCTACACGGAGGGTCCAAAACAACTACATCCAAAAACGCTCGAAAATGACTAAGTCCCAAAAAAAATATATATATAAATTACTTGATTTACCATTATATCGAGATTAGGAAGACATTTATATGCGTTTGGCATTTGTAATGCGTTGTTTTAACATTTGACAATGACTTTTAAGCGATAGAGCGTTTTCTGCCTTATGTCACTTATAGTACCATAATGATCCATATATGGGCCCTAGATTCTGACAAAGCAGAGGCCGTATATCATAAATGACTATTAAAATGACCTTTTTTGATGTTTTTTTCCCGTTTCAAATGAATTTCATTCGACTAAACCCAAAATCTACACATGTGATAATAATGATCCATGTATGGTCATATATGGGTCATGACTCAGACATGGCAGGTGCAATATGTCATAAATGGTGATGCAGATCACGGGTTTTTGATGTGTTTTTTTCTTCTTTTCAGGTGATTTCCGGTCGAATAAACCAAAAATCTAAAAATGTGAAAATATGATCCACACATGGAACCTTATGTTCACCTCTTGTTCCATTTATGGGCCTGGAGTCAAGCGGGCGATACTTACCAATTACTTACCTATTGGGGCAAGACATTTTATTGCTTCAGCTAATCTATTTGTTCGCCGTCTTCCCCGGTTTTTACCCCGTAGTCGAAGAGGAGCTCATCTTTGTTTATACATCTGGTCGCTACTAGAAGAATAACTGTGTTGCCGTCTAATGTCTTTTTCTTGGCCTTCACATTGAAGTTCTTGCGCGAATGGTTCAGACCTCGCCCGAGTGTTGTCATGAACACGCCCCTAGAATGACAAGAACATTCTTAAGATGCATCAATGCAAAACTTACCTTCTTTCATGAAGAACATGTAATAAGTGTCTTTCGGGTCCTTGCTCTTCATCCTTTTTTCACCCTCCTCATACGATATTTGGAGGCCGTGATAGTCGCATACTACCTGCCCCTTTTCTTGAGGGGTGCCTAGGTTGGTAGATTTATTTGTGTTATTTATATTATTATTAATATCATTGATACTTCGATTGTAATAAAGACGTATTACTAGCATGCGTCGCATACAGCAAGCTTTTATTGATTAGTCAGTTTTGTTTGTCTTTCATTGTTTCATAACTATTTTCTTGCGTATATTGATATGAAGTACAGCAGATTGTTCCGGGTATTGGTCCCCCTTCTGTGTTTTCATGAGCTTTGGACCGTTCCCTGCTGTTCCAGGAAGCCACATTAGGGATTGACGCGCTCTTGCGCCGATTACAGACGAATTTTTTCCCAATAAAACAATCTCCTACACGGAGGGTCCAAAACGACTAAATCCAAAAACGCTCGAAAATGACTAAGTCCAAAAAAAAAATATATATAAATTACTTGATTTACCATTATATCGAGATTAGGAAGACATTTATATGCGTTTGGCATTTGTAATGCGTTGTTTTAACATTTAACAATGACTTTTAAGCAATAGAGCGTTTTCTGCCTTATGTCACTTATAGTACCTTAATGATCCATATATGGGCCATAGATTCTGACAAAGCAGAGGCCATATATCATAAATGACTATTAAAATCACCTTTTTTGATGTTTTTTTTCCGTTTCAAATAAATTTCATTCGACTAAACCCAAAATCTACACATGTGATAATAATGATCCACTTATGGTCATATATGGGCCATGACTCGGACATGACGCCCGCTCTCTCGGTCAGGCCATCAAGAATTTCTTGCACCTTAACCTGCTTTGGCGTGGTGGGTGAGGTTGGCAGAACAGCATGCATGGATTTCCTCGGCGTCGTCGGTGAGTTTGGCAGAATGAGTTTTCGTGGGCGAAGGCTTCTGTTCAGCCGTTGTCTCCCTCCTCAGCCTGAATGGCCATGATATCCTCTATCACTGTCAGAGCGGCAACAGCAGATTGCTTAAATCCGACCTTGTAGTGGCTGGCTGCTACCCGCTCCAAGTGACACCGGTGGTTTTAGACTAACCTCTGTTGCTCCGCAGACCTGTCTTGTTAATACGTCTCAATCGCGATCTGAGCCATTGATGCCGTGATCTTGGGCACGTTGAACTGTTTCTGCAACTTTTCAATCCTGTCGCTGATTTTCTTGTAGTGATTACAGTCGTTCTGCGTTCTTGTAGTGATTACCGTCGTACTGCGTGAAGAAGTATGGGTTTGTCACTTGCTTCTGACTGGCGATGATGGTGCGCACATATCTGTAATATAAATCAAAAGCAGTAATCCAGTACGGAGATAGGGCGTTGCGGCAGTCGTGCGTGTCGGCAGTCTTTTGATTGGCTACAAATATAATAATGTAATCGCCATTAATATGAGAAACACGCTCGCCGTGAAAAGCAGCATTAAATTCCCTGACTTGCATATTCTTGGCTGCGCCGGCACTCTGACCTTGGGCCAAACAAATATAAACCGTCATATGTCTGTTCAGGAAAGCAACATCCGTCTTGTTGAGAATCTTACCGGTGTTCTCCTTCGCATGTTTGATGTTTTCCATGATCGTGTTGAATTTCTCTTTCGACATGGTAATAACTTGCATCACGGCGGGGAGCGTAGGTGGCAGCTTCTTGTTGTTCTTCTCGATTTTGTGTTGTTTATTAACACGTGAATCGAGACCCGATAACACGACGGCAATATGCTTGAGGAGAACTTCAAGCCTACTATACTCACGTGTATTTTTAACTCTCAGCTCTAAATCCATATCCATTCTAAGATATTCCAAGAAATGCTTATAGTTCTTAGTATAATTACATTTAGTTTTGATACTATACCCAATGCCCTTGTCAAAAAAGTAAAAGGACCTTATCGTAAGCTTCTATAGTCAGGGCCTCGGTGTGAAACGGAACCACCTGCACTTGGTTGCCCTGGCCATGTGCCGTCATCATTATCCGGTACACTACCCTCGTCACGTTGGCCAGGGTATTGTCAATCGTGGGGTCACCCTTGTCTGCCCGTTTAAGGGTCTCGAATAGTTCTGGAATGATAGGAAAAATGCGTGATATCTAAATGATGTACAAAGGTGTACAAGCGAAAACACGAGCATTTCATACCGTGTTTTACACTGACGACGGAGGTCTAATTACGCGAAATATCGACAGATCTGCAAACTTTACTGGAACATCCAAGAAGCCAGATTCTTTAACCACCTTCCGCAGGTCTTTGGTAAACAGCCTACCGTTCGCGTTCTGTTCGCGGTCAGCTACAGGGACGGTAGAAGGCTGTCAGAGCCTGGCGCCTGTGCGAGCGACGTCGGACACCGTCGCGTTGTCTCTGCTGACAGCAGGCGAAAATACGTAGTCGCTTTCGCCGGCAGCTGCAATGTCCGACTCGGAATCCTCATCACTGGAGACAATCACCCGCCGCTTTCCTTTAGATGTGGAACACGACATAACGTAATCGTCGCGTTTGCCTTCAGGGGACCACAGCGTGCGCTTCTTGCCGTGTGGCAAGACCTCCTCAGCTGTCCTGGGCGCGACTGACTGTGGGCGAAACTGTCCGAGGTGTGGCCAAACTGAGAATTGCCTGTTTCGCTTGCACCTTCGGCGGAGACACCTTGAACAGCAACGTGGAAATGGATAGTCGACGCTTGTCCGCAACCGGCACTTCTTCTAGTTGAAAACGCAGAAAGCGACGTTTCACCGAGCGGTTTGCAGGCTCTTTCGGCGACGTCCATATGCCAGCTCCTGCCGGAATTATGTCATGACCCCATTCCTCAAGGATAGCGTACACCTAATTTAAACATTTCCAAATTTATCACATGTACAGTTGACACAGATACATCATATACCAAGAAGTACATCTAGTGAGCAAAATCGTGTAGGACCTAAGTAACAACATGCGCTCTCCCTGTATTGATATCAAATAACATTTACATTACAGTACAAACAGCGGTATATCACAGATTATCTATTTCGTAAATTGTACAGCAAAACGTAAACAAATAAAGCAGAAACGATGATCTATTTAAACTTTAAACTCCACATACCTCGGATGCGGTGTACATCCTGTCTGCTGGCAGACATCCTTCTGGGACCGCTTTGTTGGCGGCGATTACAACATAGTTGTCTTTCACATCGTTGTAATTGTCAAGCAAATCCGTCCCGGCTGGGCATTTGCTGCAAATCATCTGGTGTCGTAGAAGCCTGGGTCCAGTGTATTTCAAGCACCAGTTGCAACGATAATGGTTGCAATTTGGTTCTTCCTTTTTTTCCATCTTCGGTAGTTTTACCTGAGCCTGAGCCATCTCCCTTATACTAAAACTACTACTACAAGTACCACTATAATAATATTATTATTTTATAAATTATTACTATTGCTAAAAATATGTTACTAATAATACTATCACTACTTATAATAATACTAATCTAAATACAACTTAATAATACGCTTACCACTTATAATGGTAATAATATAATTACTATTTATAATACGACCAATAATACTGCAACCACTGTTTTAACTAATATTATTAGAAATAATGATAACACCTATAATATTACTACTAATAATATTAAAACCACTGTGTGTACTAATAATATATTATACAATATATTATATAAAATTTATTAATATTAATACTATGTCTACTATTGAAAAAAAACTATAGCAATTAATATAAATTGTATTGTGATTATTTAGTCTAGTTATCCTGTTTGCTATAATTATATTCTATATTCTATAATATGATATTAATAATACTAAAACGTCTTATTATGTTAATAATATAAAAACAACTTAAAAATACTATAACTACTTATAATGATAATAATATAAAAACTACTTATAATACTACAATTAATACTACAACCACTTATAAACTATTATAATATCAAAATTAATGATAATAACTATATTAGTTATTATACTAACAATAATAAACTACAACGTGTGCTGTCAGTAAACAAAGATAGTCCTGAGCTCAAAGTCTACTTCGGAACAGTTGTGTCTTTCGACTGGCGATAGAGCATTTTTACCATGCTTTTATATACTTGAGCTTCACAGTACTCTGTTTCGGTTATTCGACTCAGTTTCTCTTTCCTGACAGTGTTAATAATCTCCTCTGTATTGAGTATACCTGGATCATATACTTCCAGTGTCTTCTCAGACCCTTTAGCCCTTGATTTTGCCGAGAGGACCACATCATCTATTGTCCCCATTTCTTCTCTACTTGTTGACAGTAGTTGCATCCCCTGCAAGGCATGTTTTTCAAATCATGACCCAGTAGATATGCATCACAGTCATCCACGATGATGTCATTGTACATGTATAGTAAATATGATTCATATATAAATTAAGAAATGTTACAGTTTTCTTGATCTACATACGCAGACGATTGTTTATAAATTCATTTTAATCAACGCAAACAATAGCATTATGAGTAATAATTGCTGGTTTCCCAATTCTTTTAGTTAATTGTGTTTCGATGATAAACGGTATCTACTGGATAATGTAAGCGTTAGTTACGCATATGGTCTCTACATAATACAACAAACATAATACATGTATTTTTATTATGTATTTATATATTTGAACATTAAAAAAGTTCTGTCTGTCTTTCATTTTCATTGCAGAATCTGTAAACAAACATAGACTTTATTTTTATCCCCACGCGTTTTGAAAAGCGTGGGTATATTGTGGTTTTCTCCGCCGTCCATCTGTCCGTCCTGGCCACTATCTCCTCCTACACTATTAGCACTACAACCTTGAAACTTACACACATGGTAGCTATGAGCATATGTGCGACCCAGCACTATTTGGAATTTTGATCTGATCCCTGGGTCAAAAGTTATGGGGGTTAGGGTGGGGCCGGGTCAGAGATTTTCACTCATTTTTTTAGGTTATTTTACATTAACTTCTTCATTTCTACACCGATTCACTTTAAATTGATACTGAACCTCTCTTATGACAATACGGTCAATCTCAACTATGCATGGCCCCATAACAAACCCTGGGGCGCCCCGCCCACATAGGCCACGTCCACCAAAAATTGTCTTATTATAATTTCTTCATTTCTACACCGATTTAATTCAAATTGATACTGAACCTCTCTTATGACAATACGGTCAATCTCAACTATGCATGGCCCCATTACCAACCCTGGGGTGCCCCGCCCACATAGATCACACCCACCCAAAATTGCCTTTTACTATAATTTCTTCATTTCTACATTGATTTACTTCAAATTGATACTGAACCTCAGATCTTATGACAATACGGTCAATCTCAACTATGCATGGCCCCATTACCAACCCTGGGGTGCCCCGCCCACATAGACCACACCCACCCAAAATTGCCTTTTACTATAACTTCTTCATTTTTACACCGATTCACTTCTAATTGATACTGAACTTCTCTTATGACAATATGGTCAATCTCAACTTTGCATGGCCCCATTACCAACCCTGGGCGCCCCTGGGTCAAACATGTGGCATGGGGATACTCTGGCCTCTGCCGCGCCATTTCTAGTTTATATATGTGCTGGAACAACGCTCCCATTATGATGCCGACAAGCATTACACTCAGTGCCTGTATCGGCAATCAAGATACGCCCAGAGGCGTGGTTTCAATTCTATTGACAGGCGTTGTGTTTTCCCGGGGATTTTGACAAATTTTGTAAAGTCCGCAAAGCAAAAAATTAAGGCGAAGTTTTTTTCACTGAGAGCTCAGAACACGGCAAAGTTTTGAAACTTTATGCGACTTTGTCGAGAGCCCTGCACTAATTAATTTTTTTTTTAGCTGCCTTAGTTACAGCTTTTCAGCAGCCTCATTTTTATACGCCCGTTTTATAAAAACAGGACGTATTATAAGATCACCCTTGGCGGGCTGGTGAAGGTGTGCACGCGGCGTCCACAGCAGTGTCCGCTGTCTAATTCAAATAGTCTTCATACTATCTTCACCAAACTTGGTCAGAAGTTGTATACAGTTCGAATATGGGTCATGCCAGGTCAAAAACTAGGTTACGAGGTCAGTTAGTGCATTCCAAACATTTAGCATTGTGTCTCTAATTATCCACCGCCATAGGCGGAGGGATATTGTTTTGGCGTTGTCCGTCTTTCCTTCCGTCCGTCCGTCCGTACGGCACTTTTGTGTTGGGAGCCATATCTTGGAAGGGCTTTGGCGGATTTCATTGAAACTTGGTATGAGTATATATATATATGGATAAGAGGATGATGCACGCCAAATAGCATTGTACCCCACCTGTTAATAACAGAGTTATGGCCCTTTGTATCTTGAAAAAATGCTTTTTTTGTGTCCGGAGCCATATCTTTGAAGTGCTTTGATGGATTTCATTGAAACTTAATTGGTATGAGTATACATATGAATAAGAGGATGATGCATGCCAAATAGCCTTGTACACCATCTGTTAATAACGGAGTTATGGCCCTTTGTATCTCGAAAAAATGCTTTTTTGAGTGTCAAATATAACACTTTTGTGTCCAGAAGCATATTGGGGGGGGGGGGGGGGATATCAATTCTACGAATGTGCTTGTTGAAGAAGTTTTCATCTGATCTTTACCAAATGTGGTCAGAAGTTGTATCTAGACAATATCTAGGTCAAGTTCGATTATGGGTCATGCCGGGTTAATATATACTCAATTTGTCTGTTGCCAAACAGGTATTGTGGAGGCATTTCTAGTGTATGTTGGACTTACATTTATAGAGAATATTGTGTGTTGTAATTTTCTTAACTTTTAAGATAAAATTAAGTCACATAATAATAATAATATGTATGTCTATGAACAATCAACTCCCACTTGTATCATTAAGAGTTGTGTGATATGGAAGAATCATGTTTCACATGTATTTCCATTAAAGTTGATGGTCTATGTCTATATCTATAAAAAAGCGATATAGAATTATAGTTGGTCTGTGTTTTAGGCATTTAAGACATATCAACAAGATGTATAATGTAGATTGTCATATATGTATGGACAATGATTGCAGTAGTTTTTTTCCACAATCTACAAATCAACTCTTGTCAAGAGTGTAACTCAATTGTCTACCATTAACATTGGTAAGTTTTGTATCGACTTAAAAATTAAGCAAGTTATCCAAGAATTAAATTACTTACAAGTGAAAGTGTGTTGAATGTTAAGTAATCCTGCTGTAAAACAGGTGACCACTGAGTATCTCTTGGACGTTTGAAATCCTGTGATTGCTACATCGTGTATCAATACTTCACTATTTAGTAGCTGTTCAATGTTGTAGTGCAGCGACTTAACTCTTTCAGTGCTGGAACCAAATTTTGAAGGCCTTTGCAAACAGTTTGGATCCAGATGAGACTCCACAGAACGTGGCGTCTCATCAGGAGTCAAACTGTTTGCTATTCTGATAAAATCGAAGAAAATGCTAATTATAGAAATTCAGCAGAAGACATTTTAGAAGACGACAAATTTCCCAGCATGCAAAGTGTTATTAAGCAATTGCATCACAAGTTAAGAGTCCCTGGTATAAGCGCAAGCTTCACCCTGATTTTGAAGCACTAAAAGATCACATGATTTCCTCAGGCATGAGGTGTCCTGACTTGCACAGTCATTGTTATTCAACTGACTGGTCAATGGTCGGGCAGTATCATTTCCAAAATAATCTGTGCACCCAGTTCAAACTTCTTCCTCATCTATGTTAGCATTAAAAAATCCATATTTTTACTTTTATTGTAAGTTTAGTGAAATTTCTAAAGTTGTTAGTGAAGTGGAATTTCAAAGTTAAAACTAATTATAATAATAACTTCATATGCATTTACCAGTTCTACCGTATATTTGGACGCTGTAGCATATTATAACCAATTGTAACACAGACATTTAAGACCTTTGCTTTAAGTTTGATGCTTTTGGAAGTTTGTGACTGCATTTATGATTTATGGAATGCAGGGAAGTTGTCGACACTTTGAAGGAAGAGACCTCAGTATTCCCTTGTTTGAAATATCCTGTATCAGTGTTGCAGATCATTGCTTCTTTTCAGAAAGGACTTTGATTTTGCCAATAGTGTAATATGTCACCATCTGATACAATTTTGTTTTAATTGTGTCTATTTTTTTGTAAACCTTTTGTGTAAAAATGAATTACCACCTCTTATAGTTCACGGGTCACATCTGATTTGTAATTATACCCCCACAAACGAAGTTTAGGGGAGTATATAGGAGTGAACTTGTCTGTCGGTCTGTCTGTCCGTATTAAGTGTCTGCTCTCTAATTCAAGTTTTTTTCATCTGATCTTAACCAAATTTGGTCAGAAGTTGTATCTAGATGATGTCTAGGTCAAGTTCGAATATGGGTCATGCCAGGTCAAAAACTAGGTCACGGGGTCACTTAGTGCGTTTGAAACATTAAGCATGGTGTTGGCTTTCTAATTCAAGTAGTTATCATCCGATCTTCACCAAACTTGGTCAGAAGTTTTATCAGATGATCTTAAGGCAAAGTTCGAACCAGTGTCAACACCACACATCAGACTTGTGGTCACCTGTTTACTTCAGGATTTACTTTTAACATTTGAAGTCACTAAATTTGTTTCCAAACTAATCAAAAAAAGTACATTTGAATTCACTAAATATGTGTCCAAACTAAATCTTGTTCCGCTGTTTCCCTATTTAAACTACATTTACAGTAGCTCGATTGGTGTTCAAAAGATATTTAAAGAGTCAAAAATTGTTGTGTAATCAATATTTTGAGGAGTTGTCTGAAAGAAATTTTGAGGATCTAGATTGCTGTATTAACTACATTTTCAGGAGTTAGATTGTTGTCTTAAAATAAATGCATTTTGAGGAGCTAGATTGTTGTATAAACTACATTTTAAGGAGCACCATGTACATTGTTGTATCAACAACATTTTTTTGAGCTACCTGTACATTGTTGTATCAACTGCAAAATCAAGAGTTAGACTTCATTCTAAAGTACATTTTTATGCCCCCCTTCGAAGAAGAGGGGGTATATTGCTTTGCTCATGTCGGTCTGTTGGTTGGTCGGTCGGTCTGTCGGTCCGTCCACCAGGTGGTTGTCAGACGATAACTCAAGAACGCTTGGGCCTAGGATCATGAAACTTCATAGGTAAATTGATCATGACTCGCAGATGACCCCTATTGATTTTGAGGTCACTAGGTCAAAGGTCAAGGTCACAGTGACCAGAAATAGTAAAATGGTTTTTGAATGATAACTCAAGAACGCATACGCCTAGGATCATGAAACTTCATGGGTAGATTGATCATGACTTGCAGATGACCCCTATTGATTTTGAGGTCACTAGGTCAAAGGTCAAGGTCACGGTGACCCGAAATAGTAAAATGGTTTCCGGATGCTAACTCAACGCATACGCCTAGGATCATGAAACTTCATGGGTAGATTGATCATGACTCGCAGATGACCCCTATTGATTTTGAGGTCACTAGGTCAAAGGTCAAGGTCACGGTGACCCGAAATAGTAAAATGATTTTCGGATGATAACTCAAGAACGCTTTTGCCTAGGATCATGACACTTCATAGGTACATTGATCGTGACTTGCAGATGACCCCTATTGATTTCGCAGGTCACTAGGTCAAAGGTCAAGGTCACAGTGACAAAAAACATATTCACACAATGGCTGCCACTACAACGGACAGCCCATATGGGGGGCATGCATGTTTTACAAACAGCCCTTGTTTAATATCTAATAACAAAATTATAATAATCTTTATTTATTCTCTATAATTTCCGGGTGGCAATACCAACTTCAGCATATCCACTCCCAATCAGGGAAACATGAATAAAAAGATATACTAAACAATCAAACAAGTAAAAATGATAAGAGTACACGAATGACGTACACAAAGAGGAGAAGCCGAGGTATGAGTGTCAGGTCTACAACCACCGCCTTACAGTGGCCAACGTGCACCTACATCCTACCAGCCAAATTTTACATTACAAAAAATATCTGAATTATGCAAACACCATAACTGCAAACAGACAGTTTTGGTTAAATTTAAAAAATAGAGAAGGTATATTAAACAAGAAAAATGAAAAGAACCTACCAGTGAGTTCTACTCACAGGAGACCGTACAAAAATAAAAAGAACCAAAAGACAAAAGAATAATGGACTGGTGGGCGAGGCCAATAAAGGGCTAATGGAATAAATGGCCTTAATACTGAGCCCTAAAATAAAACAACACTCCCAAGCTCACAGCCCAGGCTTATAGCCTGTGACGTGAGCGTTAGCGTATGCTCTCTTGAGCTTGTGTATGTGAGCCTGTGACGGAAGGTATTAGACTGTGCATTAGCCTGTGACTTAGTGTCTTGCCCGGGAGGTTTAAGGCACCCTGTAAACCTAATGAAGAGCTATGCTGCTTTCAAAGCCGTCACCACTAAGGGGAATACAATAAATAAAAAAATAAATCAACTACAGTGAACTTGCACCTGGTAAACAAAACAAAGAATCCTGTAAAAAAAAAAGAAGTTATGAATTTGAACACTTGAACTGTATTATGGTAGCTTACATTAATCAGCCTGCGCAAACTTCGCAGGCCAGTCTGGGTGCCTATCTAGGCTCATACAGTCCTTTAATTCAATCATTCTTACCAACATCATCACATTCACCAGCTCAACTTCAGAGACTATCATCATCACTAGCACCACCATCATCACAAACTACTACTTCCACCACCGCCATAATCATTAAAAAATCATCATCACATTTACCAGCTAAACTACAAAGACTGTCATCATCACTATCACCACCAGCATCACAACTACTACTTCCACCACCGCCATAATCATTAAAAAATCATCATCACATTTACCAGCTCAACTACAGGTGGGTTATTTGGCATGGAGAAACCACCCACAAGTTGCCACCTTGCAAGATCACCATCAACAATAATGTTATGTACTTAAGAAAAAACCCAAAGCATTTATAGGAAACAAGGTTTGTGGTGTCAGACTAATGCAACATGCGGAAAATTCACGGAAAATTTATCTAGACATAAGAAAATGGAAGAAAATTGGAATGCGGAATGGAATGAAAAATCCTATCACTAACAAAAAATGCAACATGCGGCAAATTTAACTTTCACTTCTATACAGAAAAATGGCAAAGACCCGTACTTCAAGGAAATTAAAAGAAATGGAATGAAACAACAATCCGTACAAGGAAATAAAAGAAACTATCGCCCCCTAACTACATTAAACTAACGGTACAACCTACAGACAGCCCTCATCCCTTACCAGTTCAACCGGTAGAGTGCCCGAGTGTTTGCAACTGTGTCCCTTAGCACACTTTTGGTGCTTTCGCATCTAACCCGACCGACACGTTTGGCTGCCAGCCCAACCACCATTGGGGATGACGTATTCCCAATGGTGGGGCCACCAAAATACGGGACATCTGTCTCGATAAGCAAACGGTCCGAAGGGACTAATCTAAGTGCTACTGCCGCATCCTCAGTCAAATCGTCCACAGTGTGTGTATATCCCACGTAAGTATTGGGAAAAGAATTCAAGAAGCTTCGTTAAACCTCCATGTCTCCTTGGAAACAATGTAAGTGGATACGCTGCTCTGGACTCACTACTCCGAGCATGATGGACAAGAGGGACATGTGTACCTCTTTTCCATGTATGTCCCCATCTGCCCCCCTACAGTGTAGTACCAGAACATGGTGTTGTTTAAGGAAACTGAGGACTCTTTAAGTAAGAGTGCTTGCCCCAGCAAATCTGCATAAGGCACTGAGTGGTCTAGCCCGACTTCCCCGAAACCAACTACCTCTGGCCTTTCCAGTAACATACAGAATTTCTTAATGTCGGAGTCCGTATACTTCGAGGCTTCCTTAGGGTGCAAACCAATCGTTGAGAAACAACGGACGCCATATAGCGCCTCAAGTAGGGAGTTATCAGGATAAGACGAAGGGTCACAGAAATTAGTGACAACGGCTCTCAAATTAATCTCAATATCCACCAAGGGGGACATACAGGTCATACTGTTCCAGATGTTAATGTCCAGGTTGACGTTAACCCTCCATGACAACCTATCTAGGTGACAATGGCTGTCTACAGTCTCCGGCCACCTAGACTGCCTTTCTTCATGGGAAAGTGCATAAGTTGACCAAAAAATTCTTGCTCACTTACTGGAAGAAGGGCCCACAATAATTCAGTTGTCTTAGCAACAAATTTGCCATCTTCTTTTGTTATTTTAGTTCTTTATAAAGATGGCAAAAACTTCCTCTTAAATATATTCTGAAGAGCTGTGCTGCTGGCTTTGAAGTTCTTTTCTGGCCCAATGGCCGCTTGACTCTTCTTTCCTTTACTATATTGGAATACTACAATAACAAAGTAGAAAAGGTTTCTTTATGGTCCTTTTCTATACAAAATCCCTACCAGAGACATACAATTCAATAACAAAAATATAAATTACAGAACATACTAACAAAATGAAAACGAATGCACATAATGGTTTATATCCATGAACAAACACATCAAATCAGCACATCATATTCTTTGATATAAATAAAATGATGTGATCACAGTTGTAAAGCAAAAACATTTGCCTAACACAATAATACATATATTTTGGTAATTATACCCCCACAAACGAAGTTTAGGGGGGTATATAGGAGTGAGCTTGTCAGTCGATCGGTCTGTTTGTCGATCCGTATTAAGTGTCCGCTCTCTAATTCAAGTTGTTTTCATCCGATCTTCACCAAACTTGGTCAGAAGTTGTATCTAGATGATGTCTAGGTCAAGTTTGAATATGGGTCATGCTGGGCCAAAATCTAGGTCACGGGGTCACTTAGTGCGTTTTTAGCTCATCTTTTTTTTGAAAAAAAATTATGAGTGTCATCACCTTGGCGTCGGCGTTGGCGTCCGGTTAAGTTTTGCGTTTAGGTCCACTTTTCTCAGAAAGTATCATTGCTATTGCATTCAAACTTGGTACACTTACTAACTATCATGAGAGGACTGGGCAGGCAAAGTTAGATACCTCTGGCGTGCATTTTGACTGAATTATGTGCCCTTTTTATACTTAGAAAATTGAAAATTTTGGTTAAGTTTTGCGTTTAGGTCCACTTTTCTCAGAAAGTATCAATGCTGTTGCATTTAAACTTGGTACACTTACTATCATGAGGGGACTGGGCAGGCAAAGTTAGATAACTCTGGCGTGCATTTTGACAGAATTATGTGCCCTTTTTATACTTAGAAAATTGAAAATTTTGGTTAAGTTTTATGTTTAGGTCCACTTTATTCCTTAAGTATCAAAGCTATTGCTTTCATACTTGCAACACTTACTAACTATCATAAGGGGACTGTGCAGGCAAAGTAATGTAACTCTGACTGGCATTTTGACAGAATTATGTGCCTGTTTTATACTTAGAAAATTGAAAATTTGGTTAAGTTTTGTGTTTAGGTCCACTTTATTCCTACAGTATCAAAGCTATTGCTTTCATACTTGCAACACTTATTAACTATCATAAGGGGACTGTGCAGGCAAAGTTATGTAACTGACTGGCATTTGGACGGAATTTTGGGCCCTTTATACTTAGAAAATTAAAAAATTTATTTAAGTTTTGTGTTTTGGTCCACTTTACCCCTAAAGTATCATAGATATTGCTTTCATACTTGGAACACTCGCAAACTATCATGAGGGTACAGTAAAAGGACAAGTTGCATAACTCTGATTTCATTTTTACGGAATTATGGCCCTTTTTTGACTTAGTAGCTTTGAATATATGGTTAAATTTATCCACTTTACTTCTTAAGTATCAAGGCCATTGCTTTCAAACTTCAAATACTTTCATGTTATCATGAGGTTACCGTACCTGGAAAGTTGAATTTTACCTTGACCTTTGAATGACCTTGACTCTCAAGGTCAAATTATTAAATTTTGCTAAAATTGCCATAACTTCTTTATTTATGATTAGATTTGATTGATACTTTGACAAAACTACTCTTACCTGACATACCACAATAGACTCCACCCAAACCATCCCCAGTGCCCCCCCCCTATTTTTTATAATTTTTTTTAAAGATCATCTCACAAATGACCACCCACACCCTCACGATATACCCCCCCAACCCCCCCCCCCCCCCCCCCCCAATTTTTTTTTAAACGGTTAAAAAACGCAATTATTTATTTTTATTATTTATGTTTGAAATACCGTCCAACCATCGCACCCAAGAATCCCCTCCCACCCCCCTTCCCCCCACCCAAATCCCCCCCCCTAATTTTTTTTTCTTTTTTTTTCTTTAAGATCATTTCACAAATTACCACCACACCCTCACACTATACCCCCACCTCACCCCCCCCCCATTTTTTTTTTTAAACGGTTAAAAAACAAATATTTATTTTTATTATTTTATGTTTGAAATACCGTCCAACCATCGCACCCAAAAATCCCCCCCCCCCCCCCCCCCCCCCCGATGTCCACACCCCCACACTATACACCCCTCTTCACTCCACCCCTCCCTCCTTTGTGATTGAAAATGAGAGTCCCTTCACCTTTAAAAAGAAAATAGATGAGCGGTCTGCACCCGCAAGGCAGTGCTCTTGTTTAAAATTCAGCGTGATGTCCAAAGTTCGAACCAGGTCCATGCCAGTTAAAAAACTAGGTCTCGGTGTCACTTAGTACATTTTACACATTCAGCATGCCCTTCTGAAGATTTGCCACCGATTTTCATTGTTTTACATGGAAACAGGGTTCGCACAGGGCTTAAAAAGTGCTTGAAAATGAGTCCTAGGCTTGAAAAGCCCTTGAACAAAGGTTGGCCTTGAAAAAGTGCTTGAAAAGTGCTTATTTCATGTAAAAAAGCCTTGAAAATGTTTATTTCTTTTCAAAATTACATGTATCATCGCTTTTATTATAAACTTAAATCGTTCTTAAGGGAAATATTACGAAAAATTATCATAAATTCCTTCGCGCAAAAAGTTGAGTACGAAATATATAAGTTTCGTAAACAATTGAGTACGAAACGTTATGTGGACACGTCACAGATTATGTGTACTACGTCAGAGGTTCTCCATTGTGATCAATTTTTGCGAGTGAAAACGCAGCGATGGGGAAGTGTCATTTCAAACCAGGGTGGTTAACTGAATATTCCTGGGTACAGAAAACAAATGACATTCAAAAAGCACATTGTCGGGTCTCTATGAAGACCGTTGATGTCGGGGGATGGGGGAAAGCGCTTTGAGAAGCCATGAGAAAGGGGAAACCCACAAAGAAAACATGAACTTGAGGAGCAATGTGTTTGTTTGTAATAACTTTAAAAAGTAAATACATACAGTCAGTACACCAGTTTAGAATCGCCCGGCAAAAACGTTTATTCTTTTTACCACAATAATTTTTTTCGGGATTTAGTGTCAATGTGAGAAGATGTAAAAATAAAGGGTAATATTTATTTTGTATGATAACAGGTTAGGTCAGACGGCATACTGGTCATGTACGTAATTCCGGCCACTTTTGGGACTATTTAAGAAAAATCTTTAGTGTTAGGCAACTGGTTGAAACTAAACTTCACATATATAATCCTGGGTTCAAAACTCACCTAGCATGAAAATTTAAATAGAATTAGATCGGTGAATGTTACTTAATGAACAGAAAATGATGAAATGTAAACTCTCCATTTTCGTAGGTTAAATGTACCTAAAAAATCGGCCACTTTTCAGTTTGACCTGCAGATAAAATTACAAAGCAATATCTTGAGACAAATGTCCTCAATTTCAGAGTATTAATCAATGTTTATACTATTAAAATTTTTGACTTGAAATTTAAAATAAATGCGAAATTATTATACCAGTTACTCCCCCTACCTATTTTAATAAATATAAACAATGGGAAACTGCTTATTCACAAAAAAAGATTTGTTTTTAATGTGTTTAATAATTTTTTTCTAACATAGCTAAAAAAGTAAACACATCTTGTTTAAAAAGTTGACTTCAGTGTTGATTATTAGTAAACGCTTATATATAATATTTAAACATGTAATCTAGTAATATTCTTATCAAGGGAGGTAATTCATATATCAAAAATTTATATTTAGGTTCTGATTTGTATGTTTTGAATATAATTTGTTGTACAATTAATTGGTAAAACTTTAATTAAAGTTTATTAGATAAAATTTAAATAATTTTGTCAAATATATTTGTTTCTTATATGAATATAACTGTTGCAACTAATGAGTACATCACTTTCCCCACGAGCCAAATATTTCCTGCTATATTTGTGACATTTTAACACAAAAGTTTACAATGATATGGTTCTTACATTTGCAACATATTGAGAGTAGGGATGGTTTTCATGTTGTTTTTTCTAAATAAAAACAAAATAAGTGCGTGAAGATCATGAAAATGATTTTACACAGGTGGCCGATTTTTTACGTACAGGCCGGAATTACGTACATGACCAGCAGTTTTTTGTCATAAATAGCCAATTAAAGTTCAACCTTAGGAAAATTATAAAAAAAGTCATTCAGCTTACAGAATTAGTATTTCAAAACATTTTCATAGCATTTGTTATCAATCAGCAAAAAGTTTATTTGAAAATAATAAAGCCTTCTATATCCATATGCACATTTCAAAACATAACTCATTCAATCAGTTCCGGTTATCTTTTTGCTGCATTTTTCCACCCCGTAAGCTATTTACAAAAGATTTCTTGCTAAAAGTTTGTTAATTTATTCCTTTACCTAATGTATACCTTAGACACTTATCATTTTGTTAACCAGGTTTTCCGAAGGAAAAAACTGGTTATTAGATTGGCGAATGCGGGTGGGCTGGCTGGCGGGCGGGCGGAACAAGCTTGTCCGGGCCATAACTATGTCGTTCATTGTCAGATTTTAAAATCATTTGGCACATTTGTTCACCATCATTGGACGGTGTGTCGCGCAAAATAATAACGTCGATATCTCCAAGGTCAAGTTCACACTTTGAGTTCAAAGGTCAAAAATGGCCATAAATGAGCTTCTCCTGGCCATAACTATGTCATTCATTGTGAGATTTTAAAATCATTTGGCACATTTGTTCACCATCATGGGACGGTGTGTCGCACGAAAGAATCACGTCAATATCTCCAATGTCAAGGTCGCCACGACTAAAAATAGATTAAAAAAAAAAACTTACAAAGGGGGTTAATTTTGTTTGTTTATTTCAAAAGTTCAGTTTGAGTTTTCTCCCTTTATCAGATTTTTTTTCACAATGAAAACCTGGTTTTGTGACAATTTTGTCCCTTGTTTTTATTGGGGCATTATGGAAAATTAAATACAAATTAATCGGAACTGCTGATTATCCGCAACTGGTTGACAAACTGTATGTGAGACTCATTGAGTTAAGGATGGATAACATGTATGTAATAACTAGAAATAACATGTATGAGTAATTGTGGAATAAGTTTAATTTGTTTGAGCAAATAAATGATATTTACTGTGTTAAATTTGCTTGAAAATGCACTCTTTAAGGAAACTAACGTACGGTTCTCGGCCTTGAAAATGAAAATTTGGCCTTGAAAAGTCCTTGAAAAGAGCTTGAATTTAGGTTTGAGAATTCTGTTTGAACCATGGGAAAAAAAAGTGGCAAACGGTTGAGTATTGGAACATCAAATTCAATGAAAAATGGTGGAAAACAGTGAAAAATAAGAGGACAGTGGAAGAATTTGCATCATCGATGGCATTTGGTGGCATTTTCTGGCAAACATTGGAGTATTGAAACAAAATGCCATCGTTTGCCATCCAGTGGAAAACGATGTAAAATTTTTCATTGTTTGCCACAGACCATGGCAAGCGGTGGAGTATTGAAACAAAATGCCATAGTTTGCCATCCAATGGAAAACGATGTAAAATTTTACATCGTTTGCCACAGACGATGGCAAACGGTGGAGTATTTGGACAAAATGCCACCATTTGCCATCCAGTGGAAACCGGTGTAATATTTTATACCGTTTGCCACAGACGATGGAAATGGTGGAAAAAGATGTACAATTATTGTTTTATGGATATTGATGGCACTTTGCATTCTCAGTTTGACAGTTCAGGGGTTTTTTTACTAACAAAGTGACGCCGATATTCGGCGTCTTCCCCTACAAGAATTTTTCCCCTAAAAATACCATTTCCCCTCCAAAAATATAATTTTTCACCAAAATAAAATTTTTTACCCGCAAAGAAATGTTTTTTTTTCTTTTGGGAAGTCGACACTTATTCAATTTGTACCATGTACAACGATCTCGCTCTCTCTCTCTCTCATCCGTCGAACACTCAAATCTGGGAATCCCAGTGATTTTATATATAGCTCTTAAATTACGTCATGGAAACCGGGCAACTAATCGTATTAATCATGTGACTATTTTACTGGATTCCGGTCTTGCGCGAGAAGGGTGTCTCGTCAATTAATTCAAAACCAGTAGAATTTTCATCCGGGTTATGTGAAAGCCAAGATATAAACGTTAAAACAGAAAAAAGTCTCACAATTGGCGTTCATACACGAACAAAATAAAACGTTCGGACGCGGAAAATATTAATTGCGTTGACGCATTTTTAACCAGGTTTTCCGAAGGAAAATACTGGTAATTAGATTGGCGAATGCGGGCGGGCTGGCTGGCTGGCTGGCTGGCTGGCGGGCTGGCGGGCTGGCGGAATAAGCTTGTCCGGGCCATAACTATGTCGTTCATTGTCAGATTTTAAAATCATTTGGCACATTTGTTCACCATCATTGGACGGTGTGTCGCGCGAAATAATTACGTCGATATCTCCAAGGTCAAGGTCACACTTTGAGTTCAAAGGTCAAAAATGGCCATAAATGAGCTTGTCCGAGCCATAACTATGTCGTTCATCGTCAGATTTTAAAATCATTTGGCACATTTGTTCACCATCATTGGACGGTGTGTCGCGCGAAATAATTACGTCGATATCTCCAAGGTCAAGGTCACACTTTGAGATCAAAGGTCAAAAATGGCCATAAATGAGCTTGTCCTGGCCATAACTATGTCATTCATTGTGAGATTTTAAAATCATTTGGCACATTTGTTCACCATCATGGGACGGTGTGTCCCACGAAAGAATCACGTCAATATCTCCAATGTCAAGGTCGCCACGACTAAAAATAGATTTAAAAAAAAAAAAAACTTACAAAGGGGGTTAATTTTTTTTGGTCATTTCAAAAGTTCAGTTTGAGTTTTCTCCCTTTATCAGATTTTTTTTTCACAATGAAAACCTGGTTTTGTGACAATTTTGTCCCTTGTTACAGAATGAATCATCAAAAACCGTTGAAACCCAACAGGATTCGGAGGTACATGTAATCAACATCGATTAATACTGTCGGATTATTGTGAAAGTGAAAGTAGACAATCGGCAGCTGCCGCACCTTTCCCTTCCAATACTTTAGTTGATCAAGATCGTCAACCCATTCATCATGAAATTGAAATCATAATATTGACATTGTTCCCCGGCCCCAGTTGAAAACATTTCCCATTATTAGATCTACACCTGCAACTTTATTTAGGACTTTGACATTAATATCACACTTGTTCATGTGTTTAAGAACAAAAAGGTCAGAGACATGCCTCTTTTTCTAAAAAAAAACTTGAAGTCTGTAGGTGAGTTATAGACATTGAAATGAACAGTTTTTATTTTTTCCCCAAATATGTCTCTTTCGCGCTCGATTTTCCCCTTTTACCCAGCGTCCAGCGTCTTCCCCTTTTTCTAAAAAAAACCTCTGCAGTTACTTAAATGAAAAAAGGATAAATAAAATACAAATAAGGTTAAGAAATAATGTATAACAATTTATAATTTGAAGTAGACAATGGATATATACTAGGGATGTCAACGAATATCCGAATATCCGAATATCCGAATATTCGGTCCCGGACCGAATATTCGGATACTATTTTCCGAATCGAATATTCGGAAGAAAAAAATCAAAAAAATCAGGTAATTTCAAAGACTTTGTATTCGTGAAATTTGCTTCAAACATTGTACAAAAAGTCGTTCCTCGTGTCATAATGTTTAGTCCGGATAATTCGTCGCTATGGTGATGACAGTATACCGGTCATAAATCCCGCTAATTGCCTAACAAAGACAGTCACTTTGTGTCAAAATTATGATAGGTTCTAATCGCATCGGCAATCAAAACACCGACCTGCACTTGATCCAATGACTCGAATTACATTTAAATTATCAAAGATTAAATGAGTAAAGGAAAAGCCGACTTGGTGAAAAAAACCAAATAAGACCGTATGGAAATTAAAACACCGACCCGTCTTGATCTAATAACTCGAATTACATTTAACATGATAAAAGATTAAATAAGTAAAGGAAGTGCCGACTTGGTGTGAAAAACAAAAAAGATCGTATGGTTATAATCACGTTGTCCAATCAAAAAAGCTTTTAGAAAATGATTTACTCAACCTTTAACCGAGCAAGAGAATTCTGACGAACTTCAGAGATATTTGCTTGTGAAAATGGAGCCAAACGCTAAACTTCTTGACTGGTGGAAACGTCACGAGAGCGAATTTCCGAAAGTCGCGTATGTTGCTAGGAGTGTTCTATATGTACCTGCAACTTCTATGCCATCTGAGCGCATATTCTCAACCACTGGATTGCTCATCAATAAACTAAGAAATAGACTCGCCAGTGATCTGGTCGACGCAATCGTGTTTTTAAATAAGAACAATGTTCATGTGCCCAGTGACGCCGATCCGAGTGACTTTTAAATGTGACAACGGTGTTTTGTTTGCATGTGTTCGCTATGTAAATAATACGTTTAAGTTCAGTTCAAATTATTTATAGATCTAACTGTTTTGTCATGTAATTATTTTGTCGTCATGTAAATATTATGTTTCTCGTTCTATTGTTGATGTACAATATTAAAGCACGTGTTCGCTATGTAAATACTATGTTTAAGTTCAGCTTAAATTATTTATAGATCTAACTGTTTTGTTATGTAATTGTTTTGTCGTCATGTAAATATTATGTTTCTCGTTCTATTGTTGATTTACAATATTAAAAGTTTAAAAACAGTTTTCGTCATTCAATTTTAACAATTAGCGACGGCAATGCTGTGTCAATATTTAGTCACTTCCGGGGAACTTCCGGTAAAAACGAAAGTAGAATTCATGGAGTAATGGTACGGTAAACATAGTTGATTTTTTTCTAACAGATGTTGACCGAATATCCGAATATTCGTTCGGAAGGATGACCGAATATCCGAATACCAATATCGGTATTCGTTGCCATCCCTAATATATACACTAGAAGCAGAACATTAAGCAGAATATTTCAAGTACTCTAGTGTTCCACAGTCCTTCACTTTATTTCACTCCTCCTCCCTGTACAGGCGGCGGAACAACTTCTTTGCAGCCTTACTGTTATGCCAGTGATGTCTGATACACTACGCGACCTGTGATTGTTGCTTTTTGAGTGGAAAATCACCACGATTTCACGTGATTTGTCGTTCCGCCGTCGCGCGAGAGCAAGATAATCTTAGCGCTGATTCCCTCAATTTTGCAGCGAATCGCCTTGATGGCAGTGGATATCGGTGACATCGATGATTCGCCAATTCATGCATATAAACCGAATCGTATCGATAACTGTTTTGCCTAGGAGATGGTAAGCTCTCCGGAAATCCTCTCTCTGGACCACCTGCAGTTTCTGGAACAGCAGGATCCAACTCTGTACTCCCACTAAGCTGATCATTTTCACTTATCCGAGAACTTTCACTAAACTGAGAATTTTCACAAAACTTGGAATTTTCACTAAACTTGGAATTTTCACTAAACTTGGAATTTTCACTAAACTTGGAATTTTCACTAAACTTTGGTACACAAGATTCAGACTGATTAAATTTCTTAACAGGAGACACATTCCTTGAATATCTGGCCCCATCACTAGACCGTGAGAAAAGAAAAGAATAATGGAATGTCGAAATACATAAACAACTATACAAAACTCGAACAACAACATTTTTTTTATATAACAGTCACCTTGAGCGTGCTTTTCGACTCCTCAATGTGTGCCGGTGAGAGAAACTCACTCCCAATCAACACTAAACTACAACCTATTACCCAAGCTACAGACAAACCCCACCCCCACCTTTTACCATTTCAAACGGTAGTGTCCGGGTGTTGGCCACTGGCTTTTAACACACTTTTAATGCCCTCACCTCTTATATGGCTGACATTTTTTACTTCAAACCCCACCACCACTGGAGATGAAGTATTTCCAATGGCGGGGCCACCGAAATATGGGGCATCCGTTTCAAAGAGTAGGCGATCTGAGGGGACTAAACGGAGTGCTTATTGTGCATCTTCCGTCAGAGGGAGCAAATTTCTTTATAACAATAAAGTGTTTATTGAAACTTTGTGCACACTACTTGTTCCGATCAGTTTAATTCCTTAGGGTCTCGGGTGAGCACATGGGACCTTGTCTTTTTGCAGGAACTTTAAGCACCGAAAGGTACTTAAATAATAGGTATATTTGTTTAGTTGACAATGGCAAATCTGGGCATGCTCTGAGGCCACTTATTCAAATTATGGCTGAGAAGCCCCTGCAGAGGTTTAAGGATTTACCCCCTTAACCTTTGACTCTTAACTCCTAACCCTCAAACCATAACCTTAGCAACAGATTTATTAGCCAGGTTTTCCGAAGGAAAAAACTGGTTATTAGATTGGTGAATGCGGGCAGGCTGGCGGGCAGGCTGGCGGGCGGGCGGAACAAGCTTGTCCGGGCCATAACTTTGTCGTTCATTGTGAGATTTTAAAATCATTTGGCACATTTGTTAACCATCATTAGACGGTGTGTCGCGCGAAAAAAAAATAACGTCAATATCTCCAAGGTCAAGGTCACACTTTGAGTTCAAAGGTAAAAAATAGCACAAATGAGCTTGTCTGGGCTATAACTATGGCATTCATTATGAGATTTTAAAATCATGTGGCACATTTGTTCACCATCATGGGACGGTGTGTCGCATGAAATAATCACGTCAATATCTCCAATGTCAAGGTCGCCACGACTAAAAATAGATTTATTTTAAAACAAACTTACAAAGGGGGTTAATTTTGTTTGTTCATTTCAAAAGTTCAGTTTGAGTTGTCTCCCTTTATCAGATTTTTTTTCACAATGAAAACCTGGTTTTGTGACAATTTTGTCCCTTGTCTTAGATTAAAATAGCATTGTAGAAATACAATCAAAATAACCTTAAAAGAATGTGTAATACAAATGTTAAGTAAAAAAGATATCAAATTGAAAACAGTAATTGGAAAAAAAAACAATTACAAAAATCAATAGAATTTCTGAAAAATACTGTCAACTGAAGCAGAATCTTCATAAGATGCAACAAGCTTGTAGGCTGTGCTAGCAAATAGTTTATGGAATGTAGAACCTGGTAAAGGTGTGTATACACCATCATAAAGCAAACATCTTACTTCATGACGCCACTCATCAAAGGATATTTCATTTCTGGGAACAGGATCTTCCCCCTTTGATGTCAGTGTGATGGAAATTGGCTAAGTATCTCCTTCAACATTTGATTAAGATTCAGCATTTTCAGTGCCCAGTCTTTTCTAATTTGGTACATGCTTCTCTCATTCAGGGACTTGGAGGCAGTATTGATCTTATTAAGTTATTTGCTTGTTTTTGCTTAGTTAGTGGAGGAGCAATAATAAGTGTTTCGAATTCTGTGTTCCATCTATTTGGAACCCTACATTAATCTGAGCTGCATCTTGTACATTTTAACCTTTACCTCCAGCCTAAGCCCCACTTTATGGTTTGGTTGCGTCCAGATCAGCTGGACCCAAAACCATTTCAATACATATTTAAGGACTTGTTGGTCACTGTTAAACATTCTAACCTTTACATTGTTTGGCATGAAATTCTTAGCTTGCCTATTGGAACCAGCACAGACATAACGGTACTTTACACAACTAGTACCGCAGTAGTCATTGAAGCATAGAATTATGGTTGAGATTACATTAACCATGACCTTAAGAATGTTGATGTCACCCTGGTGACTGGTTTTTACTGTTGGCAGCTTTATGCATGCCCTTCAAGAAAGGTGCTTTGTTGAGCTCACGCTTCAGTGAGTTGCCAAGATGGTTAAGATCCAACATTGTGACGGTGAGAGTTGTGAACATGTTGAAATACCCTACTGTCCCCATGGCAGTGAAATTTGAAATGTTGATGTCCTGTGAGATCAGGTCTCCCAACACCTTATATTTTCCTTCATCTTCTATCGGTTCCTGCTCAGAAACATTTGCAGAACAATGCCCCCTATGATTGGGGCATTGAACTGGCTGACCTTTATTCCTATTAAGCATAGATGCATATAGATGCAGTCTTGCAGAGTTTATTTTTGCAACCCGAACCCCTACAATGTGCTTGTTTTTGGTATTATTTTCGCACATTGTGCTTATGGCTACGGTTCTTGCTTGAAAAGGTGTCGCATCACACTTAAAAATTGGATTATTGTAGCAATTGTCCCCTTCAACATTAACAAAAAGGGGATCTTTTTGACCTTTTTTGGCATTTTTAGCCACCAAGTTTTTTCTTATCTGGTAAATACTTCTCTCATTAAGGTATTTAAGGACAGAACTGACCTTATTGGCTGTTTTTTTTGCATAGCAAGTGGAGATGGAGCGATAATATTTGAAGTGTTTAGAATTCTGCGGGAACCTGTGTTCCCAATGGCTGTACTAGCAAAACCTATTGGGAAGCCTACAATGATTCCAGTTTTTACTTAACCCTTTACCACTTTGATACGTATTTTTACGTATTTTTACGCATTTGTTGTCCCTTAGAAAGTTAAAGTTAATTTTAGACCTTTCGTACTAAATTCAAGTTTTAAAGGCTTCATTTCCAACCTTTAGATACTGATGAGCTGCAAACAGCATAACACTAAAAAAGGTTGCAGGCTGTTCTGGTTTTATGCTGTTTGCACATAGCCATTTTCCCTTTGCTTTTGAGTGGGAAAGGGTTAATGATATGATCCACATCCAAAAGCTTACCACTTATTTCTGTATTTATACATTCTTTAACTCGTGACAAAAACTAAGGATGAATATGGTGGCAACATTTGCAAAAGCACTCGAAAGACTATGCAATAAACACAATAAAAACTTAAAATAAAAGTGAACAAATATATATTTATATATAGCATTTACACACTTTGTGCTTAAAGGCTTTCTGTTGTGTTAATATTGATATAATAATGATTTTTGCATGGCTGTTTAAACAGTCAGGATCCAGACCCATGTCTATTGCACTCTTTAAAATTCAAGCATGTCCTGCGATCCATATTGGTTGACAGTGGCTCATTGGTCAAATTACTTAAATTGACGCACAAACTGTTGCCACTCAGGTGACTGACCAAGTATGACCGCCTCTTCAGCATTAGGCATTTTAACCCCAATTCTGCCATAATGGGGCAAGGCACCCTTGGTCCTACACCCAGTCCAGACTAAACACTCTGAATAAGTAATCTTGTGTGCACATGTGTCCAAAAACTATGTTTGTCTGCCATTTTTACTTTTAAAGAAGACACACTTGTTTAACCCAAAGTAAGTTTAGGTCACAATATACTAGATAATAGTTTCCTTATATAGTTCACTGTAAAATCTACAACTTTCATGTGCTAAGTGCAAATAGGCTTTATGTTGTATACATATATATATATACACTTGTATTACAATGCTTGTTGTAATCCTTGTTGCATGTTTTTACGGAATAAACAGTCTGGAGCCCGACCACGGCCGTTGCATTTTTATGTCCCCCACTATAGTAGTGGGGGACATATTGTTTTTGCCCTGTCTGTGTGTCTGTTGGTCTGTCTGTTGGTCTGTTGGTCTGTTTGCGCCAACTTTAACATTTTGCAATAACTTTTGCTATATTGAAGATAGCAACTTCATATTTGGCATGCATGTGTATCTCATGAAGCTGCACATTTTTAGTGGTGAAAGGTCAAGGTCAAGGTCATCCTTCAAGGTCAGAGGTCAAATATATGTGGCCAAAATCACTCATTTTATGAAGACTTTTGCAATATTGAAGATAGCAACTTGATATTTGGCATGCATGTGTATCTCATGGAGCTGCACATTTTGAGTGGTGAAATGTCAAGGTCAAGGTCATCCTTCAAGGTCAGAGGTCAAATATATGTGGCCAAAATCGCTTATTTTATAAATACTTCTGCAATATTGAAGATAGCAACTTGATATTTGGCATGCATGTGCATCTCATGGAGCTGCACATTTTGAGTGGTGAAAGGTCAAGGTCAAAGTCATCCTTCAAGGTCAGAGGTCAAATATATGTGGCCCAAATCGCTTATTTTATGAATACTTTTGCAATATTGAAGATAGCAACTTGATATTTGGCATGCATGTGTATCTCATGGAGCTGCACATTTTGAGTGGTGAAAGGTCAAGGTCAAGGTCATCCTTCACAAGGTCAAGGTCATCCTACAAGGTCAAACATCATATAGGGGGACATTGTGTTTCACAAACACATCTTGTTTGAATTGGAAGCATGTCCTGCGTCCATATTGGTTGACAGTGGCTCAATGGTAAAATGACTGGCGTTTACGCACAAACTGTTGCCACACAGGTGACTGACCAAGTCTTTGGGCTCAGTGCAGCACTAAGGTGACACATAATGGCTATTCATTGCGCCAAGTATGACCGCCTCTTTTCACCAGATGGCATTCTATCCCACATTTCTGCCGTAATGGGGCAGGGCACCCTTGGTTGCACAACCAATCCACACTAAGCATTCTGAGTCTTGGCTTTTTGGGGGCATTTTCAAGTAATCTGTAGTGTAATTGTGCCCAAAAAGTAGGGTTTTCTGTCATTTTTAAATGAACAGATGTTCCACTTGTTTACCTCAAAGTTAGTCTAGGTCACAAAACATTTTCCAAACAAAATTGGATGCTGTCTTTCCAGTAATTTTGTTGTGTTTACTTTGACATTAAAGAGTGTTTGCTTGTGAAAGTGGAACAATTTCTGAAATATGACAATAAACAATTAAGTTTCATTAATATTTTATTATGCCCTCCTTCGAAGAAGAGGGGGTATATTGCTTTGCTCATGTCGGTTGGTCTGTCGGTATGTGGGTCTGTCGGTCCGGCCATCAGGTGGCTGTCAGACGATAACTCAAGAACGCTTGGGCCTAGGATCATGAAACTTCATAGGTACATTAATCATGACTCGCAGATGACCCCTATTGATTTTGAGGTCACTAGGTCAAAGGTCAAGGTCACAGTGACCCGAAATAGTAAAATGGTTTTTGAATGATAACTCAAGAACGCATACGCCTAGGATCATGAAACTTCATGGGTAGATTGATCATGACTCGCAGATGACCCCTATTGATTTTGAGGTCACTAGGTCAAAGGTCAAGGTCACGGTGACACAAAATAGTAAAATGGTTTCCGGATGATAACTCAAGAATGCATACGCCGAGGATCATGAAACTTCATGGGTAGATTGATCATGACTTGCAGATGACCCATATTAATTTTGAGGTCACTAGTTAAAAAGAAGTTAACTGACTTAATGGTGACTTATTCCATATTTACAAGATCAGTGTTCTGCAGAGAAAGAATCTAGAAGGGGACATTTGTCCCATGAGCCCTAAAAATTACGGGACATTCTTAAAATCAGTGAGACGCCAAAAGCGTAAGTGTTTTAAACAACTAGTATACCTTTAATTCTTCATCTGTGAGCCTTTCTGTCCCTTTCATAAAGAGCACTGACAGTTTCTTTAGTTACTCTTTGTAATTTAATTAAGTTTTTTTAACTGTTAACTATGGTACATGTAACTATTAAAATTGGCCAGTCACATTATGCTCAAGCCAAGAATAATCACGAAGCCAACGTTCTTGAAATTTTCATTGGGACTTTTTAACATCCGTTTTATCAGACGGCTTGGGCTAATTTTTCGATGTGAATGGGATAATTTTGGCTCATGTTTTACAGTAACAGTCACAGGGCTATCTTGCGCCTTCTCAGGTGTAGAGTGGGGACTTACTTGCTCCTTATATGAATAAGTTTCTTTGGAACTACTCGATGATTTTCTCAAAAACTTAAAATTGTT
This sequence comes from Dreissena polymorpha, assembly GCF_020536995.1. Classification (NCBI taxonomy): domain Eukaryota; kingdom Metazoa; phylum Mollusca; class Bivalvia; order Myida; family Dreissenidae; genus Dreissena; species Dreissena polymorpha. Next base: position 40,542,001 of record NC_068370.1, on the reverse strand, counting down.
TAAGGCTTTGTTTTCTTTGGCGACAACATTTATGGAACTCTTCATTAGGAGGTTGAATAGAATAAATTTATAAATATGCCATAATGAAACAAGCCTTCATTCGCCGCCAAATGAGTGAACACTGTATTATTTGAATTTGGAATAAGACATCAAACTGGTAATGGACATCATTTTGGTGATTTTCTCAAACAAAACTATTCATTTCATGATCTACATATATTTTTGTAATACATTATCTATAATTTAAGCTTAATAAGAAATTTTCCATGACTTTTTCATTAACAGTGATTGAATTTGTATCATTTAAAGTGTATTTTGAAACCGTGTCCATGCGCGGCATGGACCATGTCCATGCGCGGCATGGAAACAGTTTCATTTCATGAGGATTTTTTGTTTAATTTAATAAAAAATCCAGTTTTGAAGTAAAATCAATTTAAATGATGCTATTATATATGCAAGTATATGTTTTAATTATAATTTGTAAAACTAGATAAATGCAACATATAAAACTTTTGATAAAACACAATTTATTCCCAAATTGATGTCTTATTCCCAATTCACATAATACAGTGTTAGTGAGAATCATATCATCTAATCAATACTTGACTAACAAAGCGGTCGCTAAGCAACGAGCACCTGCCATAGCAGGAAATCCGCAATTCTAAGAAATGTTTAATGTGTAAGAAACGCGTTCCGATTCCTACTCAAGTCAAATCGGCCGCAACAAAATTTGCATCAGCCATTTTTGTTTAGCGACAAATGCAATTTCTGCGCGACAATATCGCGGAATTGCGGCCTCGGCAGAACACTGCAAGATCTCCATAGCGAATTAGTTTATTCTCTAACTGCATGAGAATGGCAGATCATGTTGATTTGTGGCTGCAAGCAGAGAACAATAATCTCTAAAAAATGTAATCACATTTGCTTTTTGTGCTCATGGTGAGCTTTTGTGATCGCTTTTTGTCCGTCGTGCGTCGTCCGTCGTGCGCCATCAACATTTGCCTTGTAAACTCCATATTTATTGTCCAATCTTCAAGACATTTGGTCAGAAGATTGGTCTCAATGATATCTTGGATGAGTTCGAAATTGGTTACGTTTGCTTGAAAAACATGGCTGCCAAGGGGCGGGGCATTTTTCCTTATATTGCTATATATGGCTATAGTAAAACCTTGTTAACACTCTAGAGGCCACATTTATTGTCTGATCTTAATGAAACTTGGTCAGAAGATTCATCCCAATAATATCTTGAACGAGATCGAAAATGATGCCTGTTGGTTGAAAAACATGGCCACAAGGGGTTGGGGCATTTTTCCTTATATGGCTTTAGTAAAACCTTGTTAACACTCTTGCGGCCACATTTATTTTCCGATCTTCATGAAACTTGTTCAGAAGATTTGTCCCAATTATATCTTGGATGAGTTCAAAAATGGTAACCTTTGCTTGAAAAACATGGCTGCCAAGGGGCGGGGCATTTTTTCTTATATGGCTATAGTAAAATCTTGTTAACACTCTAGAGGCCACATTTATTGTCCAATCTTCATGAAACTTGGTTAGAAGATTCATCTTAATGTTATATTGGATGAGTTCGAAAATGATGCCAGTTGGTTGAAAAACATGGCCGCAAGGGGGCTGGGCATTTTTCCTAATATGGCTATAGTAAAATCTTGTTAACACTCTAGAGGCCACATTTATTGTCCAATCTTCATGAAATTTGGTCAGAAGATTTTTCTTATTGATATCTTGGATGAGTTCGAAAATGGTAATGTTTGCTTGAAAAACATGGATGCCAAGGGGCGGGGCATTTTTCCTTATATGGCTACATATGGCTATCGTAAAATCTTGTTAACACTCTAGAGGCTACATTTATTGTCGTATCTTCATGAAACTCGGTCAGAAGATTCATCCCAATAATATCTTGGACGAGTTCAAAAATGATGACGGTTGGTTGAAAAACATGGCCACCATGGGGGCGGGGCATTTTTCCTAATATGGCTATAGTTAAACCTTGTTAACACTCTAGAGGTCACATTTATTTTCCGATCATCATGAAAGTTGGTCAGAAGATTTGTCCCAATGATATCTTGGATATGTTCGAAAATGGTTTTGGTTGCTTTAAAAACATGGCCACCAGGGGGCGGGGCATTTTTCCTTATATGGCTATAGTAAAATCTTGTTAACACTCAGAGGCCACATTTACTGTCCGATCTTCATGAAACTTGGTCAGAAGATTCATCCCGATAATATATTGGACGAGTTCAAAAATGATGCCAGTTGGTTGAAAAACATGGCTGCCAGGGGCGGGGCATTTTTTCTGATTTGGCTATGGTAAAACCTTGTTAACACTCTAGAGGCCACATTCTATCTTCATGAAACTTGGTCAGAAGATTTGTCCCAATAATATCTTGTTATCTCAGGTGAGCGACTTTGGGCCTTTCAGGCCCTCTTGTTTTTTCAAGATTTGCCACTTAAGTACAATATCTGCAGATTTGTCAAAGCCTTAGTGGCATATAGGGCCTAGGCCCTTATACAGTCTCCCATCACAATCAGCATAATTATGAGGATTCACACAGGAGATTTGCCACACATGCAGCATTTGAAGATTAGGTTTTGTAACCTGCTCCAATCTTGCTATGCATATGATGATTCACATGGGAGAGCGGGCATTCTGTTGTTATGGATAGGACTTTGGAACCAGATTTAAACTGAAAATCCGCATTTGTTTTCAAAAAGGAGAGCGGACACACAGTTGCAGTGTTAGTGGAAAGGGATTTGTCACCTCACTACACTGCAACTCCAATATATCACGGTCCGTTATATCGCGTTGTCCAATATATCGCGAATCGGCTATGGCTCCCAAAAATCTGACGAGCATAATCCTTAAATAAAATGTTTTTATCTGAGAATTTGATGCATTAAAATCCGTTTCAAGCAAGTATTTTTCCCTTTTTTTCACCAACTTTAATCCAATAGTCATAATCCAGTTTTGACCAGATTGTTTGCTTACATTGTACACATTAACACCTGTGTACTGCGCTAAACAAAAGACCCATTTGTCAAACATGACAGGTCATTTCGGGTGTTACAATTCTCTATTGAATTTGCTTTGAACTGCCGAAACGCACCAGTGCACACATGAAGGTGTACACAATTATAACAGTAAATGTCACAAGTCAATACTGACCTATCTCAACAATCTGTGTGTGTTAGATACAGTATACAATATAGATCAGTTAGTCACAATGCTCTACTATTAAACATAGTAAAAATTAAACATATTGTGCATGCTTTTCATGAGAAATGAATGACGTCATTTTGTACATTGGTCTAATTTGTGCATGCTTTCTTGAACAATAAAACTCGGCAATGTTTTTCGGATTACAAATTTAATTATTTGAAAATACTCACATGGAATAATGTTTTGTGTTATACCAATTAATGACATATGGATATAACACAAACTTGAATAAGGTTGGTAAATAGCGTGTTTTGAGATTGCATAATGATGCTAATGTATACATATACATGCATACATAAACTGACAATTTATATCGCGCGCCGGATATATCACGGTCGCGATCTTTGGACCCCTTCAACCGCGATATATTGGAGTTGCAGTGTAGTTCACACCTCCTCAGGATCTTTACCAACATCTTCAGGTCCTCATCTCATCTTGGTCTCTCTGTCACTCTCTGGACCATTGAAGAGGAGTTCTACAGAGGCTATTAGCCAGTGCTATGATGTGAGTGCTGTGACGTGAAAGGGTTTCCAATGTCTACCTCGAACCAACTTACTTCAGACTTTCTGAAAACGTTGAACTCCTAGTATGTAGTAAACACAAGCGTTTGGTCAAAGAAGGGTGATAATAATTCTGTTTTGGAGAACTTTTTATGTCCCCCAGTATTTATGTTTCCTGTTTATATGTGTAATCAATCCTTCTGGGAAATGAAATACATGATAACAACACACAATACAGCATTCAGGAGTTTTTTGCGTGCGAAATTGTGCAATGCAATAACGCCTCCATGACAATAATTCAGTTTCCTTAGCAACAAATTTGCCATCTTCTTTTGTTATTTTAGTTCTATATAAAGATGGCAAAAACTTCCTCTTAAATATATTGTGAAGGAGCTTGTCTGCTTGCTTGGGAGTTCTTTTCTGGCACAATGGCTGTTTGACTCTTGTTTCCTTTACTATATTGGAATACATGTACTACAGTAACAAAGTAGAAAAGGTTTCTGCATGGTCCTTTTCTATACAAAATCCCTAACAGACACATACAATTCAATAACAAATATAACAATTACAAAACATACTAACAAAATGACAAAGAATGCACATAATGGTTTATATCCATGAACAAACACATCAAATCAGCACATCATATCTCTGAAATGAATAAAATGATGTGATCACGGTTGTAAAGCAAATACATTTGCCTAACACAATTATACATATATTATGGTAATTCCAGTAACATAACCAGTTTATTTGCACATTAAAGGCACTGTACATGTACATGCATGAAAGCAATAAATTGCCTGCATGTAGCAATCCTGCATAATTGAATAATTAACAAGCATTTAACAACAGATATCATTGTTTCCAATTGATTGAATAACATTTGTATTTTTTTTCAAGATTTGCCACTTAACTACAATATCTGCAGATTTGTCAAAGCCTTAGTGGCACATAGGGCCTAGGTCCTTACACAGTCTCCCATCACAATCAGCATAATTATGAGGATTCACACAGGAGATTTGCCACACAGGTGCAGTTTTGTAACCTGCTCCAATCTCGCTATGCATATGATGATTCACATGGGAGAGCGGCCATTCCGTTGTAGTTGAAAGGACTTTGCCACCAGATTTCAACTGAAAATCCACATGTGTTGTCATACAGTAGAGCGGACACACAGTTGCAGTGTTTGTGGAAAGTGATTTGTCACCTCACTAGTTCACACCTCCTCATGATCTTTACCAACATCTTCAGGTCCTCATCTCATCTTGGTCTCTCTGTCACTCTCTGGACCATTGAAGAGGAGGTCTACAGAGGCTGTCAGCCAGTGCTATGATGTGGGTGCTGTGACGTAAAAGGGTTTCCAATGTCTACTTCGAACCAACTTACTTCAGACTTTCTGAAAACGTTGAATAGTATGTAGTGAACACGAGCGTTTGGTCAATGAAGGGTGATAATAATTCTGTCTTTGAGAACTTTTTATGTCCCCCAGTCTATACTGGGGAACATATTGTTTTTGCCCTGTCTGTTGGTTCGTTGGTTTGCGTCAAACTTAAACATTGGCCATAACTTTTGCAATATTGAAGATAGCAACTTGATATTTGGCATGCATGTGTATCTCATGGAGCTGCACATTTTGAGTGGTGAAAGGTCAAGGTCATCCTTCAAGGTCAAAGGTCAAACATTTAAAGCTTTAATATAGTAAAGTTGTGCAATAACTTTTGAAATATTAAACATAGCAACTTGATATTTGGCATGCATGTGTATCTCATGGAGCTGCATATTTTGAGTAGTGAAAGGTCAAAGTCAAGGTCATTCTTCAAGGTCAAAGGTCAAAAATTTTAATATTTAATACAGTAAAGCTTTGCAATAACTTTTGAAATATTGAACATAGCCACTTGATATTTGGCATGCATGTGTATCTTATGGAGCTGCATATTATGAGTGGTAAAAGGTCAAGGTCATCCTTCAAGGTCAAAGGTCGAAAATTTAAAAATTTAATATAGTAAAGTTTTGCAATAACTTTTGAAATATTGAACATAGCAACTTGATATTTGGCATGCATGTGTATCTCATGGAGCTGCACATTTTGAGTGGTGAAAGGTCAAGGTCATTCTTCAAGGTCAAATGTCAAATATTTAAAACTTTAATACAGTAAAGTTTTGCAATAACTTTTGAAATATTGAACATAGCAACTTGATATTTGGCATGCATGTGTATCTCATGGAGCCGCACATTTTGAGTTGTGAAAGGTCAAGGTCATCTTTCAAGGTCAAAGGTCAACAAAAAAAGCGGCGCAGTAGGGGGCATTGTGTTTCTGACAAACACATCTCTTGTTTAATGAAGTAAATACAAAGATAGTCAACAAACCTGCAAATGATAGGATCCGGATTTCAGCCCCAGACCAACGCTCCTTATCTGGCATCTTGCTTTTCTGAAGTTTCTTTTCGATGTTGTTCTGAAGTTTCTTTTGTATCTTGCCAACATAATCCCGAACCCTCGGACGATTCCGCCATAACGGCGATTGTATCTCGGGTGTATTTGGTGGAAGGATATGTCTAATGCCTCTAGGCGGAAGATATTACATCGAAAATATAGTTCTCAACAACGTCACGATTGGCCTCTTGAGAACAAATACAGTGTAATGTAAAGTACTCTTGATACATAACATTTACCTGTTAATTATAGTTGTTTTAGCTTTTCCACCGAAAACTGTATCTGGTCCGAAACCTTTTGCCTTGGAGTAAGGAGGCCGTGCTTCGTTCGTCTGACATCTTGTGTAGTGTGCCTTACATTCTCATGCAGGAGTTCAGTTTTTATGTCCCCCAGTCTTATATGTTGTTCATCCAACATGATAGGCAAAATGTCAACAGTAGGAGTACTGTGAATGGAATTCGTCTTTAAACCCGACGATTCCATTGCACATTTCAAAATGTCCGAAGACTTACGACTGTTAAAAATTAATCATGAATCTTCTTTTGAAAGGCGTACAATGTCCAAGGAAGTTGGCACATATGGAGCAATGTTTTTGATTAATAAAGCTTTTTCATTGACGCTTTTATCATCATGCCAACATGGCATTTTCAGTTGCTTCATGTGGAGCAAAGTTATATTTTTTTAATATGTTGATACAAATCGACTTCAGAAGCACACACAAATTTGCATGTCGCACAATAAAATGGAACTTGGTCCAAAGCGACTGTTGTTTGTAGAAATGTTCAAACACTGGATTTTTCGCCTTGATATATGGGAAGGGAACCTTGGCATTCAAATATTCTGCCTCGATTATTGATGCAAGACATTCTGAAAATACACAAATTTGTGTTTTACTGAAACATGTTATAATATTGTCATTTTTATGCCCCCTTTCGAAGAAAAGGGGATATATAGTTTGCGCACTGTCCGTCAGTCTGTCAGTCAGTCTGTCTTTCAGTCTGTTAGTATGTCACACTTTTCGTGTCCGCTCTCTAATTCAAATAGTTTTCATCAGATCTTTACGGATCTTGGTCAGAAGTTGTATCTAGACAATATCTAGGTCAATTTCGAATATGGGTCATTCCGGATCAAAAACTAGGTCACGGGGTTGAAGAAAAACAACAAGGAAAAGTAATAAGCTTTAAATGGACACAACTATCTGACCTGCCAAATTATATATTTTTGTTTAATAAATCAAAGCAGCGCAGTAGGCAGCATTGTGTTTCTGACAAACATATCGTGGTAAAAGGTCAAGGTCATCTTTCAAGCTCTAAGGTCAAAAATACAAATGTTACGGAAGTAACAAGCTTTAAAGGGAGATAATTATTCAATATTGAACATAGCAACTTGATATTTGGCATTCATATGTGTATCTCATGGAGCTGCACATTTTGAGTGGTGAATGTACAGTCACGGTAGTGGCTTTTAATTATTTGCTGCTAAAAATAGAGATTTGTTAGAGACAATTATTTTCAAGGGAAGTAATTTATATAATTATAAATCTCAGATTATATATTTCCTTACCAAGAATTTAAGTTCTTTTCACAGTTACTGTACAGATTTTTTATTTTGATTATTTATAACCTAAATGATTGATTTGACAAAGGTTTTTAGCTCACTTGATTGCTCAGGTGAGCTTTTGTGACCGGTCTTTGTCCGTCTGTCCTTGACGTCCGTCCACATTTGTTCGTAAACACTCTAGAGGCCACATTTATTGTCCGATCTTCATGAAACTTGGTCAGAAGATTTGTCCCAATGATATCTCGATCGAGTTCAAAACTGGGTCATGTTGGGTCAAAAACTAGGTCAAAAAAAAGAAAAACTTTGTAAACACTGTAGAATTCACATTTCATGCCCAATCTTCATGTAACTGTGTCAAAATGTTTGTCTTAATGATATGTTGGTTGAGTTCAAAAGTGGTTTCGGTCTGTTGAAAAACATGGCTGCCAGTGGGAGGGGCGGTTTTCCTTATTTGGCTATAGAGAAACCTTGTAAACACTCTAGTAGTCACAATTTTTGCCCAATCATTATGAAAGTTGGTCACAACATTGGTTTTATAGATATCTCGGACGAGTTTGAAAATGGTCCAGAAACATGGCCGCAAGTGAGCGGGGCATTTTTCTCTATATGTATATAGTGAAAACATGTGAACACTCTAGAAGTCACATTTTTGGCCCAATTTTCATGAAATTTGGTCAAATGTTTGCCTTAATTATATGTTGGTTGAGTTCAAAAGTGGTTTCGGTCTGATGAAAAACATCAGTTTTCTTATATTTATATAGTAAAAAAAGCTTGTGAACACTCTAGAACTCATATTATTTGCCCAATTATCATGAAACTTGGTGAAAAGATTGGTTTTATATACCGTATTTTTCAGGGTAAAAGTCGCGACTTTTTTACAGGCAAAAGTAACATGCGTCGTATGCCCCGGAGCGTCTTATGTATGTACAAAATCGATTTTTCCAAAGTCAGAATGTAAAATTTTTAAGTCAGAATTGCATAAATCCGCGAGTTTGATAACCATTTCTTTTTAAGTCAGAATTGCATAAATCCGCGAGTTTGATAACCATTTCTGGTAATTTGTTTCGCTGTTTTTGTAACACAATTTTATTTTTACACATAGTCGGTTACACACTACTAACGATACTATTGGGGTACTATACAGTACCGTAACGTAAATAAAACAACGCAACAAAAAAAGTGGTCGTCTGCTAAATTTATTTTACGAGCTAACCTTACGATTTTTACAACAATTTGAAACAAAAAATAACAAAGTACAACAAACAAACAAAATATCAATGAGAAGCAGAGTATACAACAATAAGTATACAATCAGATACGGCACAATAAAAATTCACATAATTTATTCGCCATGGTTGTCGACATCGGAGAATCCGTCAGCGATATCCCCAGTGTGAATTACAAGCGTTTATTGGTATGCCTGCGATACCACATGTCTGCAAACCTGAGATCTCAAATACCTTTTAACCATCTGCGATAGATGAACGAACATAATCTCTCCATGGGAGACGATGTCCCCAGTGTGGATTAAAAGCGTTTATTGGTAAGCCTGGTGAACCACACGTCTGCACACTTGTATTAAGATTATCATGATAAAAATATTAGCCCTTCTCACATCAGGCCTCATTTTAATATTCATCATAAAATGCTTGTGTTACCAATTTGAGAATGCTGGTATACTTTATGCTACAAAAGTTTTGCAAACAATACACATTAAAACAAAAAAACATCGCTATACTATTTTAATAAAATGGTACATTTATTTTTTATGAAACGGCAAATGCTGCATTTATAGCCTAAATGCAGTTTATAACACAATAATTGTTATTTATTTTGTTTTGTTGTATTATCAAATGCGCTTATTTAAATTCGTATTTCCAATTTTATTGCTAACGCCACGTTTACGCTAGTCACATCTATAGCTCATGTACTTTTCTTTTTTTTTGTGGTACACCACACCGATCAATTGTGTTAAAGGAAAACCATGTAGGGGTGTGTGTGGTGTGCCCGGGTGTGCTGTGTCAGTCGCCCCGGTGTGCCCCCCGTGCGCCATATGGCCGAAGGCGCGCACCTTAAGGGGGGGCACAACGGGGCGACTGACACAGCACTGAACAATGAACAACCCCTTGCTACCTTATGTGTGATTGCGTGTCTGCTCTAGCAGATTGATGGAACAAGAGGTAAGTTGTTGCAACAAATATTTTAATTCTGAACAAAGTAACATATGTACAACTATTTTGCATTTATTTTTATATGAGAATTGTCCATAATCACAGTCCATGCTCCAAGCCATCGTCAGAACGGTCCTTTACGTACGATGATAATATTTACAAAATATACACATACAGAGAACATGATATTTACAACAAGGCATTTGTGAAATTCAGCATATAAGTGTCTTTGCACAGTTAAAGAGAACAGCAACTACAATTTTTAAGTCATTTGTCTCTTCTGAAAAACTGGGTAATTTTCTTCTTTTTCGGGGCCGGGGGAGGTGTCCTTCCTGCATCTGAGTCCGAACTACTGGAATGGATGATTATGCTCTCAACGTGAACATTGGTCATAATGTTCTTGCCCACGGAGAGTCCGTCTGTCGTATCGTCTTTGCTGCTTTCGTTTGATAGCCTCAAACTCTTGTCTACGGAGTCTGCATAGAGGGGAACAGCTATAAGGGAAGCTGCAGTAGGTGTGCACAGTGTCCTCTGTTGCGACATGTCTCGGAGAACCTCTAGATCTTCCATTGTCAAGCCGGGCATAATATCGTTTGTCTCGCTCCCGCTGTCGGATGGGAAACGTTGACCGCACTGGAAGTCTTCCTCCTCGTCTGGTGGTCTCTCGATAATGGTGTCGGCCGCTCTGAATGCTTCCGCGATTGTCGCATCTAAGGACTGTTCTAGGTCCGTGTCTGTCGCCTCGTCTATTGTTAGTCCAGTCGTCTTCTAGAAGTTGCGGATCTTTGCGAATATCCCTTGCCAATACTCGGGCGACGGGTACTTGGTATACTCCTGAAGCCATTTCAACTCCTTCAGTCCCGCGAACATGAACATACGGTTTCTGAGGGGATTTGCTTCGTTTAGGAAGTGGTCCCAGATGAAGCCGTTTGAGCTTAGGAGAATTGGTGTCCTTGGAAGGAGAACTGAGGGTTTGTTCTTTACATTTACTTGACTTGGTTCGCCCCCCAGTATCTCCTTGCATTTGTTTGCGAGGTCTAGGGTTGTGATTGTCAACTCGGAAACGAGTCCAACGAACTTGTTGATTAGATTCATCCATTTGAACTCTACACTCTCGGAGGTTTGACCCACTAAGCTCATGTCCGGCAGCAGACTCCGGAACAGCCATGTTTTGCCGGCGTTTGACTCTCCCTGTAAGTATATACAATTTTTCTTTGCTGTTTGTTTGGACATAACTTTGTAAATTGCTTTTATAAAGTTAAATTTGTTGACATGTTGGTCGGCAAACCACCTGTTCAGGGCTGTGATTGTTTCATTGTATGTGAGGTACAAGTCCTTATTTTCGAGATTCATTCCTATGATTACGTCGATGTAATCTTTGTCCGTGACTCTTGCGAGCAGATGGAGGTCATCCGCTGCTTCTTGAAAGACTTTGCAGGCCTACGGCAACGCTAGCAACTGCTCAATCTTGAATATGTCATCCTCATGGCCGGACCGGCAGATGGCGACGAACAGGTCATCGGACGTCAGTCTGTTGTATTTAGTCATCAATTGTTTTGCGGTGTCTATGTTGATACTTGACTTGGACGGTTTCTTTCTTGATTCCTGTGTGCCGCCTCGCAGTATGTCATTGATTGTCACGCTGGATGCCTGGGATGCTTGTGGTGTAGAGAGATTTCTGAACTCTGAAGGATCTACGTTATAGAGGTTTCTGATTGGTGCCGAGGGTTTCTGTGGCTCCGATGTGGTCCTCTTTCTCTTTCCTGTTGTCATTCCGAGTAGGTCATAGAATCCTGATGCGCATCCTTCCTCTTCTCTGTCTTCCGGTTCATCCCTGAGTTCGTCTTCCTGATTTAGGGTAATCTCTGCGGCCATTTGGATGTCTGGTAATCTGCTCTTGTACAATGCACGCTCTGAGTCGCGGATGTAAACTGCCAGTAGTCTGTTCTTAAATTCCACATTGTTAACTCCCATAAACACACGGGGCGGGGTCATCATGTGAATGAAGAATTCCTTATGTTTCACTATTTTGGCTGTTTTGACATCGCACACCTTCTGCAGCTTTTGTCTGGTGAGACGCCATTTGTTATTTCTACACAGGTGCTCATCTGATTCATTCTGGACGAGAATGTGGACGTGAAACCCGTTTATTCGGCATGCATCGTCTACAGTCCCGTCATGCATGAAGAGTGCTGTGTTGTTGAAATTGAGAAATCTTTCGAGTACATTCACTTGTTCAGCATCGGCTCTTCCGAAGTCCTGGTACGTACTCATAGGCGTTGCCCAATTTGTTACTGGGAATTGCAACATACGATACTTATTGCCATCTTTAGAGACTTTGTCGAAGTGTTTGTTTGTTACGTACTCTGTGCACAAGATGTTGCTGCGATTCCGGACCTCCCTTCCTTTTTCATCTAATTTGACTATTTTGGGGCATAGTGTGGACGGGTTGTAATACTTGCGAACTTTTTCACCTGATAGAATGATGCTGTAAGTCCTGTCTTCATTATATTTTGACATGAATCTTTCTTCAAAGCTGATCTCGTGGTCACCACGAGAGAGCTGCTCAATACATTGCGCCATTATCCTATTGCACCACTAGAATCTGTGGTGGGTGTGGTGTGTTCACACCACACCAATCCATTGTCCCCAAAGGAAAACCCATAATGTGTGTGTGAGGTGTGATGTGTGGTGTGTGGTCGCCGCCGGTGTGGCTGCCTTAAGGTGCGCGCCTTCGGCCATTATGGCGCACGCAGCCACACCGGCGGCGACCACACACCACACATCACACCTCACACACTTGGGTTTTCCTTTGGGGACAATGGATTGGTGTGGTGTGAACACACCACACCCACCACAGATTGTCCTCTCATGGTGGAAGGGCACACACAGGTGTAGGTATGACATGATTCTGATCAAGTCCTAATTAGAAAGATGTCAATTAATTAAAGCGGATGATGCTATGTGGTTGTTGTGTGTAATAGCAATGAACTACCCCTTGCTATCTTATAAGTGATTGGCGTGTCTGCTCTAGCAGATTGACTTGATAAGAGTTGAAATGTTGAACAAACTTTTTATTTCACAACCTATGTACATTTTTATGACACCGAATTGAAATCATATAGCAAGTAGGCAATATCAAAGTCCAGTTGGCAAGCGGTCACAAATAATACAAAAAGCAATGAAATCCAACAGAAATAATGAACAAATGAACATATTTACAAATAAATCAAAATGCATTGCAATTCAGCACACAAATGAGTCTCTCAGGAAAAAAGTCTATTTTTTGGCATCTTTCTTGAAGTAGCACTTCAAGTTGCGACGCTTGGGCTTTGGCGTCTCAGGCGACGACGACGGACTGGGAATGATTATCGTCTTGTTGGAGGAAATCTTAATGGCTATCCATACCCCATCTTGAGTATTTGCGTCTGCGTCTGATTTTGAGTTGCATGGCTGAGGGCTCACTCTTGCGAGCTCTTCCGCTTCCATAAGGTCTGCCGCAGTAGGGCAGTACTGGGCTTGCTGAACGTCCAGGTCGTCCATGGTCAGTCCAGGTGCCTCGTCGTTGGACGTATCGTCGTCGTACCGGACTCTCTGACCGCACTGGAAGCTCTCTTCGTCCGACTCCACTTCCGTGACGTAGTCTGCCTGCTGGAAGGCCTTGACAATCGTCTGGTCTAGCGACTGTTCGAGATCCGTGTCTGCCATGTCCTCTATCCTCATGCCAGTTTTCTTCTCGAACTGACGTATCTGACCGAAAATGCCCTGCCAGTATTCTGGACTGGGATATTTGGAGTACTCGGCCAGCCACTTCATCTCTCTCAGCCCAGGGAATATGTACATGCGATTCCTTAGCGGGTTCGCCTCGTTTGCGAAGTGTTCCCAGATGAGCGCGTTGCTGGACAGTAGTATAGGAGTACGCGGAAGCAGCTGACACGGCTTGTTCTTGATATTTACTTTAGATGGCTCCCCTTCCAAGATCTCCTTGCACTTGTTTGCCAGATCTATGGTGGTGATTGTGAGTTCGCTGACCAGTCCGACAAACTTGTTGAAGATATTCTGCCACTTGAACTCTACCGATTCGCTTGTTTGACCGACGAGTGACATGTCCGGCAGGAGGGAACGAAATATCCATGTCTTGCCGGCGTTGCTATCGCCCTGCAAATATATGGTGTCCTTTTTATGAGACTGCTTACTCATCACCTTGTAAACGGCCTTGATGAATGCAAACTTGTTAACTTTCTGCTCTCTGAACCATCTGTTGAGGACGTCTACAGTTTCCCTGTAAGGTAAGTACAAATCTTTGTTCTCAATGTTCATGTTAATAATGATATCTACGTAGTCTTTTTTACTGACGCGAGCAAGAAGATGAAGGTCATCCGCTGCAGAGAGGAAGACTTTGCCAGCATAAGGGAGTGCTCTCAGCTGTCTTGAATATGTCGTCTTCGTCTCCACCTCTGCAGATAGCGACAAACAGCTCGTCAGAGGTAAGTCTGTTGTACTTTGTCATCAGCGTCTTGGCAGTGTCTATGTTCAGTGACGACTTGGACGGTTTCTGTCTGGAGATCTCTGATCCGCCTCTTATTATGTCGTTGAGGGATGCAGTTTCAGAAGGGGGGTCTCTGGCTTTGCTCCGGAAATCTGCAGGGTCCATATAGTACATGGAGAGGACTGGAGCTTCAGGACTGGTTGGAGCTGGTTTCCTCTTTCTCTTTCCGTGCGTCATTCCGAGGAGACCGTAGAAAGCGCTGGCTGCTCCTTCCTCAGAGTCACTGGACTCCTCTTCTGACTGCAGCTCGTCGTCTTGATTCAGAGTCACCTGGGCAGCCATTTCGATATCTGTCAGTTGGTTTTTCAGTAAGGGCAGTTCTGAGTCTCGCAAGTACACGCCGAGAAGACGGTTCTTGAATTCAATGTTGTTAACACCCATGAATACTCGAGGGGCCGTCAGCATGTGCATGTAAACCTCTTTGTGCTTTACAATCTTAGCAGTCTTGACGTTAGCGACCTTGCAGATCTTGGTCTTTATGGTATCTGAGGAGTCATTCTGTAGTAGAATGTGCAGATGGAAGCCGTTTATGCGACAAGCATCATCGGTCGTACCGTCGTGCATGAAGAGGGTGCAGGTGTTGAAGTTCAGGAATCTCTTCATGTTGTTGACGTGGTCTGCGTCACTGCGAGAAAGCTCCTGGTAGACTTGGATAGGCGTCGCCCAGTTTGTGACTGGAAACTGGAGCATTCTGTACTTATTGCCGTCCTTGCTGACCTTGTCTAAGTGCTTAGACGTGACGTATTCTGTGCACAATACATTCTGTCGATTCCTCATCTCTTGGTTTCGGTCATTCAGTTTGACAATCTTAGGACTGATTGTGCTGGGGTTGAAATACTTCCTGACCTTATCACCGGAAACGATAATGCTGTACATTCTGTCCTCTTCATACTTTGCTATGAATCTCTCTTCAAATCCGGCCTCAGTGGTCGCCTCGCGCCATCGCCTCAATTGCCGTTGCCATTATCCAATTGTCCCTGGATCAGGTTTATCTGGAATATTCAAAGGAGTTTGAGAAACTAGTCAAGTCGGAGTCCATGTCTTGTTCAGTACTGGTACGTTGTCTAGCAGTGTCTTCTTGACAGCTGCCATTGCTTTCTCGACGTCTTTGTCAGCTTTACAATATCCTAAACATATAGCACATTTTTTCCCATTTTCTTTCTGCATATTAATTTCTGAGTATTCAAAATATACTCTTTGATTTCTTTCATTTCGTTCTCACATGTTCAAACTGTGCTTCATTTCGGCAGCTGTTGTATAAAATGAGGCTTCTTTGGCTATCCATTCTCTTAAGGTGACTACATTTTGTACCTTTAAATTGGTTCTCAGAAATCCAATGGTGGTATCTGATAATCATGCTTTCTGGCATCTTTTGTAGGCACCAATAAAGGATCCCATCATTCATGTCCTCTTCATGGCCAACTTCCTTCAAGTTTTTGACTGCTAAACCCAGTAAGTCAGCAAACCTTTCAATTAATTTCGTGTTTTCTTCCTTCATAAATAGAAACTACTTTAGATCTTCAAGATACCTAGCCACTTTCAGCCTGTACCCCCATACTTCCTCTCTAACCCATCTTTAGCAGAGTTATTGGACGTAGGCAAGTGCAGACTGTGCTAAGCCGTAAGCAATAAATAATGAAGGAGTACGAGTTGAAATGAAATGTGAGTTTGAAATGTCCAAAATTTGACACGGATTACAGTGGGTTAAACAATCTGGTTAAGTGGTTCATCGCTGCTATGGCTTGTATGGTCAATGTTTCACGACCAATGATTCAAGAAAAAGCAAAGAAGTTTGTGGGTGAGTTAGGTCTCAATGACTTTAAAGTCAGCAATGATTGGCTGGGATCATTCCTGAGACGCAATACTCAAAGTGGGGAACGCTGTGAGGTTACATTTGATACTGCACACGGTTGATCAGTGGAAGGCCAAGATTGCCAAGGCTATGAGTCTAAGGACATTTTCAACATTGACAAGAGTGGCCTTTTCTACAGGGACAAACATTCTTCAAGAAGGGGATACTTGCGCTGGTGGAAAACAGTCAAAACCACGGATAATGATCAAGTGGTAGGTAACATTTTCTCACCATTATTAGGGAATTGCATTTTTATGTAATAACTACTAAGATATCATTATGATGATACAATAGTTTATCAGGAAATTGTCTAATAAATTTTAACGATTAGTCAATGATTGAAGTTAAATTTTGATGGAATGCAACAGGTGCAAGTAACAATAACAATTAGCAATTAGTAGCATGAGTAAACAACAATACTATCATTGATAAAGTCATAGATTTTAAAACTGGGTGTGAAATTAAATCAATTTATAATATATTATTCTGAATTATTCAGCCTTTGTTTTACTTTGTGTGCAAATGACTGGATATGGTAAGGTCGTATCAATACTACCAACTGACCAGCCATCTAAAAAGTGGTGATCCTATAACAGCGGTCACCTTTTGACAACGGTCACTTAAATTGGCCATTTCCCTTGATTGATTGCTGTTATCAGTGTGGACTGTATTTATTAGAGTTGAGGGGATGGTTGCAGAGATCGGGATATTTTTTATCTGATGGAATTACTGCCCCATAGATGAAGAAAACAATGGGCACTTACAAAGTTGAATGGGCACTTAGCAAAAATGTATGGGCACTTCTCAAGATTTGGGGTAAAAATTACAGACAATAGGAAAATCAGCATCAGTAAAATTGCGACCCCATCAAATTTATTTTTGAGTCTGAGACGAAACTATATTGTTTAACATGTTAATTAAATTAAACAAACCCGATATTATAGTAGATAAAAATAGTATTACCTTGCAATATGATAATTGGTATAAATAATCCAATAAAAACATGCACTGCCATTATTTACGATATATGTGATTAGGAATTTTGTAAACATGTGCGTCCGCCATAGTTAGGAACTGTACAGAAAGTTTTCTAATCGGCGTATCTCGGAAAATCATTGATGAATGTATTTGTCGTTTCAATGCTTAGGGCCGAGTAATTTCGGCAAATTGGAACTCAACTTGCGTAAAACACTTGCTCAATTAACCGTTAAACTCCACCTCCGTTCTCTGCAAAAGATTCGAAGGCGGAGCTATGCATTGAGGAACAAACACACGATTGGTTCGGCATGTTGATTGCTAGACAAAGGAAGCCAATTTTGTCAGCGAGAAATTTGTCACTTTATTGCTTCAGACAGGAAGCGGCTTTCCTTTGATGACGTCAAACTGTAAACTCACACAGTGCAAATTTTCGGAAGACTTTAACTGACTCTTTGTTTACAATTCCAGTAAAAAAAACACTTGCTTACATTAAACTTTGGATTAAATTACTGTGAAACCATTTATTTTCGACAGCACAAAATTTCGTCATTTTTATAAAAATGACGATTTCGTCAGCACTTAAATTCGCCGATTTCTGATTTTGAATTTAAAAAAAAATGCGTCAGTCAATATCCGATTTGTGTGTAATACATATGCGGGAACACACTTGAGAATCACTGCAGGAAGTGGAGCCTGTTTGTCACATGCCAATTAACTAGTCTTTTGTTATCAAGGGACAGTAATGGACCCTCTTAATGTATGCCATTCACACGTTCATTGTTATGATTGGCGGACAAGTGGGATCGAATAACCGTTAACGAGTGTTTGTAACAACGAAGCCAATTGCCAATTAGTCTTATTCTATTATTATAATTGAATAAAATGCTTTTTTTATTCTGATATCAACATTAAAATTATAAACTCTATGTGTGTGTTTGTTCTTAAAAAGTAAACTACCGGTATATAAATCAATAATGTCAATAATTTAAAAATAAATAAATTGATACATATAAAATAGTAATAAGTGTGGTTAAACGCAAACAATCAAGCAACAAACAGCAATTAAAATATTCTTTATTAATTTGTGATAAATACGCATGTTGATCACACATCGTCATCTTTTCATTTGGTTTATTGTCTTTCATCGGCATTCGCTGCGTGATGGCTAATATGCAACACCCCTGAAAAACACAATGCACCTAATGGGGGGAATCCCTAATGGGTAATAAAGTTATAAACAATAAGCGCTAATTCATTACCATTCTACATAAACGAAGTCAACGCATTCGATACAGCTGTACTGCACACGCGTTTTAAAGAAGTGTAACGTGTCAGTTAAGTACCTTGTGTAATCTACATCCCTTTGTGTCAAAACCGGATTAATCTTGATTACGAAACAGCAGTGAATGTGTGCATGGATTATGTTGGAATTTGATGCCTCATGTCTGCGGTAAAGTTTTAAAATATTGTTCAACTTAGTGTTTGTTTTTGTTCAAACATAGAGCATGATTGTTCGTTAGGATCTTAAATTCGTCGACTTAGTGTTTGTTTTTATTCAAACATAGAGCATGATTGTTCGTTAGGATCTTAAATTCGCCGATCGGTCGACTGACGAAATTTATGAAAATTAATGCCTGACGATTAATAATGGTTTCACAGTATCAAAATAAAGCAAAAGCGCAGTTGAAAAATATGATTTAATTAATTCGCGTCAGTTCAAATAAGACGTTTTGCGTTGTAAATCAACGAGTCTTATGACAACCACAACTTTAACAAACATTACCGCAACGATGCGGGGATGGATCTACCTCGATTTTTTTCATAATAGATCTCATAAGTCGAGTAAGTGCAAACAAATTATTTGTGTAAGAGTAATTTATCTTATATAAGATTTATGCAACGGGCATCGCATTGCTTAATAGTGCGCATCACATTACGGAAATCATGCGCAGTTTTTTGTTTTAATGGGAAAAGATCGCACTGCGCACCGTTGTCCCAGTCTCTGTGGTTGTGGTGACCCACAATTCATGCACATTCCAGACCTCTTCCATTGATGCAGCAGGTGAATATGTTTCTGCTGCAAGTGTACTTGTGCATCCACCAAAAGCCCCTTTCATGAGCCTGGAACAGACAGTTGCCTCCCCTACCAACCTCTCCTGAGCCTGGAACAGACAGTTGCCTCCCCTGCCAAGACCTGTGTTTGTAAAGGTAGCAGTACACGGTAGGAAGCAGAAATATGCGAATTGGCCCCGGTCAAAAAGTGAAATATTGGGAAAGGGTTGGTTTCAATGTCAAATTTGAGGGTAATAGGTCTTATTGTACCCCCAAATTGCATTACATCCTAAGAATATGACCATTTTCAAATGCGAAACTGTGGGATCTTGATCTCTTGTTGTTGTTGTGTTCTTTGTTACTCAGGAAGGGCAACTGCGGTAGGCATATTGTATTTTGGGTTCTTTTTAAGCTGGAATCGCTAGTAGGGTCACGCTGTGAATTATTGCGCGAAAACCACCTGGATACCTGGTATTTATTCATGGTTTGATGGGTTGTGCTATGTTTTGCGTGTAAAAATATCATTCCAAAAGCAGGCTATCATAACGTTTCATTCGTCCCCAGCCACTTTCGTACATTGTAAAAAGTTGACTTTGAAGCCCCTTTTTGCGGCCTTGTCATTCTATTATTTTTGTCATTAGTATCACCTGTACAGGTTCCATATGCTCTTTTTTTATCTTAAATGTAAGATTCAGACTACTTGTGTGCAGTGAATGTGTTTTTATGATTGCAGGTTCGTTGTTTTCTGAATTGAGCGTGGTGGAGATCAAGAAGGCGTCCGCGGCTCCGAGAGAGTGTGTGTCTACTGTGGTCTGCTACCTTAACTGGTAAATGACAAAAAAAAATTTACACAGCCTACCTGTGAAATGTATTTTTTTAAGCTTTTACACTAACGTGCAGTGTGGAAATGGGCTTTGATGAGCTTAGATTTCATAATTTGGATGTAAATAACTGATCTGAAAAAGGGAGGTTATTCAAATATTAAAAAATGGCTACTTTCAGCTGGAATCCGCAAAAAGCTCTTACAGTGATTTGGCTGTCGGACATCCAGTTTGTTATTATTTTATCACGTTACTTTTACCGTTGCATGTTATTTGAGTGTTTCTCATGTTCTTAGTGTCTTATGTATGCTTAAACAGTTGTATTAATGTAAGAAAAGGAGGAAAATAGACAAAAATCAAGGACATTGGCACTCCGCAGGCTGAAAAATCAACTATTTTTCTCATAAATTAGGTCCAGACATGTTGGGAAAGGTATCGGCTGTGCAAATAAGATGTATATAAGCATGAGCAGAGTGTTTACAGGGTTTCAAAAAGGTTCCAGGAGACATTTTAAGTGTGTCTCTCTTAGAACTCTGAAATCATGAATTATCAGTGTAATAGGAGGAAAGTGTCACTTTGGGTTAAGTGTTTGGTGTGAAGAAAGACAGTCTTTTTTGCAAAACAGTCGATTGAAAACAGTCTGTTTTTTTAGGAATTGTCAAAAATACTAGAAAAAGATGCTTTAACAGTTATGAAAAAGAGTAATTGGTGTCCTTAATTGGTAAATGACAACTTTTTTTTACACAGCCGGCCTGTGAAATGTATTTTTTTAAGATTTTACACCAACGTTCAGTCAAGAAATGGGCTTGGATGAGCTTAGTTTTCATAATTTGGATGTAAATAACTGATCTAAATAAGGGAAATGATTCAAATATTGAAAAATGGCTATTTATGTTCCCCAGTCTATACTGGGGGGCATATTGTTTTTGCCCTGTCTGTTGGTTTGTTCGTTTGCGTCAAACTTTTACATTTACCATAACTTATGCAATATTAAAGATAGCAACTTGATATTTGGCATGCATGTGTATCTCATGGAGCTGCACATTTTAAGTGGTGAAAGGTCAAGGTCAAAGTCATCCTTCAAGGTTAAAGGTCAAGGTCAAAGGTCAAATTTGGCAATATTGTAGATAGCAACTTGATATCTGGCATGCATGTGTACCTCATGGAGCTGCACATTTTGAGTGGTGAAAGGTCAAGGTCATCCTTCAATGTCAAAGGTCAAGTTCAAAGGTCATATATGAGGGGGGTATACAAAGCGGTTCACAAACACATCTTGTTTCAGCTGGAATCAGAAAAAAGCTCTTAACAGTGAAATGGCTGTCCGACATCGCGTTTGCTATTATTTTATCAGGTTATTCTTACTGTTTCATGTTATTTGAGTGTTTCTCATGTTCTTAGTGTCTTATGTATGCTAAAACAGTTGTATTCATGTAGGAGAAGGAGCAAAATAGACAAAAGTCAAGGAAATTGGCACCCCAGGGGCTGACAAATCAACTATTTTTCTCAAAAATTAGGTCCAGACATGTTGGAAAAGGTATCTGCTGTGCAAGTAAGATGTATATTAGCATGAGTAGAGTGTTTATAAAAAGGAAAAAGGTTTGAAAGGTGTCTAAAAGGTTCCAGGAGACATTTTAAGAGTCTCTCACTCAGGACTCTGAATGCATGAATTCTATGTGAAATAGAAGTAAAGTGTGCACTTTGGGTTAAGTGTTTGATATGAAGAAAGACAGTCTTTTTTGCAGTACAGTTGAGTGAAAACAGTGTGTTTTTGTCAGGAATAGTCTAAAATACTAGAAAAAGATGCTTTTGCAGAAATGAAAAAGAATAATTGGTGTCCTTAAGGTAGCAGTACACGGTAGGAAGCAGAAATATGCGAATTGGCCCCGGTCAAAAAGTGAAATATTGGGAAAGGGTTGGTTTCAATGTCAAATTTGAGGGTAATAGGTCTTATTGCACCCCCAAATTGCATTACATCCTAAGAATATGACCATTTCAAATGCGAAACTGTGGGGACTTGACCTCTTGTTGTTGTTGTGTTCTTTGTTACTCAGGAAAGGCAACTGCGGTAGGCATATTGTATTTTGGGTTCTTTTTAAGCTGGAATCGCTAGTAGGGTCACGCTGTGAATTATTGCGCGAAAACCACCTGGATACCTGGTATTTATTCATGATTTGATGGGTTGTGCTATGTTTTGCGTGTAAAAATATCATTCCAAAAGCAGGCTGTCATTACGTTTCATTCGTCCCCAGCCACTTTCGTACATGGTAAAAAGTTGACTTTGAAGCCCCTTTTTGCGACCTTGTCATTCTTTCCTTTTTGTCATTAGTATCACCTGTACAGGTTCCATATGCTCTTTTTTTATCTTAAATGTAAGTTTCAGACTACTTGTGTGCAGTGAATGTGTTTTTATGATTGCAGGTTCGTTGTTTTCTGAATTGAGCGTGGTGGAGATCAAGAAGGCGTCCGCGGCTCCGAGAGAGCGTGTGTCTACTGTGGTCTGCTACCTAAATGGGCCACATTTATGCTGGTAAGTGAGTAGTCTTTTGAACTTGTGCAAAAAATGTGATTTTGTCATTGTTAAAGCATTCATAAATATAATAAGGGCATATTCTTACTACTAGTGGAGTGGGGTCAGAAAAAATTAAAGGGGGGAGGGGGATTTTATGCAGATTACCTTACAAGGGGTGATCAAACAATAGTTTGTATTTTACTCAGAGTAATGAAAATTAAGTTACTTTAAATAGGTATATTTATTAAAATAATTTCAGTAAGCTAAGTATGTAAATACATACTTTTTGCTTAGGGAAAATCACTAAAAATTGGACCAAAATAAGCCCCATTTAAGTGCACATAACATTCCCTAGATATGTCAAAAACGACCCAATCAATTATGTGTCCTCATTTTCTGCACACCTATATCTGGTTATGTTTCTAAGGATTTTTATATAGCTTCATTATTCACATAATTTGTCTGGTGCAACTCTCCATAACCAAGAATATAAGATAGAAAATTCTATGCTTAGCAACTTAAAAAATTTTACAAAACAATAAAGTTGTCATACGCATAAGGTATTTTTTTTACTTGTATAATATCATAAATGTTGTGTTTTATTCATCAAAAATAAATATATTTTAATATTTCTGATAAATTTAAGATAATCAATAAATATTGATGAAATTATGCTTGAGTAGATCTGCAGTGTCTATGCCATGAGGACAATGTGAGTCACTTAATCAGAATCATATCAGTAGATTTGTATTAACTGGCATTGGACTGTTCCCTGTGAAAAGGGGGTTTAATGCATGTGCGTTAAGTGTCGTCCCAGATTAGCCTGTGCAGTTCGCACAGGCTAATCAGGGACGACACTTTCCGCTTTTA
Source organism: Dreissena polymorpha (assembly GCF_020536995.1). NCBI lineage: Eukaryota > Metazoa > Mollusca > Bivalvia > Myida > Dreissenidae > Dreissena > Dreissena polymorpha. Next base: position 40,518,468 of record NC_068370.1, on the reverse strand, counting down.
TGGTATTTTTAGTTTCAAGAAAGTATCTTCTGAGCAAAAATCCAGTTTGGGCGGAAAGTGTTGTTCCTGATTAGCCTGTGCGAAATGCACAGGCTTATCTAAGACGACACTTTACGCACATGCATTAAACCCTCTTTTCACAGAGCTAGGGTTAATTATTTGGACTTGACTGTCAACGTCTTTATCATAACCTGACACATGTAAAAAGCCACACTGTGGGAAACAGTGCTTAATGCAGTCTGCACAGGCTTATCAGGAACGACACGTTTATTTAATTTTCAGGTAAGAGGAGCAAATTTTCAGTTTAGGTAGAAAAAGTTGTCCATGATAATCCTGTGTCGACTGCGCAGGCTAATCAGGGGTGACACTTTGTGCATATGCATTTGTTAAAGTTTTCCCAGGACAAGGTGGTAATGATGTTACCAACGTTATGACATTCTCATGTTCTGCAAACTTGTTCTCCATCCTCGCATGGTTTTTAGTTAACATGATAATTTCAAACTTATCGTAAAAATGTCTGCATTATATTTGTGTATTTGATATGAAATGTTGAATTGCTTGCAAAAATAGTTAAAACTTACATCCAACAAACACAATTTGGACAAATAATATCTCCTTGCAGAAAAATATTATTTTGCACTCAACTTGTCTGTGTACAAGCAAACAATTTAAATATTTTAACACTGCCCATAAGATGCTTTGCTTTTTTTAGGTATTGTTTTGTAGGCATTTAGGTATTAGGTAAAGTGCAACAGGGTGTAGGAACACAAATATTTGTTGGCAATATTTTTAGTGGAATACAAAGATGCATAGTTTGGCCATTTTATGAGGTGTAAAATCTATAATAGTGGTAGCAGGAAATTGATACACACTTATTCCTGTGGTTGGGACGATCAAAATCAGTGTTTACCATCTTTGGCAATAAGTGACCTGTGATTTTTGTCAGGCATTTTTTGTGAAGTTTATCTCTGTATTGCTCCATCGGGCATTGAATGGTGTACCAATGGTAGATAGAGACCAATTTATAGAGTCAAATCAATCCGATGTGATTAAGCTAGTCAATTGAGGCCTATACATTTCTAACACAAGTATCTGTCCCAAGTTATCTCTGATGGTTGTATTAGTATAGGTCTTTTGGAGTTTAAATGGATGTTAACTCAGGACCGGGTTTGGGTACAGATTTCCATTGGTTTATATAGTGGACATTTAGAGCTGATTTATGCAAGTTAAACACAGAAATGCTATGAAGTTGGAATGCAAAGTGCGACAGTGAAATAGGATGGAGAAGATAGCCACAGTGCAAGGATGGTGATTTAATTTGCATGCTAGGATGCCATGTGCTCAAACATTACAATACTATTTTATTGAGCAATATTAGTATTGTTTAGTGTTTTTCATTATAGAGCAGCACATTTAATTTATTTGTGGATTTTGTGAAGTTTTTTAAGAACGGCTTTTAGAAAACAAAGTATGAAGACACTTTATATCAAATTGGGTAAGTTGATAAACATACTAATGAAATTGATTTTGTTTAATGGTTTAAATAAGACTTTTTAAATATATTGTTGTTTGCAGCGAAAGAGATTATGTTTTACATTAAATCCCCCCCCCCCCCCTCCAACAATCAACCTAATGTTGGATATGTATTAAATGTCAAGAACAACAAAAATTTATAAAAGATTAATGAAGCTTGATATGAAAAATTGAACAACATTCAAATAAAAAAGGGAGAAAGTAATGTAAAAGGTTCCTTCTATTAAAGGAAAAATGCCTGATTATACATCAAAATCAAATATATGTCACAAAACTTACTACCAATAGCTGTATATAATTCACTACAATTTTAAGATTGTCCATAAAATGTCAGAAATGCTGCATCACACTAATACCAGGTACTTTAATACTAAATTGTTGTGCAGTGATTTATTATTGGTCGTTTTTTATTGTAATACCTATACAAAATGGATTTCTCTGTAATTGGTATTCAACTTTTCGCCGACAGGGCACAGCGATCCAATATATAATACATTAAGGTGCAATTTACTTGTAAAAATATCAGATCTATTCGCTTAAATTTGAAAAAGCAAAGTCTAGACAGTTCCTGTTAATAGCAATTGGTTAACGTACAATATAATTTTTATGAATAAATTATATTTAGCAAAATGTTATAATAAGCAAATTACAACAAATGGAATTCAATAGGACAAGTCTTTATTTCCATCATTTAACTTCAAGAGCAAAAAATGATGTTTTAATTTTGATGTACACAGATTTATATAACCATTTTTAACCAAATGACATTCTTAAAATCTAGTTTGGCAAAAAAATTATACTGCTGAAATTAAATATTAAATTTATGGATAATTAATTTGTATGATATCATGCATCTTTAATTGGATTTCCAATATCACACTGCCTAATAGGTAGGTTTGAAGATTATAATATGCAAGACGCCCATTAAAAGCAGAACAATAGAAATGATTATATTAAATAGCTTCTGACACCATTATTTGGACAAAGCTTCCTTGCAAATGTCTTTCAATCTATGACAATGCCATGCTGATTTTGTATAATCAGCATTAAGTATAGGCCTGCATGTTTCCAACCTGACTTATTTGACTTAATTGATTGTAATAAGGCCAATGATACCTTGGCCAAACAATTATTCATGATGTATCATGTTTCATGGGCATGATATAAGGCGGATTTGATTATCATATTGTAAGCGCGCTTGAATTTTCACCATGATAATAATGTGATATTTCTTCAATAAAAGATTGGTAAAAGGATATCATTGAGCTATAAACTGTATATGCACCATGTTTTGGCAGATCCCATGTTTGTTGTTAGTGTCATGAATAGCACATATTTAAAGGACATTTTATGGTGTTAATTGAGACGCGTTCTGAGAAAACTGGGCATAATGCATGTGCGTAAAGTGTCGTCCAAGATTAGCCTGTGCAGTCTGCACAGGCTAATCAGGGACGGCACTTTTCGCTTTTATGACATTTTTCGTTTAAATGAACTCTTTTCTTTGCAAAAATCCAATTTAGGCTGAAAATGTCTTCCCTGATTAGCTTGTGCACAGGCTAATCTGGGAGGACACTTTACGCACTTGCATTATGTCCAGTTTTCTCAGAACAAGACACAATTGTTTAGGTAATCGGTCACTTGCCTGACATGAAACACTGGCAGATGATTATAACAGTTTCTCACCTGATATACTTCTGGAATTTCATTGTTTTCCTGTAGTAACCATTATTTTATGTTTTCAGTGTCAATATATTGATAAGTTTTGTTAATAATTTTTCAATGCAAAAGTAGGCATCTGTGTTAAAACAATAGTCCACCACACCAAAGAGCAATTGGTAAATGTTGTAGCAATTATAATATCAAACTGAACATGCTTTTTGCAATACTAGCTTTTCAAATTGTAAATAAAAGAGGACAGGTTTCTTAATGCAAAATATCTATGTGTTCCAATTGTATGGTTTATTATAATTCTGTTCATTTAAAATTTGTTGATATATTTTTGTCTAGGCGTGTTAAATTTTTGGTCATTATAATCCTTTGTTCATTTCAATGGCATTGTTCATTGCTAGTATAACATGATAACATGGTTATGCTTACATATTGACTATTGTCTTTACGCTAAGATTTCCAGAGCTTTATAAAGCTGACATCAAATGTGTCTTGTTCTGAGAAAATTGGGCTTAATGCATGTGCGTAAAGTGTCGTCCTAGATTAGCCTGTGCAGTCTGCACAGGCTAATCAGGGACGACACTTTCCGCTTTTATGGTATTTTTAGTTTCAAGGAAGTCCCTCCTTGCCGAAAATCAAGTTAAGGCGGAAAGTGTCGTCCCTGATTAGCCTGTGCGGACTGCACAGGCTAATCTGGGATGACACTTTACGCTCATGCATTATGCCCAGTTTTCTTAGAATGCGGCTCAAATGACCCATCTAAATCGTCTTATGCTATATGCAGCCCTTGTAGCTCAAGACCATGCAGTCTGGTAAGGAGCTACCCTGTCTGCTTGAAAGTGTGGCATGGTTTAGCTCTTTCAGTGCTGGAACCGAATTTTAAAGGCCTTTGCAAACAGTTTGGGTCCAGATGAGGATCAAAACTGTTTGCTATTCTGATAGTATTCTTTGAAAAAAAATCAAAGACAATGCAAATTTAAGAAATTCAGCAGACAACATTTTAGCAGACGACACATTTCCCAGCATGCAAAGTGTTAGTCGTCTCATCGGCAGACAGAGAAGTTCCTGGCCACACTGCCTGAATGCGCAGGCTTGTCTTTAGCTATGCTGGCCACATATGGCATGAGACCCATTCTCATATGACCCGGCTCAAATGATTAGTCTGATGAATTTGGACTAACTTAACCCATTTATGCCTAGTGAACTCTCACATCCTTCTTAATTGGATCAATTTATTTCTAAAATTAGGGATTTCTTGTATACGTATTTCTATATTTAGAATATTTCTTACAGAAATTCCTTTAAACAAACAGCGAACACCCTGATGAGACGCTGCATGATGCGGTGTCTCATCTGGATTTACGCTGTTTGCCAAGGCCTTTTTTCTAGACGCTTTGCATAAATGGGTTAAAACGCTTGCTATAAGCTCATAAGGAATTGTTTTAAATGATAAACTTTAAAATCTTGAGAATATTAAATTGTTTATTTGACTTGAATTTCTTTCAAGTATGGGTTATCTAGAACTTTGACATCATATCATAATTCTATCAATAAACATGCAATATTTATAGAGATACAAGCTCATTTACAGACAGTTTTTCAATATTTGAACAGGCATGCGATTGTTTAGAATTGATGTTTCAAATCTTTGTTTCATGAGATAAGGCAAATATTTGTGCACACTGTTTGTATGAATTGTTTCTTTATCCTTCAAGTCTTCTTGACAACGCAAACGCATTTTGTCTGTTTCATAAAGACTAGGTGTTATCGTAATTGTGATTTAAATCGTGTATAAACCTCAGCAAAGAATGTTCTTGAGCATATTTAGCTTTCCCGTCAAGATAAAATGCAATTTATTTAAATTTATGAATGTCTAATTATTAAAATCCATTCTTGATCTATTTTCAAAAATATTTCTAGATTACAATCGGGACTTTAATTTTCAAGTTAAGGATTATGCAGCTTTTTATGAAATGAAATCTGCAGCTGAAAAGATGCTTTTCAGTGTGATTAATGATTTTGTACTTTGATAAATGATTTCTGGAATACAGACATATTAGGTCTGCATCATAAAGCAATGCTTTCAAAGGAATTCATGTGACTACTTTATATTTACATGGTTTGATGTTTGAAACAAGCTATCGATGCACATGAGCAAAATTACTGAGCCTATGTAAATAGTGCATTGATAATATTTTAAACATTATTTCATGAAAAAATGTGCAGTCTTAAAGTGTATTTGATGCGAAGAAAAAGCAATTTACTTCAAAAGAATCTTTCTTGACTTTATTTGCACTTCATGGCCCAATGAAAGTACAGTGACACCTGTATAAATTGAACAATTTTGGTACGGCACTGATTATTAGGTATTTGGTTTATCAATGTTTTGGGGGGAATGCACTTTTTATGTCCCCCACTATAGTAGTGGGGGACATATTGTTTTTGCCCTGTCTGTTGGTTGGTTGGTTGGTTGGTCTGTTGGTTGGTCTGTTGGTTGGTTGGTCTGTTTGCGCCAACTTTAACATTTTGCAATAACTTTTGCTATATTGAATATAGCAACTTGATATTTGGCATGCATGTGTATCTCATGGAGCTGCACATTTTGAGAGGTGAAAGGTCAAGGTCATCCTTCAAGGTCAGAGGTCAAATATATTTGGCCAAAATCGCTCATTTTATGAATACTTTTGCAATATTGAAGATAGCAACTTGATATTTGGCATGCATGTGTATCTCATGGAGCTGCACATTTTGAGTGGTGAAAGGTCAAGGTCAAGGTCATCATTCAAGGTCAGAGGTCAAATATATGTGGCCCAAATCGCTTATTTTATGAATACTTTTGCAAAATTGAAGATAGCAACTTGATATTTGGCATGCATGTGTATCTCATGGAGCTGCACATTTTGAGTGGTGAAAGGTCAAGGTCATCATTCAAGGTCAGAGGTCAAATATATGTGGCACAAATCGCTTATTTTATGAATACTTTTGCAATATTGAAGATAGCAACTTGATATTTGGTATGCATGTGTATCTCATAGAGCTGCACATTTTGAGTGGTGAAAGGTCAAGGTCATCCTTCAAGGTCAAATATATGTTACCCAAATCGCTTATTTTATTAATACTTTTGCTATATTGAAGATAGCAACTTGATATTTGGCATGCATGTGTATCTCATGGAGCTGCACATTTTGAGTGGTGAAAGGTCAAGGTCATCCTTCAAGGTCAAAAGTCATATACGGGGACATTGTGTTTCACAAACACACCTTGTTTTAGGAATATATTGATTGTTTAAGATGTTTATTCGTTTAATCAAGTAGACAACAACATGGAATAGTTAACTAAGTTATAATGTATACATTTAAGTAAATTCATTAGATCATTACATCAGTCCAGATAAGATAAAAACTTTTCATGAGTTTAATCAAGACAGCATTTGTCTCAATTGTCTTTGTCTCTTAGGTATTTGGGGCCTAAGTAATTTCCAGCAATGTGCTTAAAAAAAAGCGATACACTATTGATGATCTCACAATAGGATAGAGATACACTATCGATGATCTCACAATAGGATAGCGATACACTATTGATGATCTCACAATAGGTTAGCCATACACTATCAATGATCTCACAATAGGATAGCGATACTATATCGATGATCTCACAATAGGATAGAGATACACTATCGATGATCTCACAATAGGATAGCGATACACTATCGATGATCTCACAATAGGATAGAGATACACTATCGATGATCTCACAATAGGATAGCGATACACTATCGATGATCTCACAATAGGATAGAGATACACTATCGATGATCTCACTATAGGATAGCGATACACTATCGATGATCTCACAATAGGATAGCCATACACTATCGATGATCTCACAATGGGATAGCCATACACTATCGATGATCTCACAATAGGATAGCGATACACTATTGATGATCTCACAATAGGATAGCGATACACTATCGATGATCTCACAATAGGATAGCCATACACTATCGATGATCTCACAATAGGATAGCGATACACTATCGATGATCTCACAATAGGATAGCGATACACTATCGATGATCTCACAATAGGATAGCCATACACTATTGATGATCTCACAATAGGATAGCGATACACTATCAATGATCTCACAATAGGATTAATGCTCTAGCCGTTGCTTCCAATAAGATATAATAGTGTTACTAATGAAGCTGTTGTTTCTTAACCCTTTGCATGCTGGGAAATTTTTCATCCGCTAAAATGTTGTCTGCTGAATTTCTTAGATTAGCATTTTCCTTGATTTTTTATCAAAGAACACTATCAGAATAGCAAACAGTTTGGATCCTGAGGAGACGCCACGTTCTATGGCGTCTCATCTGGATCCAAACTGTTCGCAAAGGCCTTCAAAATTCGGTTCCAGTACTGAAAGAGTTTAGACATACAGGCCATCGTTATTTCCTACAGGGCTATCAATTCTGCCACCCATGAAAATTATATGATGCTTCAATTGTGGAATGGTCATTTATGTGTGTATTGAATGGATTGTTTTGTAAAGTTGAGTAACTGAAGTATAAGGACCATTTATACATACAAGTTCAATACAATTATTTAACCCTTTTCCCCTATAAGAAGCAAAGTGAAAATGGCTTTTGCAATCAGCATCAAACCAGAACAGCCTGTGCAGGTTTTGTGCTGTTTGCTGCTCATCAGTATCAAAGGGTTGGAAATAAAGCAAAAAAAAAAGTAAGAAAGGTCTTTTATTTAATGTAACTTTCTAAGGGACTACTAATGCGTAGAAATATGTATCTAAGTGGTAAAGGGTTAATACTTTTTTTTTACACAGCAGTGCTGTTCTATGTATAATTAATTTTGCTTTGGTCTACAGTACTGTCTGAAATTGTTCTGTCACAATCAGAAAGTAATTATATTTAAGAGAAATACAATTATTCTGCACATGAGCAAACAGATAATAGTTCAGGATGAGAAGTACACACAATACTGATGAGAGGTTACACACAATAATGTTGAGAGGTTACACGCAATAATGATGATTTGAGCAAACAAAGTGAGAAAAGTGTGTTGACAATCAATGAGTAGAGACTGTTACATTCACCATGCAAATATTGACAGGTTGCGTTCATTTCCTTTCAGCACCTATCTGACATGAACATCTCTGAATATGGCATTGATAATAGATTTATATAGATTGTTCATTGATGTTTTTATTTTTTTCTGAAGCATTTTTTTGTTGCTTATTGAAATAGTATAGTGAAATTCTTATTAGCGAGGCTGTTTTTGGAGAAAACCTGAGCTATTGTCATAGCCAGCTCGTCGTCCGCCATAGGCGTCGTGCTAAGACCTTAACATTGGCCATAACTTTTTAAATATTGAAGATAGCACCTTGATATTTGGCATGCATGTGTATCTCATGGAGCTGCACATTTTGAGTGCTAAAATTTCAAGGTGAACATCATCCTTCAAGGTCTAGGGTCGAAAAAACAAAGTCAAGGGAAGTAATAAGCTTTAAATGGACATAGTTATCTGACCTGCCCACGTATATATTTTGTTAAATAAATCAAAGCGGCGCAGTAGGCGGCATTGTGTTTCTGACAAACACATTGTGGTTTAAGGTCAAGTCATGAAAAAGAAAAAAAAGTCATCCTTTATGGTCTATGGTAAAAAATACAGATTTAAGGGAAGTAATAAGCTTTAAAAAGGGAGAAAATTATTCAATATTGAACATAGCCACTTTATATATTTGGCATGCATTATCTTATGGAGCTGTACATTTTGAGTGGTGAATCTACAGTCACGGTAGTGGCTTTTAATTATTTGCTACTAAAAATAGAGATTTGTTACAGACAATTATTTTCAAGGGAAGTAATTTATATAATTATAAATTTCATATTATATTATGTCCTTACCAAGAATTGAAGTTCTTTTCACAGTTACTGTACAGATTTATTATTTTGATTACCGTAAATCTACGAATATAATACGCACTTTTTTACCTGCCGATTTTTTCTTCAAGAAGTTTTATATAGGACTGGTTTTCTATATTTGTCTCTTTGTTTTAATGAAAGTGTTCGCAATTCAAACAGTAAACGAAACCTGGTCTGTACCCGATTATGAGACATCGCTTGACCTTATTTTTATTGTAGTGCGCATGGTAGCTGGCCAATCAACATTGAGCTCGCTTACGCATGAAATGACGTTGTCGAATGAAACGTGAGAACGGGAGAAGCTATCGGATAATATTGGGTCATCCATGGGCAGACACTGTATACTTTGAATACACAGTTAATATCGTCGTCTGCCTACAAAATAGCGACTGGACGCTAAGTCGTATAAAGAGATTAGCAAATGAAAAAAAAACAACTGACAATACCCGTAAATAAATATTTCTTAGCTGACCACTATTTATATTTCTACCGCATATTTACCATATCTGAAGTAAAGAGTGGTAATTAAATAATTAGTTTTATGATGCTAATAGAGTCTATTACACCTGTCTGCCGATTGCCGAATTAAATTGAAAGGTGATAATTAATTAATTTGTTTTTTACTCCCAAACTAGCCTTAATGACAGCAGCGTATTTTAATTAACTAGATCATGAAAAACGCAAGCAGTTTAATTGTATTTTAAGTTATATTAAAGTATCGAGTTTGTAACTGGAAAAAAGAAAAAGTAATTTATCTAGACAACTATAAAAACGGAAGTAACCATTTTTTCTCTTTATTACTTTATTATTATTATAATTATTATCATCCCGAATATTGTCAAATTGAATTAAATGTGAAAACAAAAAACAGCGTCTCTGCTTCTTTCTTTTGTAATTATGACTGCTTGACCCGGATGTCAGCAAGGGGACCGTGTGTTATCGGTAACAATCAATGGTAATATAAACAATAGACAGAGATATTTATTATGCAACTGTCATAACAACAGCACTATAACACATCCCGATCAATATACCGGGATAACAGATAGTTGACAACACCAAATTGATTTGCTATTTTCACAGCACAAAAATATATTATCACATTTTTTCGGAAATGGCCGATTTCGGACACCGATTTTTTAAGTGCGTATTTTACTCGGATTTTCAATTTTTACCGATAAATTTTGACCAAACTCGGGGGTGCGTATTATGCACGAGGGCGTATTATATTCGTGGATTTACGGTATTTAAAACCCAAATGATTGATTTGTCAAAGTTTTTTTTTTAATGGTTGGTGGGTCACTAGGTCAAAGGTCAAGGTCACTGTGACCTCTAAAAAAAATAAAAAATTAATTCTGACAAGCTTTCGCAGCCGAGCGTGGCACCTGTTATGCGGTGCTCTTGTTTTTGTTATGCCCCCCTGTTCGATGGCATATAGCATTCACGCTGTCCGTCGATCTTTCTGACTGTCTGTCGATCTGTCTGTTTATCTGGCATTATGTTTCCAGATTTTTTTCGTAAACGCTTTCAGATACTTGTCTTATATTTGGTGTATGAGTCTACCTGCATGACTTAAGATCAATGCTAAGATTGGGTTTGGTCCATTGATATTAGACAAACGTACGAGCCTTGGTTTTTCTAAAAAATAATAGTTTTCCGGACTTTTTTCTTAACACTTTGAAACATTGACCTATTGTTCAGATAAAACGCACACAGGATAGATAATGCAGTTGTATGTCAAATTAAAATTTCATATAATCACATGCTATGCAAAATGAAATAACAGTCAAATTATTGTACTGTAATGTGAATTGTGCAATCATATCATAGCACTTTAAAATAGCATAATTTTTATGTCCACAATTTGAAAGTAACATTTGTACTCAAAATCAACGAAAATTTTGTACAATATTTTGTAAAATAAACTTAACCAATTAAAAATCAGTGTTCCTTATGACAATTGCCGAAATTTCAACGCCTGATGTGGTCTGATAAAATAGATGTTTGTAGATACAAAATGCTGGCTGTTTTTTTCCATTTTAATTTCTCGCAACTATACTTTTTTTTAATTCATACGACACATGAACACTAACATGGTGTTCGTGTGTCGTACAAATAGATATATTTGCAGGAAATTAGCACGGAATTTATTGCGTCAAAAAATAAATAAAAACGAGCATTTTGTATCTACAAAAATCTTTGTAATCATACCACATTTAGCGCTGAAATTGTGGCTATTGCTGTAAGGAACACTGCGTGTTTAGGTCTTAACTTTATTTTACGAAATACTTTACGAAATTTTCGTTGTTTTTGAGCGTCATAGAGACTTTAAATGAGATGTCTATTTAATATATATTGTAAGAAAGGTGGATGCATTAGCACAACAATAAGCCTAATGGAAAGTAATAAATGAAATGCGAGCTGGAGAGAAATACATTAATTGTACAATATTAAATCTGAAATTCATTGTCCAATTTTAAAGAGAGGGTTAAGCTCATAATTTAGGTTCACATTTAGTTGTATTGAAAATATTGTTAAACTGTTTTGATTTTATATGCCCCCGGTATTATACTTAAAGCTTTTAAGAATGATAGTTGATTCTCTTAATTATTTTTAGTATCTACAAAATCTACACATTTTTACAGATCTATGTAATGTAATACTGGGATCACCTTGTTGTACCCTTGGTTGCTCAGTGAGTCGGTTGTACTTGTTGTGTTGTCGTGCTGCATCAGAGTATATGTGTACTTTGTTTTGGAAACCAGAGTCTCGATTGTCTGTGTACCATAACAAAAATTAAAAGGATTGTTGTTTATATGATAAAAGATGTTATTTGTGTTTATGTCACACTATTTGTTGCAGATTTATGTAGCCCTCAACTTAGGCCATTGATTCAATAAATCAACATGAAGATTGTTTTACTCATAGTTATGAGTAAATTTATTATTCTCTATTCTCAAAATACTATTAAAATCTCATCATCTTTATAACCCATATCATCATCATAATCATTCTCATACAAATAATAAACCAAAGACAAAATAGGAGTGAGTGCTTGTATTTGACAGGACTTTCAACATATAAATGTAAAAAAAACAACAATTCTTCTGACGCCCGTATGTGTTATATGTGCAATGGATATAGACCTCAACGGCACCGCTCAGTTGATGAGTCTCGAGACGACTGGAAAAGGTGTAACATCTTTGTTCAGGTGTATAAAGAACTGAAACGATACTATTTAAATGCTGTAGGGCATGTAATTATGAATACTTCACATGCACATGCGTGTCATGTGAAAAAGTGCACATTTATTAATAACAATTAGACGTCAAGTATATATCTCAAATAAAGAGTAACTGTTTGAATAAACTGATCCCCGCCGATGCCAAAAGTGCACACAGGACGCCCCCAATGCCCATCAATCACGCTAACTTGCTTAAATATTATAAATTAACAAATGTGAAACATTACTTTTTTTTTAAAGAAGCTGCTAATATCTGCAAGATTCATCCACCACCACCAATCAAGAGAAGTGTACATGACTTCACATACACCCCATTCAATAATCAGTAGTAATAAACGATTCAGGTAAAACCGCGAGCGGGATACGCAACCCTACTGCCATTTTGTTTTCTTATTTTTTCTTTTAATGGCAGGGGGACGTATGAGGACCCATGGCTCGAGACCGGTGTCTAGGTGCCTTCATCACCTCTCGAAACCTCTAATTTAAGAGAAATCTACAAATAAGCAGCTATTATTATACTGTAAACATTAAGTATTCTTTAGTAAAAAATGTAATTAAAACATTATAAATTTCATTGCGCAAATTAACATAACAAACAAACATCAAAAGCATCCCGCACACACCCCGGACATCAACAAGAAACAAACAAATCACTCAAACCATAAAATCCATAAAGCACCTAAAAAGAATGTTGATAAATCATAAGTATTCCGAGAAATATATAACAGCTATATTAAACCGATTTCAACATCTAACCAGTCACACCAAAATGAAAATATTAAGTAATTGTACAATAAGAATGTTTTTTAAAATTAAACGTTCATTACGAAAGACAACAAAAAATAATAAAACTGACATTTAAACATACCAATATTTCAATAAATATGCTGGAGGTACTTTCTCCAGGAAGTTAGAGTCTCGAAAAACATGAACCCATAACTTAAAAAACCTCATTCAAACACAATATTAAGTAAAAAATGAGTCAAAATAATCAAGAAAACTTAGCTGCTTCAGACTAAAATGAAAATACACCCATCGTCTTTCCCAGTAAAGGAATCGGTTCGTGTTAAGATCCCATCTCACATGGACTAAAAACCGAATTGAAAATATACTAAATATAGACTTTATAATTGCAAAATTATAAACATAAAAGCAATGTAACCAATTATTTAACCATACATATGTTCATTAAGGGCGGGTGGGCAGGGTTATCACCCTTTCGTTTTCTTGTTCCATAACGTTTGCCTGTCAAATACACCCTCGAATGGCGACTCAATAGATGTGCAAATCATATATACCCCAAAACGAAAAACTCGTGCGCTTTCGCGCTAAAACATGCACACAAAACCCGTGCATTATTCGCGCTAAACCATTACCATAATCTCTCTTCTAAATAACACGTATTAAACCATACTATACCGTATTTATCAAACCGAGAATAATTTCATTTCTATGTGTGTGATCAATGTGACATTGCAAACACAGTTTTGAGATTGATTTTACTAATACTTGTACTCATGTTTTGCACCTGCTTGAAATGAGTCAGTGCAGGGCATTAGTAATTTTAAATGACAGTTTAAGTAAGAGATGATGTATGCACTGTGAATGTTAAGTTATTAGACAGCTTTTCAGTGATCAGTATGAAGGTCAAACAGGTAGGTCAGAGGTTGTTGTCATGGTTACTGATTGTAGGCTTGTCTGACCAATCACAAGGGATTGATTACAACTTGATGTCCTAAAAGGCAATTAAAAGCACGGGACATAATTTATTAAAAAAAAACATTTTTTGTTTTTAAGGTTGATATGTTTAAGGTCAAGGTCATAGTTGCCTTGAAATAAAATGTTAAAGTTTTGTTCATCTTAATTCCTTATATGATCAAAACTGGTTTTGTGAATTTCAACCTTTTATATTGTCGGTTAAAAAAACAGGGCATGGACATAATCTACATGTATTCCATGCCATTATTAGCATAATTTATTTAAAATAGATTAAAACTCCCTATTACATTCCTACTCTTGTTCTGGCTGCTCGGATAACTGTGTGAACGATTTCCTTTTAAAACATTAAGCAAACTATTAATTCTTAAAGATAAGCAATGCTTGTAAGATAAAATTGTGCCCTTGTTTTGTTAACATCATTTTAATCAATATTAATTCAATACAAATTCAATACAGAGTTGAAATGAAGAGGTGGAAAATTAAACTTCTTTTTATTTGTGTTTGCAACCAATTCAAGATGGTTTTGGAGTGGGGATTAAGTGTAAATAGCTTTTTATTGGTGTGTTACCTAAAACACCATTGAGAGGACATTCAAAATGGAATTAAGGGATTTATATCTATCGCTGCCAAGGGATGTCTCATTTCGTAAGTTTTCAATCTCAGTAAAAATGTTATATATGACAGAGATGGGCGTTACATTACATGCATTTATGGTATTGTTTGTTTAAAAGAAGTCTGTTAGAACTAGTATACACTCAAGTTTAGGCGGAACGTGTCATCCCTCAGATTAGACTGTGGGAACTGCACAGGTTTATCTGGAAGAACACTTTAAGCACAGGCATTAAGACTTATTTTTCACAACTAAGGCTCATTTGTATTAAATAATAGTCTACTTCTGAAATTTGATTGACAGTCCTCTGAAGGCATTGACATAACAGGGCAAATTGGCTTCCTCTCTAAGAGCTTCTTTTGCCTGAAGAATGCGATTCCCCTTATTGAAATGACACCATTGGCAAAGTTGGGTAGCTCTAGATTGTGTAATTTTTTTAAATGTTGTTTCATTTACACCTTGAAATGTACATATGCACGAAATAGGCAGAAATAGGCAGGTAGGCAGGTACATTTGTTAGCTAATTTCTCAGGAATGGCTTGAGAAATTTCATTAAATTGTTTAACATGTATTCTCCGTACCGAAATTACCCCATATGCCAAGTTGTAAAACTAGTTTAAAATTACTCAAAATTAGGATAAAACTTCCAAACATTTGCAAATATGTATGTTATTTAGGCAGGTGATGTTTCTGTTGAGCTAGTTTCTTAGGAGTGGCTTGAGGGATTTCATTTTTATTGTAAACATTTAAAACCCCTCTTAAAATGAACCCCAAAGTTTCGTAACTCTAGTTTGATATTTGTCAAATTTAAGGACCTTTTTATGGTTAGAAATTTGCATTTATGCTATAATGTCTGAATAAAATTTAAACTTGTACTCAGGAATACAATTCAAACTTATAACATTTATTTTTGTCTCCTACTAATTTCACTGAAGGGGACTTATGGTTTGCGCTCTGTGTGTTTGTCTGTCTGTCAGTCCGTCACACTTTAATGGATCCTGCGATAACTTTAACAGTTCTTCATATTTTTTCATGAAACTTAAAATATGGATAAATTGCAATATGGACATTATGCAAGCCATTTCATTTTGTTCCCACGTCAAACATTCTGGTTGCTATGGCAACAAATCTATATTTAACAAAAATTCTTACAATGGTGGAGCTGGTTGGGGACATATATTGCTTGGCAATAGTATTGACATATATATATTATTTTAAGTTTTTGCCTTTAAGTTGGAATTTGTCACAAATACATTCCTTTTACACTGGTCAAACTTAGATATGTGGATAACGCGTACAAAGACCTTCCCCCTTGTTGAGGTCAATGTCATTGCTACTAAAAATGTGACAATAAATCTGCTTAACTTATTGATAACATATTTAATTATTTTAATGTACATAAATACCTCATTTCAGCCCAAGCTTTAACCCATCTCGTCAGCGTCTCATCATGGTCTGCGCTGTTTGCTTAAAGGAATTTCTGTAAGAAATATTCTAAATATAGAAATAAATATACTAGACATCCCTAATTTTGGAAATAAATTGATCCAAATTCGAAGGATGGGAGAGTCCACTAGGCATAAATGGGTTAAATTGCATATGGGGTGTATTGGGTCAAGGCCATGCTTAGTAAACATAGAACAATTGTTTCTATTTAATAACTGTTGATAGAATGAGCTATTGTAATGAAACTGTATTAATGCAGACATGGCGAACCCAGTCAGCCCTTTGGACATTGCAGACAAATAATTTAAAAGCCTGACTGTGAAACGCAAGATCGTCTGACTTACTTTCTGGTTATTGTTGCTTTCAAAAGTTGTAACCCACTTGCAGTTTTTACAACAACATTATTTTGTTGTTTCCTGATTATAATATTTCTGAATATAAAAAGTGCATTTTCGCTAAATTTTGTAAGTTGGTAATACATTGCAGCATCAATATACCCTGAGTATTATTCCAAGCGCCAATGGAGTGTCTCGCAAAGTCGAGAAAGTAGTCGGATTTTTCGTTGTATTGCACTCATGTCACAAATATTCCAAGATGGCGGACAATAAAAAGAAATTAAGATGCTCAGTAAAAATGACAATTAAAAATCAAATTAATGATGGACATCATATAAAAAGTTTGGATTAATGAAAAGCATTTGTCATTGACCGATGGAGAATACGTTTTAGATACAATTAACACATTGTCATTAGAAATTTATGATTGTCACAGAATTTGTGTTCATAATATAGAGTTCATTCTACTTGTGAAAAGAAATCTAACAAGACTATCGTTTGAAAATGGAAACAGACAAAAAGGATTTGATTTATATGTTTGTGGATCGGTGTATGATCAGATTCATGTGCATATACTGCATTATTATGTTTGTCACTCTATACATTTTAATGTTATGGCATGTTAGTGAAATGGAAGATAATAAAAGGTAAACGTATTAATATATTAATAAATCTGTGTTAAATACATCAATAAAATTCTATTATGCATGTGTTAATATTTTTCCCAAATTGAAAAATACACTAATTTATTTCTTAAAATCAGGCGGTTCACACTTAATTTGCTCTTTCAAAAATCAACCACATGTTAACATCCGCTTTTTGAATTGACTATGCAATGTCCCTCCAGGATAAAACACTTAAAATTGAGGCCTGTGACATTCACATTACTGGCCTGTAAATTATTACCCTCGTAGGCCAGTCTGGCCTGTACATTTTGCCCTATCTGATTTTCCCCCGCCAGAGGTGGATATTGTTTTGGCGTTGTCCGTCCGTCCATCCGTCCGTTCATCCGTCCGTCCATCCGGCACTTTTGTGTCCGGAGCCATATCTTGGAATTGCTTTGGCGGATTTCAATGAAACTTGGTATGAGTATATATATGCATAAGAGGATGATGCAAGCCAAATGGCATTGTACACCATCTGTTAAAAACAGAGTTATGGCCCTTTGTATCGTGAAAAAATGCTTTTTACTATAGGCACTTTTGTGTCCGGAGCCATATCTTGGAAGTGCTTTGGCAGATTTCATTGAAACTTGGTATGAGTATATATATGCATAAGGAGATGATGCACGCCAAATGGCATTTTACACCATCTGTTAAAAACAGAGTTATGGCCCTTTGTATCTTGAAAAAATGCTTTTTATGCCCCCCTTCGAAGAAGAGGGGTATATTGCTTTGCACATGTCTGTCGGTCGGTCGGTCTGTCGGTCGGTCCGTCCACCAGGTGGTTTCCGGATGATAACTCAAGAAAGCCTGGGGCTAGGATCATGAAACTTCATAGGTACATTGATCATGACTTGCAGATGACCCCTATTGATTTTGAGGTCACTAGGTCAAAGGTCAAGGTCAAGGTGACCCAGAATAGTAAAACGGTTTCCGGATGATAACTCAAGAACGCATACGCCTAGAGATCATGAAACTTCATGGGTAGATTGATCATGACTTGCAGATGACCCCTATTGATTTTGAGGTCACTAGGTCAAAGGTCAAGGTCACGGTGACCCGAAATAGTAAAATGGTTTCCGGATGATAACTCAAGAACGCATACGCCTAGGATCATGAAACTTCATGGGTAGATTGATCATGACTCGCAGATGACCCCTATTGATTTTGAGGTCACTAGGTCAAAGGTCAAGGTCATGGTGACCCGAAATAGTAAAATGGTTTCTGGATGATAACTCAAGAACGCATACGCCTAGGATCATGAAACTTCATGGGTAGATTGATCATGACTCGCAGATGACCCCTAGCGATTTTGAGGTCACTAGGTCAAAGGTCAAGGTCACGGTGACCCGAAATAGTAAAATGGTTTTCGGATGATAACTCAAGAACACATAGGCCTAGGATCATGAAACTTCATAGGTAGATTGATCATGACTCGCAGATGAACCCTATTAATTTTGAGATTTTCGGATGATAACTCAAGAAAGCTTTTGCCTTGGATCATGACACTTCATAGGTACATTGATCGTGACTGGCAGATGACCCCTAATGATTTTCAGGTCACTAGGTCAAAGGTCAAGGTCACAGTGACAAAAATCGTATTCACACAATGGCTGCCACTACAACGGACAACCCATATGGGGGGCATGCATGTTTTACAAACAGCCCTTGTTACTATAGGCACTTTTGTGTCCGGAGCCATATCTTGGAAGTGCTTTGGCGGATTTCATTGAAACTTGGTATGAGTATATATCCCCCGCCAGAGGCGGAGGGATATTGTTTTGGCGTTGTCTGTCCGTCTGTCCGTCACTTTTGTGTCCGGAGCCATATCTTGGAAGTGCTTTTGCGTATTTCATTGAAACTTAGTATGAGTATATATATGCATAAGAGGATGATTCACGCCAATTGGCATTGTACACCATCTGTTAAAACCAGAGTTATGGCCCTTTGTATCTTGAAAAAATGCTTTTTACTATAGAAAATTTTTGTGTCCGGAGCCATATCTTGGAGGAGCTTTGGCGGATTTAATTGAAACTTGGTATGAGTATATATCCCCCACCAGTCCATCTGTCAGTATGTTCATCCGTCCGATTTGCACCCATCCTCAAACAAAGCATATGTTGCGGAGGATATCAATCCTACGAATTTGCTTGTTTATGTACTGAATATCAAGACCTATAATATGGGGTTGCATGTGGCATAAATGACATGAAGGTCAAGGTTAATGTTTCTCAAAATAAAAAATAGATTATGCTGAATAATTCGAGAACGGACTGAGCTATTGTCATGCAATAACAAACATAGATATGGTGTTTCAAAATTTTATATGGGATTCCAGATGGTGGTAAGGTCACTGTTACTAAATGTGGATGAATTGTTTGAGCTCAATAACAAGAAATAATATTGAGTTATTGTTTTGAAACATCATACATACATACCATATATCAAGATCCTGCATGGGATGTCATGTCAAGTGCGAGGTCAAGATCAAGGCCACTGTTAATAGAACAACGCATAACTCAGAAACAAATTGAACAATTGTATTGAAACTTAATACATAGAGTCCTTATTTAAAATGGATTGGGTGTGATAGAGGTCAAGGTCACATATACTTATTTAAAAAAAATGGTTTTCTTTAATATCTCCAGCACAAGTTAAGCTTTTGTGATGCAAACTTAGATAACTTGTACCAAAATATCCTTTGTGTTTGCATATGGGGTGCATTGGGTCAAGAGAAACAGTGAAGGTAATTGTTATTATATGTAGAAATTTGGTTAAATTGAAAATCTAAATATATTTTTTGCAAACTAGATGAATACCTCCGACAGTCTTTGTTATGGCACATCAATGTTTTTGTCTCAAAAGTTCTAATATGTATTGAAATGATCCATTGTAGTATCCATTACAATGGCATTTAAAAGTCTTGGTCATTACAAGTACTTGCTTTATTACTTTTTCGTAACTACTTTAACCCTAAATGAAGTTTACCCATGTGGTTGAAATTGTCTGGTCTTGATTCTTAAATTTAACCTGACTTGTTCAGGGATGTTTGTTGTATGAGACTGCACATAGTTGGTTACACATTTATTTTCAATGAAATCCCACATGTGAAAAAAGCTATATAGGATTAGTATTCTTTAAATATAATCAATGACAATGTATGCTTTTTATTGCAAGTAGACATGTTTGAACCCTTGACAGGGCCATTAATCTATTAAATCTGCCGCTGAAATTCAGCGGCAGTCCCCCACCTGAAAAGTATACTTTTTTCCCCTTTTGGGGGGAAAAATTCCCCCTAAAAAAAAAAAAAAAAAATTTTTTTTTTATTTTTATTAGAAAGATGTGTCTCACTCATGATTATCATATCTCAATTCTATTTCAACTTTATCTTTGCAAACATACTAAATTATGAAAAATGAAATAAATATAGTGCAAACATGTACAAATGTAATAATGAGAGAGTAAGTAAAAAAATCCCCCAAAAAGGGAAACGCTGCGAAAATTCCCCCTCCTTAGGGTTGCGGACCCCTTCCCCCAAAGTAGTGTGAGGCAGGGTTCGACACTAAGGCACGTCCGACAGACATTGTCTAGTAAGATCGGTGGTCGGGCTAGTCAAACTGCGGGCTAGCTTGTCCGACTGGTCGTATAAAAAAAAATCTATACTGATTCATATAACTATAACTGAATGCTGTGAAAACCTTTATTTTTTAATGTGTAAAATTACTCTAGTATCCGTTATTTACATTAAAACAAAACTAGTGTATTTAAATAAACGCGGAGCATTCGCATGATTCATTGCTATTTTTAGACGCAAAGAAGAGCTTCCTGCAGATATTGCTTGTTTAGATTGGTCAAGTTGTCATGAATATTAATGATTTTCTGCAGTGTCGTAAAACTGTAGAGCATGATTTTACGACTTCTATCGAAAATCGGTATCGTCAATGTAAACATTTTTGCGTAGCAGACAAGAGAATGTAATTTAAAGAATGGCTTTGTTCAAGTTCAGATTTTCGTCCGACAAATCAGTTAATAAAAAAGAATCCGACGCTTAAACTGACACGAAACGTAAATATGAAGAAACACGAAAATGTCAATTTTATCCTAGATGGAAAATCGAGTCAGTTCCCATGGATTGAATTTGACGGAGTAAAGCAAAAAAAATGGTTTATTTTATTGTTTTACTCTATGCATCAAAAAAAAATCTGGTGTTCACTTATTATTTACTGATAAATCCTGATTAAACAGCTACATGACACAATTGTGTTCATTAACTATGTCATTTGTGGTCTAGTAGACATCAGGTTCGGGCTAGTACATTTTAAGAGGAGCTGGTCCGACGGTCTTGCGGTAAAAAAAGTTAATGTCGAACCCTGTGAGGGCGCTGCTTGATAAATATTAGCTTACATTTTCTTATGACAAAAACTGTAGGTATATAAAACTAATTATGAAAAGGACTCTAAACTTTATTTCATAGCTCTAAGCTGCCTCTATGTCGTAAAGGACGTCTTTTCTTCTTTTCAAACAAAATTTGTACTATACGTGTGCACATGCAATAAAGAAATCTTTGCTTGCGAATGATTAATCCATGATGCTCTTTTGTAGTGTAAACAATATAAGTGGCTTCAACAGTGATTTTTTTTACCTCAGCTTCCTATTTCCAGTATGCATTAATATTATCAAGGAAGCAAAGTTTCTGTAACTGTGTATTCAAAGGGAACATGTACCGTAGGTTTCCACGTATAGCGCGCAGTTTTTTACCTCCAAAAATCAAATTAAAAAGTTGATGCGCGTTATACATTGATACAATGCTATCCTGGCTGCTAAATTGGTAAAAATATGTTGTGTAATCGTAAATAATCAAAATGGCCGCCATGTTTTTTTTCCAGAAAACCACCACCCTATAATCTTACTGATTGAGGGGCCATTGTCGAAACAACCATAAGTCGCTACTGGTAGGTATGAACGCTGTAGAAGAAGTTTTGTCAAAATAAATTTGTTTGAATAAACTTGCGGACATTTCTTTGTTCGTGTTTTAACACTTCCTTTTCGATGAATTCCGATGGGGATTGTTGTCGAGAGCAGGCAAAGGTAGGTGCGAACGAGGTCTTTTTACGGGTAACGGTAGGTGTGAAAGGGGATCATTTTGCACTTCGTAATTGGCAGATGATATTGAGTAATATGTGCCACGACTTGTGACAATATGCAATTGCATTTTGTGTGTATAAATATTCAACGTTCAACTGTGGTGTTTCAAACTATCGTTAGCAATCGCCTGAACTACAACACAGAGAGATATTGACATCGTCCTTCGCCCGCATACCTCAACAATTGTATCCCTGTCTTCTATGCGTAATTCAAATTTACCGGTAATGCCCACGCTTTCCCCGAGGAAAAATCACACGATGTACACTAATTCTTATTTTCTCACGTTTTTCACGAAATGCACGTGGACTGTTAATCTTTTGCAAGAAAATTATAAAATTGTCAGAAAAGTATAGTGCTATGCAACCCCTGCTCCTAATCATAATGACGCTTCCTATTTTGAATGCTTAATTAAGCTTTCCAATGCCCCGGATTATTGGACTGTGTAATAGTAAAATGGCGGCCATTTTCGGTCCGATTTGGTGGTTTTATTGTCTTGAAATATTTTTTTCTCCATTTTTGCATTTAAAAAACAGCCTAACCATAACACGGGTGCGCGCTATACGTGGAAACCTACGGTATTTTGAAAGAAGCAAGTCCTGTACAGCTACTTATTACTGTTTTGTGTATACAGTGTTTTTTTCACTATTTTGGGCATGGGGCCGGGTCCCTATGAATTAGGAAAATTCACAGCGTTTTTACTAAAATTGGGAAATTAGTGTTGTTGCTGTTTTTCTAAAAAATGCTTCAAATGGAGAAAAGAAGTGTTTTCAGTTTTATTTATTAAGGTTGAACTTATATGGCTGGATGGGAGATGCACAAAATGTTTAAATCTTAACCAAAAAAATTTGTGTGTTGAAAACTTCTTAAATTTGGAATTTTTAGGTCCCATATGGGAAAAATATATACTTTTTTCCATGGAAATCCGGCCTAATACCGTACCCGATTTTTAAACAAAATAAACACTGGTGTAAGTAACGTCATATAAGGGTTTAATATTCATCACTGCACTGTTCTGTGTACTTTTGTTACAAAGTCTATCTTTGGATAACCGATTAGCGAACAACACATGGCATTAGTCATACAAATGATGCCCAACATTTGTTATGACTTTATGCTACTTAAAATCCGCCAGAAAATATGTGATTACAGTTTAAGTTACAAAAGGTAGTAGTTGTTTGATGTTTTATTTCATACCACGATACAATTGACAAATGCACATAACACATACCTTCTTAATCCTAATAGACGCTCTCTCCTTTATAAAAGCACCCCTTAACTTATAATAAAATGTATAAGATAAAAAATAATAATGCTGGCATTTTTTGTCTGCAGTGAATTAATGATGTTTTAGTTGACAGGTATATTTAATATATAAATTTACACGTTACTTTTCATAAAAGCAACTGAAATAAAACAAATTATCAGACCATTTTGAAAAAGTCAGTGATTTTGATCATAAAACATGAAGTTTTAGTTTTAAATGTGAAATTCATGTTATGAAATAACTTGGATGTTGGACATGTAAAATGCGAATTAATATGTGTCTTGTAAATTGCGGAACATATGGCTTACTTTTACTGACATGTGTCTCTCAATTCTCATGTTTTTGTTTTATTTTTTATGCTCCTGAAGGGTGGCATATAGTTTTTGAACTAAAATCCGTCAGTCCGTCTGTGTGTCTGTCTGTCTGTCAGTCAGTCCGTCCGTCCGAGAACTTTAACATTGGTCATAACTTTTGCAATATTGAAGATAGACAACTTGATATTTGGTATGCACGTGTATATCATGGAGCTGCACATTTTGAGAGGTGAAAGTCAAGGTCATCCTTCAAAGTCAAAGGTCAAATATATGGCTTCAAAGCGGCGCAGAAGGGGGCATTGTGTTTCTGACAAACACATCTCTTGTTTAAGTTTTAATTTAATTATGATTATGCAGTACAGCTAAGTGTCATAGCGCATGCTATGTTTTGTTAGTTTTCTCATGAATATAAGGTTTGGCGTTGTAACGGCCCGCTGGTGTCAGTCTGTGTGTAATTCGGTTGTGCCATTTTTCGACATCTGAAGTGCCAAAACCTTAGAAGTCTTCATCTTCATGGCCACTTTAAAAATAAATTGTTAAATACAACATACTGATTGGGGCTTTTTACCCTAAGGACTTCGTTTAAAAACCATTGCCTTAGCACACTTTTAAAAAACAAGCTTAAATGGAACAAATGACAAAAATGCTGTCCATTTGTGCTTTAAACCTTTCCCACTCAGAAGCAAAGTGAAAACAGCTATGTGCGAACAGCATAAAACCAAAACAGCCCTATTCAGGTTTTATTCTGTTTGCTGCTCATCTGTATCTAAGGCTTGGAAATGAAGCCTTTTAAAACTTAAATCTAGTAAGAAAGGTATTTAATTGAATGTAACCTTTTAAAGGGACTACAGATGCATGAAAATACCTATCTAAGTGGTTAAGGGTTAATGGGGATTTAAATAATACTGTGGTTTTCACTATTACATTTTCAAAATGTATACTTATTTATCAGCATGATAACACGTGTTCACTTTCTCAATCGTCAATACATTTTTCAACTGCAACTTAACATCTGGAATTACTCAGGAAGTGATGTCAGTTACAAACATTTTTTTTTCATAATTTATTCACTAGTATATATAGCTATTCAAACTGTTGCCACCACGTTCACACCTACCTGATTTCAGTATGTCCACAACAGCTCTTTAAGCCTGCAAGGAAATAGGATGTAGTATTCTGGAACAACAAACATGGCATCTTTTTGAATATTTACAATTTCACAATGAAAGTTCAGCAATTATATACCTTTATTTGTTTTCAAATTATCACCTTTATGTGTTGAAAGACTGTATCTGGGAACTCTAAATATATTATTGAAAGTTTGATAGTGTGTATGAATAGTCTTTCAATGCATGTTGTTTGAAAGTGGCAAATATTTATCATACAGTCTATAGACTTTGTTTCCACACGGTATGAAGAGAACGCTTTCCTTTACAACCATGGGAATTGGTATGATAGTTACTTTGGAGGAAAGGAAGGCACGTATTGATTTTAGGTCTATAGGTCAAGGTTACGGACGCTTGTATTAAAGATGTAATGAAAAATGTAGATCTAGGCAAATTGGTATGGTGATAACTTATGATAAAAGAAAGATGCCTTCAGATAGTGAGGTCAACAGGTCAAGGTAACAGGGGCTGGTAACATGAAATAGTGACCTGGTTGGTTCCGCATTATGTCTAACACTTTGACCTACAATAATGCATGTTGTATGGTGGTCACCTGGATGGAATGGATGGAAAGGAACTTTGAGTTGTATTGGTCAAAGGTCAAGATAACAAGGGCTTATAATCTGATTTTTGTTTCTGCTTAACCCATTTATGCCTAGTGGACTCTCCCATCCTTCTAAATTGGATCAATTTTTTCCCAAAATTAGGGATGTCTAGTATATTTATTAGCTCCACCATGTCCACTGGCCAAAGGCCAGCGGGGCTTATGTCATGGTCCTGTGTCCGTTGTGCGTACATGCGTTAATTTTTCCTTTAAACATCTCCTAAACTACTGGTCCAATTCTGATGAAATTTCTCAGGAATGTTCCTGGGGTGAACCTCTTTCAAATTTGTTCAAATTATGCCCCTGGGGTTAAATTTGACCCTGCCCCGAGGGAAACACAATTGAACATTTGCTTATATAAGGCCTATTTTGTGTAAACTTTCAAAATCTCTCTTCCATAACCATTGGTCCTAGGGCTATCAAATTTGGTATGTAGAGACATCTAATAGTCCTCTACCAAATTTGTTCAAATTATGCCCCTGGGGTCAAATTTGACCCTGCCCCGGGGGTCACAAAATTGAACATTGCTTATATAGGGTCTATTTTGTGAAAACTTCAAAAATCTTCGTGTCCATAACCATTGGGCCTAAGGCTACCAAATTTGGTATGTAGTGGCATCTTATAGTCCTCTACCAATTTTGTTCAAATTATGCCCCTGGGATCAAGTTTGACCCTGCCCCGAGGGTAACACAATTGAACATATGCTTATATAAGGCCTTTTTTTTGTGAAAACTTTAAAAATCTTCTTGTCTATAACCGTATGGCATAGGGCTACAAAATATGGTATGTAGTGACATGTAATAGTTCTCTTCTTAGTTTGTTCAAATTATAATGCCCCTGGGGTCAAATTTGAAACTGCCCCGGGGTCACAAAATTGAATATATGCTTATAAAGTGCTTATTTTGTGAAAACTTTAAAAAGCATCTTGTCCATAACCATTGGGTCTAGGGCTACCAAATTTGGTATGTGGTGAAATATTATAGTTCTCTACCAAGTTTGTTCAAATTATGCTCCTGGGGTCAAATTTGACCCTGCCCCAGGGGGTCACAAAATTGAACATATGCTTATATAAGGCCTATTTTGTGAAACTTAAAAAATATTCTTGTCCATAACCATCGGGCCTAGGGCTATCAAATTTGGTATGTAGTGACATCTAATAGTCCTCTCCCAAATTTGTTCAAATTTTATCCCTTGGGTCAAACTTGACCCTGCCCCGGGGGGTCACAAAATTGAACATATTCTTATATAAGGCCTATTTTGTGAAAACTTCAAAAATCTTCTTGTCCATAACCATCCGGCCTAGGGCTATTAAATTTGGTATGTAGTGACATCTAATAGTCCTCTACCAAATTTGTTCGAATTATGCCCCTGGGGTTAAATTTGACCCAGCCCAGGGGGTCACAAAAGTGTACATGTGCTTAAATAGGGCCTATATTTAAGTATTTTCACATGCCGAGAATATTTGTTTCAGCCTTTTTTTCAGCAGTGGAGCGATACAGGGCCATCATGGCCCTCTTGTTTCTATATTTAGAATATTTCTTTTAGAAATTCCTTTTAGCAAACAGCGCAGACCCTGATGAGACGCCGCATCATGCGGCATCTCATCTTGGTTTACGCTGTTTGCCAAGGCCTTTTTTCTAAACGCTAGGCATAAATGGGTTAAGTGTGGATGCAACAAGTAATGCTTCAAGTGTGTAATTTATGCGAAAAGTGTTCACATTTATAGGTTCATCTTTGCGATCTATAATTATTTTAGCCTTTCTTGTTGACTTAATGAAATACAAACTTTTATTCATGCAATTTATTGATGATTTCCATTGTTACCTTGACTACTCTTTTTTTCAGATCCGATAGAGGTAGACTTCGATGAAGTGGTAAGTGTTGTGATTTCTTCTGTATTGATACATGTACATAGAACTGCTCATGGAACAACAATCTCCATGGATACAAATGTTGTCTGAATCTTGAATATTTAACCAATTTTGAAAATCCAAACTTAACTGTTATAAGGATTTTAATTTGTTGTTATTTTAAGTGGAGTCTGAGATAGAATAAATCTATATATGAGTCATTTTTGTAAGTTTCCAAACAAAGGCAGTTGTTTACAGAAATAAAAAACATACATTTGTATCTACTTGATGACTGTTAAAATTAGGAAAAGCATCAAAAGCTAACACTTTATTTCAGTATATTAAGGCATAATAAAATGACCAAATTAAATTGTCGACATTATATAACCACAGAATTGTGGCCCTTTTGGGGTATATTGGGTAATTCACCCCCTGTTTTTTACAACAAAAGGGTTTGTGAAAATTCAATAGAGTTTTAGCAAAAAAATTCACCCCCTACTTTTGAGCTTAATTGGGTTTTTGAAGTTTGAACCCTGGTTTTTTTAACTCAATTGGGTAATTTAGGGAATGACATATATACTATAATAAAAAAATACTAAGGTTACTATATTATTTATACAAATGGAATTCAAAAATGTACCTGTACATAACAACAAACAATTACTAAATTCAGGGTTTTTTTTGGCCCGATTTTATAGCCGAAATTCGGCTATGTTCCCAATCCCAAAAAGTATACTTTTTTCCCAAAATGTGGCAAAAAATTCCCAATTTCAAAAAAAAAAAAAAAAATTTTTTTTTTTTTTTTTTTTTTAGAAATAAGTCTTATGTGTATTTTATCTCAATTTAAATTCAATTACATCTAACAAAGTTTTATATGATTTTTTTCTTTTAATTTGAATGATTGTAAAGAGTTAAATCAAATTTAGTATTTCCCTAATTAGTGGACTTTTCGTGTGGAAAAAAAGGCTAATGAATTTATTTTCCCAATTTCATGAAAATGCCGATAAAATTCCCAATTCCAAAGCCATGGGCTATCTTCCCAAAAAGTGGAAAAAAAAACCCTGAAATTTCTTATCAAAGTTCATTCATTTTTTGCGTTCAATAAGACCCAGTTGGTGAAAATCGCTGCACAATTGACTGTTCAAAGCGATGCACCCCGTTTTCAGGTCATTTTGAGTTGAATACCTTGAAAATGAAAGTAGAAATCAGACGGATCTACGAAAAATTACAATAATACCCCAAAGATCGATAATCGCAGGAAAGACTGCCTTCTTTTTTTCATATAAACTATCCAGCACATTTTTGTACGGAAAATAACCAGTCTAAAAAATACACCCGGTTTTCGTAAGAATTGCGTTTTGTGACGCAAGGTTTTTCACGGGAATTACGTTATTATCCCCACGCTTTTCGGAGAAAAAGTGGGGATATTGTGCTGATGTCGGTCTGTCTGTTCGTCCGTCCGTCCTGGCCACCTGCTCCTCCTACACTATTAGCACTAGAACCTTAAAACTTACATACATGGTAGCTATGAGCATATGTGCGACGGTGACAGTGACGAAATTTTGATCTGACCCCTGGGTCAAAAGTAATGGGGGTTGGGGCGGGGCCGGGTCAGAGATTTTCCTGCGACCGCAATTTGAAAAAGGCTCATAACTACTGTGTCCCTTCAGATATTGCTTTCATATTTGGTATGCATGTGTATCCAGACAACATCTATCCATGCGCATAAAATTTTTGACCCCTGTGACCTTGACCTTGAACTTTGGGTCAGTTTTTAGGTTTCGAAATCTGCCACCACGATTTGAAAAAGACTCAGAACTACTGTGTCCCTTCAGATATTGCTTTCATATTTAGTATGCATGTGTATCTGGACAACACCTTTTCATGCGCATACAAATTTTGACCCCTGTGACCTTGACCTTGAACTTGGGGTCAGTTTTCAGGTTTCGAAATCTGCGACTGCGATTCGAAAAAGGCTCATAACTACTGTGTCCCTTCAGATATTGCTTTCATATTTGGTACGCATGTGTATCTCGACAAGACCTTTCCATGCGCATGAAATTTTTTACCACTGTGACCTTGACCTTGAACTAAGGGTCCGCGTTTAGATTTTGAAATCTATTATGTGGTTATCTACCCAATCAGAAGAAGTGCAAGCATTTTCATCGGACAAAGGAATTTTTTTTAAACAATGAAGCTTGTGTATTGAAAACACATATAGAGTTACACAGTAGTGGCGCAGAGATGTATTAAGTAGTCAATTGTTTGTGTTAACTCATCTGTGAAATAGTTTAGCTCATCCATCTAATGTTTATACAAGGGATTATAAAATATTGGCGCAAAGGGGCACCTGTATATGAGAGAAGAGATAGAATGCAGTCAAGCATAAAAAGCATGAGAAACTCATGGAATAGAGCCTCAAGAATCTATAAAAGAACTGAAACTTTCAATTTGTTCAATTACACTTTTAGACTCATTACTGAAAATCTGTCAAAATGTTCAAGTGGGAAAAATGTGAGAAACAATTTAAAGCAAGATGGACTTTAACAGGCACATCAAAGACATACATGAAATTCAAAATTTTTATTGTTGTGTACAAGATTGTGACAGAAAATTTCTGAGACGCTACTATTTAGTCAACCATTTAACCTCAAAACATAACTTTTCCAAAACAGGATCAAGAAGATTGGCTATAGGAGAGCATGTTCAGCCATCTCATAAGTCATTCCAATGAGGATGACATGTACATAACGGACGTCGGTGAAGTTGATTCAGTATTAGATTTGTTAGGAGAGCAGGATGAGGAGGAGAAATTAGGGTATAGATTTTCACTCATTTTTTAGGTTATTTTACATTAACTTCTTCATTTCTACACCAAATTACTTCAAATTTATACTGAACATCTCTTATGACAATACGGTCAATCTCAACTATGCATGGCCCCATTACCAACCCTGGGGCGCCCCTGGGTCAAACATGCGGCGTGGGGATACGCGTCAGCCTCTGCCGCGCCATTTCTAGTTAAATTTGTATTTGCATTTTTGTATGCTTTATTTAGAAATTAATTTCGATTTTTGTTATTTTAATTGCGTAATAACGCAAATACGCCTGTTATCTATAGCCCTGTGGGAGGCTCATCTTTCTCTTGCCAATTGATTTAATCCAATAATTTATTAAATACTGAAGATTGATTATATCCTAGAAGGGAGTAACTGTTCCATAAAAAGGCCGTTTAATTTTGATGATGCTCAATTCACGTCACCTTGTTGAAATTCACAGTAATTGTTAAAGCATAGATTTCCAATGCCCCAAAATGGATGCAAATTGTAAGTTTTATTGTTAATTAACAGTGATGTTCTTGGAGACAATCAAGTGATCAAATAAAAAGCATAGTCAACATGGTTACTCAAACCTTGGCACCCGCTAGCAGGCTTGTGACTTGCAGCATCATACTGGACAAACAAGCAAAACTCGGCAAACTTTCAAAACCAAATTTAATGGAACATCGGCAAGATAAAGTACAATGAAATGTACATATTTGACATGAGTCTATCTAACAAGAATTTCTGGTTTATTTGTACATTTGTATTGAAAGTTCTTAGTTTAAAAGTGACCCTTTATATTTGGCAATAAGGATGTTTTTACCCTAAATATTTTACTTAGATTGCATCGATAAAAATGATACCCAATCTGCTGTTAAGTTCTCGACTCTGTGGCAAAGTAACCTTATTTTGTATCGTTTGAACAGTTTGCCACCATTGTATTTGCAGATCGAATCATTTGGAGATCTTGAGAGCTTGATATTTAATTTATATCAGAATCTTGATTTAGAACTTGATTTCAATCCCCAGCGATTGAAACGAATTCAAGTCTAGTCATTATAACGCTATTTACACAACCATTGAAGCTTGTTGAAAAACGATAAAAGATAGTGAATTGTAGTACAAAAACTTGTGTTGACTGTAAATAATATGCCAAAGACCTGTCTATTTACACTTTATTGTTATATAACAGGCTTAAATGATCGTAAATTATTAGTGAAGTGAGATATTTCGGTAGCTAGATTGTTGAGCAGTGTTTGATTTGAAATGTATTGATTTATTTGAATGACATTTGTGAGCTTCAAGAAAGAAACTGCACCTGAGTTGGTTGTCTGTATTTTAAAAAAAAGAAGAAATAATAGGCCTGATGTAATATGATGTTAGAATTTTGTATGACATTGCATATATGTTTATTTTTTTCCGCCAAACGATGTTACATCACTGTATGACGTTGACATCACTTCCTGTATTTTATTATAATTCACAGTACTGATGTTATGTGATGTATTTTCCCAGGAAAGTGTGAAGGGAGGTCTTGCTGGGCAATGGATGGGTGTCCCCTCCCCATGGTATTCGAACATTGTACGCTTTAGAACATTTATGCTGCATTTTAAGGTGTAATTCATTGTCTATGTACTGTATTTGTTTTAATTAATTGTAAAACAAAATATTTACCATGGAACACATGATTCACAGAAGTTATTGATCTCCAAGTAAAAACGTTCTGTCTTACAAATGTTTAATAAAATTCATGTAGCTAACTGACATCCATTCTATATATTGCAAACTCCAATAGGACCATGTTGTATGGAAATAGCTCTTGTTTTGTGATTCGAATGTAACAAGCCTTAAGTTGCAAAATAATGCAGATGTTTCAAAGTGTCTAGCTTTAAGGTAATTATTAGACACAAATATGTTAAACAAGTTTAAAAGTCAGATAGTTAAACAATGCAAATACAATCAGTAAAACTTTGTATTAATGTCAATATTTTTATAAAGTTCATGTTGTCTCTTGCCCAGGTTCAAATAAATATTACAGCATTTAACTGCAGCTTAATGCTAATGCTAATTCAGCAAAGAATATGATTACCAACAAATCTGTTTTGTCTCATGTGTCCTCAGTTGCAACCTAGTACATATAATTGAATCAAATAGCATTGGCAATACAGTGACCATTTGGTCTACTTTATTATCGTGCGATTAAAATCAGTTAATTGATTGACATTGATGATATGTCAAGAAAACTGTATTTGGCTACAGCTTTATCTTCATAAACTGCATACAATCCAAAAATAATATAATTACTATGTTTTAAGGTAATTTTGGTGCAAGAAAATGTTAAGCCAGGGAGAGCCCTGATCTATCTAAGGGAATCCCTGTGTGTATGTATAGTTAAAAAATAACTAGTATAATAAACTAACACGTGTATACCAAAAATTTAATTGTGCCCCCTTTCAAAGAAGAGTGGGTATAATTTTATACCCTTGGATCGAATGATCGGGGGTATATTGTTTTTGGTCTGTCTGTCATTCTGTCCCAAAACTTTAACCTTGGTTATATCTTTTGCATTATTGAAGATAGCAACTTGATATTCGGCATGCATGTGTATCTCATTGAGCTGCACATTGTGAGTGGTGAAAGGTCAAGGTCATCCTTCAAGGTCAACGGTCAAATATATGACTTCTAAGTGCAGTAGGAGGCATTGTGTTTCACAAACAAAGATCTTGTTTTGCTGGATGTTGGTCGGTAAGTCTGTTGGTAGACCAGTTTGTTTCCCATCAACAAGTCGTCAACAAATTGACTTATTGGCTTGATACTTCAAATGTGCATTGGCCTTGGACATTGGATGACCCCTATCAAAATTGGGGTCACTAGGTCAAAGCTCATGGTCACAATTAGTGTAAAAATAGTATCCGATCAATAACTCATCAATGAATTGACAAATTGGCTTTATACTTCACATATGCATTGGCATGTGCACTTGTTCAAAGTTCAAGGTCACTGGGACAAAGCGTTAAATTGGTTTCCATGTGATATGTCATCAAAGGATTGAGTGATGGGTGTCAAGGTCCTGTTTTTGGGCATCTGTTCTTAACTGCGGAGCTCTTGTTTAACGAAATGCTTAAAATTTGCATGATATGATCCTGAAACCTGATATACTCTTGATCTTTCTTGAACACTTCACACTTAAATGACCTTAATATGACTGTATATGATTGTAAAGAAAGGAATGTTAACTGCGACAAGTTTTGGCTGAGTTATGGCCCTTTTCCTTTTTTGTCTTCTGTAGAATATGTAGTAGATTTGTGTGTTTCCAAAAAATTGTGGAGGGTGCATCAGTGTCTGTGACATTTTCTCTGTGTTACCAGAGGTTAAACCAGTGTCTGTGACATATTCCTAGTGTCACCAGAGGACAAACCAGTGTCTGTGACATATTCCTAGTGTCACCAGAGGTCAAACCAGTGTCTGTGACATATTCCTAGTATCACCAGAGGACAAACCATGCAGTGTCTGTGACATATTCTTAGTGTTACTTACTGAGTAAACCTTGTTCAAAATTGTGTGTGAGGATTAGGTGGAAAACTTAAACGTTCATTGCTTGATTTTTTGTTGATGTCAAAAAGGAATAAAATAAAAGAATCAAATAAAGTGATGCTAAAAATGTATACTGGTATATACAATTCAGCATGGGATAATAAATAATTGTTAATTCTGTAGTACATAACAAATTCTGTTAAAAATAGACTACGTTATGCAATGCAGTAGGATGAAAAAACAATAATATAGATTTACTTTATAATTTATTACAAATAAAAGTTATATTTATAAATACAACAAATGATTATTAGAAGTGTGAACAGTATTATGTCATTCACATAGTAGTCCATTATGTGTTTTGGGGATATAATAAACAGGGAATTTTGGAAATTTAGGTGATTAAATGAGTATCTAAAGAAGCAACACAGATTTATTGAACATTAAATATTAAACCACTTGACAGAATGCTGCAAATTCACTGATGTTCGAATTAAAGGATCAACAATATCTAAGGTATGTTACTAGTGATTAAAAAGAAGTAGTTTAATTTTAGATTGTCTCCCTTGAAGAAAGGAAATGCTATTAGATTACAATCTATTTATTCCAATCCTGATAAAATTAAATGTACATGCCACAATTGGAAGAAAAACTGAATGCAAAGTTTAGCTTATCAAAGCCATCTAAATAACCATTCCTTTAAGAACATTTTTATGCCCCCAGTAGGGTGGCATATAGCAGTTGAACTGTCCGTCAGTGTGTCAGTCAGTATGTCAGTCTGTCCGTCTGTCCGAAAAAAAACTTTAACGTTGGCCATAACTTTTGCAATATTGAAGATAGCAACTTGATATTTGGCATGCATGTGTATCTCATGAAGCTGCACATTTTGAGTGGTGGAATTTCAAGGTCAAGGTCTTCCTTCAAGGTCAAAGGTAAAAAAAATCAAAAAAAAAATCAAAGCAGCGTTCTCATGAAGCTGCACATTTTGAGTGGTGGAAGTTCAAGGTCAAGGTCATCCTTCAAGGTCAAAGGTATTTTTTTATTTTATTTCAAAGTGGCGCAATAGGGGGCATTGTTTTTCTGACGAACACATCTCTTTTTCATTAAACATAACCATAATAATAGTGTAATATAATGGACTACAAGTAATCCTAAGCAAAACTAATAATAAGGTTTCATAACATGTAACATTATCTAAGATATGGGCAAAGACCTACTCACCGAATGTTGACAGATTCTGACAGTTCGTTGAATTACACGACATGTGCATGTTGAACAGTTTACTGAGGTTTCATGCATATATCATTTTATCTACATCTTAATCCTTATAATCCTTAAATGTTACTCACAACTTTAGTTATTAATCCTCGTTCCTATGATTGTAATTCCATAAAGAATAACACTTCCTTGTCACTCATAAACAGTGTCGACCATGCTTGTGACGTCATAAAAAGATATTTGTGATTTTAGCAAAAGACTGTGCCATATAGTTAAAGGTTACAGTAAACTATGTTTTATTGTATTAATGCTAACGATTTGCTACTGTTTTATTTCAAGTTATTGTCATTTGATTGATAAGCACAGATATAACATTTGAAACTATTTCCTGATGTGCGGAAGCGTTTTGAAGAGTTCATTTTAGCGTGCATATTTGATTGGATGTCAGTGGTTCAAATCGGCGATTCGAGCATTCTGATTGGTCGGAGCTGTCGCATAACCGTTTACGGAGTCTGAGGAATTGTATCAAGGGGCATCCATATAAAAGACGCGCCGCAGACGACTTAGGACATTCAACTTTTCGGCCACACAACTTCCAAAATTATTTAAACTTTAAAAACCTTTAATAATAATAATAACAAGAAAGAACTGGGATGTCGGACAAAATGTAACTATATTATATTCTTATACATTTGTTGTTTCATGTTGGTATATTTTGAGAAGTGTAAATAAATTAAGTCTCACTGTTTTCATTTCTTTATTCTGGAAGACATCTATTCACAGACTAATATCATTTTAATAAACTAGTAACTACCTGGTTGATAGAAAGGAAACAGTATTTACCGACGGCACGAAACCGTTACAATATAATGTGTATTTATATAAAATGTGTGTAGCTTGATTTATATTTAAGTATTGTTTGATACTGATTAAACTTATAAAATTTGCACAATATTTGAAAGTGAATTTTTTTTTTCTCATTAATGGGTTGAATTCATATTGACCATGTTATTATACACCCACAAAGTTTATGGGGGACTATAGGAGTGAGCTTGTCTGTTGTTTGGTCTGTCTGTCGGTCGGTCCGTATTAAGTGTCCGCTCTCTAATTCAAGTTGTTTTCATCAGATCTTCACCAAACTTGGTAAGATGTTGTATCTAGATGATGTCTTGGTCAAGTTCGAATATGGGCCATGCCGGGTCCAAAACTAGGTCGTGGGGTCACTTAGTGCCTTTTCAACATTCAGCATGGTGTCTGCTCTCTAATTCAAGTGGTTTTCATCCGAGCTTCACCAAACTTGGTCAGAAGTTGAATCTAGATGATGTGTAGGTAAAGTTCAAACATGGGCCATGCTGGGTCAAAAACTAGGTCATGGGGTCACTTAGTGCGTTATAAACATTGAGTATGGTGTCCGCTGTTTTATGTGAAGACAACATGCAAAATATTCTGTGTCAATGCATCATGTGGGGGTATTCATCATGTCTGTGACAAAGCTCTAGTAATCCCTCTCGTTGTTCATGCATCCTTCTGGAACAATTCTGTGTCTGGAGCAATTGTTCGGAACTTCTTGGGCCTACAAATGTATTTGATTGTTACTTGGTATGAGTACATATAGAAAAAATTCATAGATTTGCAACACAAAACATTGCTTTCAAACTGACACCAATAAATATAATCACAGTTTGCAACTTCGCTCTTGCTTAATTCAAAAGTTTCATGTTGGCAAGTGTTTTTATGTCCCCCACCTCTATAGTGGGGGACATATTGTTTTTGCCCTGTCGGTTGGTTGGTTGGTTGGTTTGTATGTTTGTTTGTTTGCTCCAACTTTAACATTTTGCCATAACTTTTGCAATATTGAAGATAGCAACTTCATATTTGGCATGCATGTGTATCTCATGGAGCTGCACATTTTAGTGGTAAAAGGTCAATGTCAAGGTCATCCTTCAAGGTCAAAGGTCAAATATATAGCTTCAAAGCAGCGCAGTAGGGGACATAGTGTTTCTGACAAACACATATCTTGTTTTAAACTTAAACTTGCTCTCTGCACAGGCTAATCAGGGACAACACTTTACGCCTAGACCAGATTTTCATTTAGAAGATAGTGTTTTTCCCAGGGGGCAAAGGGGCATGGCACATTACTTTAAAAAGGGCATTTTAACGTACAGTTTAGGCAAAAAAGGGCAAAAACATTCTGTGAATACCTGGTTTTGAGAGAAACATGTAATCGCATCAGAGGCAGTTGTGGGGAAAAAAATGAAAATATAAACAAGCACACATAATGGTAATTGATGCATTTAACTTACTTGAATTAATATTAATGTATTTACCTTGCAATGTCTATTTTAGTTCCATGCTGTTTCAGTAAACGGTGCAGCACTACAAACAAAATAAAGCAATATATGCATATGAATTTGATTTTACACAGATTCACTAACATATAAATGAAACCATGTTTGTCTTCCCATTTTCCAACGATAATCTGGCCAGATGTTTTTACTTTGCGAGTAAACTGCTAATACTCATTTATGTGACATACATCCACTGATAAGATTACTAATAAATATGTTATTGGTATCTTAAACGTGTAATGCATTGTCGATTATCACTGGCATTTCATCAATCCCTTTCTAAATGTATGCTCTCCGTCGTTAATTCGATCGTTATTTGCCATTTTTGCAGAGTCTGAATTTATTTTCTGTACAGTCTGCCATCTTGTTAAAAGGATGTCAGCGACAGGTGCGCACAGCAGTTTAAAACTGCATAATATGTCCGTAAATACGCGATTCACATTTTGTTATGCTCCCCCCAAAAAAATTTGAGGAGCATATAGTTGCCGCTTCGTCTGTCTGTCCGTCCATTTGTCCGTCTGTGCACAATTTTTGTCCGGGCTATTTCTCAGCAACTAATGACTGGAATTCAATGAAACTTTATGGGAAGCTTCACTATCAAGAGATGTGCATATTATCAGCGGGTTATGGTCAGATGATTTTTCACAGAGTTATGGCCCTTTGAAATTTTCCATAATCTGTACATATATTGCAATTCTCGTCCGAGCTCTCAGGGCAACAGATAAGGTTCGTTTTATCGTTTTTACGATTTGTATTTGACAGAAAACGAATTGAAATTAAAAATCAATTGTACAGAAAACGATTATGAAAATGGAAAACGAATTGAAATCGTTTCTAGGTCGTTTTAGTTGTTCCGTTTTCCGCCATACCGCATTAAATTATAATTAGTGTATTGTAACCTTTAGTGCGGCCTTAATATTTTCAGTTAGTTCATATGGACACTGTTTTGGGCCGGTGTCAATATAAAAAGTTACTTCTGCCGAAATAAGTTCGGGAAAAGGTTCTCTGTTAAACGCGGTCGGGTTAGGAAAATTTCATAAACGGCGTGCGCGCCCAATATTTTACAATTCGTTATGAGACCCAAACCGTCGGGAAAAGAAATTGTGAAGAGGATACTATCACATTTAAAAGTGCAGGTGGTGACAGATTCTGAAATACTGGCTTGTCATTGATGGAGAGGGTTTGGCAATGTGAGTATGATCTGAGACTGAAAGGAAGGAGTGTTGAAACTGGTTTAAACAAAATGACTCCATCATCCATTTGTCAATATACAATTAGTACTAATAAGAATTGCTGAGAATTATTAATATCCAAAAAAGAAGCGCTAATATGATCCAGAAATATATGTACGTTTTTATCAAATTGTAAAAAAAACTAATTGACAAATAGTTATGAGGGAAAAAACTAATTGTTACAAAAAGCTTCCAGTGAAAACTAATTGACCCAAAATCTTATCTGTTGCCCTGGACTATTTCTCAGCAACTAATGACTGGAATTCAATGAAACTTTATGGGAAGCTTCACTATCAAGAGGCGATGTGCATATTATCAGCGGGTTCTGGTCGGATGATTTTTCACAGAGTTATGGCCCTTTGAAATTTTATATAAAAATATTCTTGTCCCCCCAACTACTGTGCCCTCAAGACGTTTCCTTTTATCTGAATATATAGTGCAATATTGTGACCAAAAAAACCTTTGGGAGCATCACCCGTCTCCAACGGTTTCTGGTTTACTTAGTATACAAAACAGTAATTCTTTCAATAATTAATTATCTTAAAGACGATAACGATAAAGATACAAATGCAGTGTGCGAATTTCACTTTTGAAACTACTAGCCCGTTCGGGCTACCATACGGAATTTTTCACTAGCCCCAACCAAAGTTTACTAGCCCGAACTGTTTATCACAAGTTTTTAAAAGAAGTTAATATTTTTGACAGTTCTTGATAGTTTTTATTGCAGGTAGGGTGTAATTGATAAGGATTGCAAATAACAGTTCATCCCAATTAACTGGAAATGTTATTATAATATTTCAATGACACAATACGATTATAATATTGATGTATGAAGGTACATGTCAATCAATACCTAACATGTAGTAAAGATGCAAAGGTTTATATCCAGTCTGTAAATTATTTTTAGGTGTCAATTGTCCAAATTTGTAATGCGAAAAATTAAGCCGAGAGTCTGAGGCCGTATGATAAAGCGAATAAAGGGCAGTGTCCCCTCCCTCTAGCTTATTGTTCTTTTTTTTATAGTCTTTCTTGGTCCAATTCTGGTGAGTACAATGTGAAAAATTATCAACGAGACCATCCGTAGCACAGAATCTGTATTCATCGTTATATATGTGTTTTTATCAAGACCGTCGAAAATAAATTACAATCGACATAAAATACCGTATCCTGAAACGACTGTCCGAAAACATATCAAGATACGTCTTTTGCACGTGAAATAAAATGTGCATATTGTTTGACTGCCGAAAATGAAAACCAGTACAAAGGAACCAAGCAAATACGCAATCAATATATAATTTGGTTGACATATTCTTTTAAAATATGATGTTGCAATGCTTTAATTCGCCAATAGATCATTAAAAATTCAAGATGGCGGACTTTTAAAACATTCGTAGAATTGTACGGTTTTAAGAAAGTACAGCATATTGAACAACCTGGGTAGATCCGCATTTTAAATGCACGGTATCAAAAAAAAAAATCGTCATTCAAACTCTCGTCATGTCAAAATAATCGGGAGGGTGAGGAAACGCGATATGACGCTAAATAAACGCTAGATATGGTTCAAACAATGGATGAAAATAATATTTTTGAGCATTTTTAATTTTCAAAAGTTGGAAAAATCACTAGTACCTAGGGAAATGCAGTAGCCCGAAACGAGATCAACCTGACGCGGGCTATTGGGCTAGTGCTAATTTCGAACACTGCAAATGGTGTTTTTTTAATTTAATTATGCGTTAAAAGTAAAGTTTTGATATAATTGAATTATGCATGAAATACACAATTTCCATATGGATTACATCGAGGTTTTCATCAAGTCACTGATTAGTTACTGTTCACGATTTTATCGTGGACGAGTACACATTTCGGACCAATTAGTGTGCTTGGTATAACAATCGATATCCATTAATATTCACACAGGTTATTTTCGCATGACGAATTCACAACCATGCGAATCTTCGCTGCCTTGGGGCCATAATCTGATAATAGTCGGCTTAGAAGTTTGGTTAAACGGCAATTAAGATGTTATCAATAAAGCCACGTGGCGGCAATAGAGGACGGAAAACAGCAGATGCTCATGAAAGGGCAAGGCGGCACCCTTTGGAAAGTGCAGTGTGGCGCTAAATGGCTTTGAAAGGGGGCAGCGTGGCGCTACAAAAAAGGGCATGGCACCGCATCATGCTAAAACGGCTTCGATAAAACACTAAGAAACTTCAACGGAAGTTCAATTTAAGCTGAAAGTTTTGTTCCTGATTAGCCAGTGCAGTCAACACAGGCTAATCTGGGACGACACTTGTCGCATATGCATAAAGCCCGTTTTGACAGCTTGTTGCTCAAATTTAAGTGTATCTGTGCAATGGCTTTTAATAAAAACATAATACCAAAAGCATAAGATTGACAAAAAGAGAAATCAATTTTCATGTTAATAAGTTTGTAACGTTAAATTAGTTACAAATTAAAGAATCTACAAAACAAAAAACTTGAAAATAACAATGATACAAATGACGTTTCTAAAAATGTTAATTAGATTATAATATTTAATAAGTAACACATTAGAAAAATCTAAATTACATGTTCAGTTAATATCTTTTATATGATTACAGTACCCATAAGAATTTTTGTTATTTGTAATTTAATGATTTTAGTGCATTTTAGTTATGATTTACAGCTCATGTTAAAGGGGCCTTTTCACAGATTTTGACATGTTTTGAAGTTTGTCATTAAATGCTTTATATTGATAAATGTAAACATTGGATCTAAAAAGCTTCAGTGAAAAATTAAGAATAGAATTTAAAAAATGGAAAAAAAAAAGTAGCCCGCAGCAGGACTCGAACCAGTGACCACCGGAGTCCTGGAGTTAACACTAGGAAAAACTAATTAGACTGCTCGGCCATCCTGCCAAATATGAACGTGTAACGTATTTTATACTTTATATAAGCAGTCTTCGTTGTTTCACAAAATTAAACGACAACAACAGAACTCTCCAAATTATTCAATCGTTTTGCGTTGCAACGCTTTATAATTTTCAGGTTTTTCAATCGTCAAAAGATGCATAAAATGGCTATATTAGACAATGGTAACTGTTCAGTATTACTGTTTCCTCACAAATATCATAACAAAAAAAAATGCGAATCTGAAACAACTTTTTTCAATTTTGTCAATTTACCAAAACGTGAAAAGATCCCTTTAATTGAAAACAAATTTTTATTAAGTTCATTAGTCAAACGATTAAATTTCCAAATTCTTCTGCCTTAATAATGCCTATTACATTCATAATGCAGTAACAATCATTAAGCTACGTCATTAAGCAAAGGTGATTACAGACACCGTAAGAAAAAGCACATTAACTTTTAAATATCCCTAGTTAGAGATCAGTTTTAATCAGTATTAAAGTATAAGTTTCAATGTGAACGATTAACACACATCCAATAGTTCATTGTTAGTTTGAACCGGTTACAAGATAAATTACATAATTGTATTAATGTCTCTCTTTTTTTGAGATCTTACACTCTCTGGCATATTCATTGTAAATATTATTTCCCAATCTCCAATACTTAAAATAATCTTTCCACTAGGAGAGTTTTTATGGCTGGCAAAGACTTTAACTTCTGAAAAGTGACGTTTACTTTTGGTCAATACTTTTCATGAAGGATTATTCTCAACACTTCTTACTTCAACATGTAGATCCCAGTGCTCGATTTCATATTGTTCAATAGGCTTTGTAACCTAATGGCTACAAAGTGGTTTAATAAAT
This sequence comes from Dreissena polymorpha, assembly GCF_020536995.1. Classification (NCBI taxonomy): domain Eukaryota; kingdom Metazoa; phylum Mollusca; class Bivalvia; order Myida; family Dreissenidae; genus Dreissena; species Dreissena polymorpha. Next base: position 40,476,062 of record NC_068370.1, on the reverse strand, counting down.
AGCAAGTATAGGAATCGGAAATTTGATTTGTAATGTGTCAGAACAAAATGGATTTGTAACAGTGTGAACAGAATGTTTAATTGGAATTTATGAAAGTGGTACTTGGCAAAAAGTATCCATGGTTTGTTTGTGAGTCAGTTGGCATTTTATTGTTGTTGCCATGGATCTTATTGTGGAACAGGCCAAAACACTGGTAAGATTTAGAACTTTAGATTATTATTTTTTTGTGGGTGCTGAAAATGTACGCTGCAATTATGTATTGGTACATGTGGATCCTGTTGGAGTGCTTTGATCTAAAATGCATTGTAAGCAAAACTTTTCAGTGATCTGTAAATACTTCTATGTTATAACATGGCTATGGTGTGCCATTGGCCCATATTGACGCACCTTCTGCAGTATTTGAGGGCTGATGCCTCCGAATGTGTGCCTTTGTGCGTATAGGGCACACAATAGGTGTGTTGTAACCTATTTATTTCATACCTTAAAAGTGTTATGACTGCATAATTTAGCACAATTTATTTAAGTTTGAGAATTGAATGTGTGTTTTTATTATTTTCTATTTGAAAAGTACGCAAAAAAATGACATTATTTTTGGTTATGTAAATGTTGTCATTTTCAGGGAAGTAGAAAAGCGATGTTGGCACACCTTTTGTGTATGTCTGGCCTTTTAAATCCATATGAAAATAATATCAACATTGCAATGAAGTTGTAATGATCAATTAATCAATTATGGTCTTGTACAAAAAATACCATGTGGCAATATTTTATTTGGTTAAACTTGTTCCAATACCATTAATAAACATACAATTTTGCTTAGTTTATTGTACGAGAATATTTGGTGACTATATCAGAAGTTTATTGGATCTTTATGTTGCAAACAATTGTCTAAGCTTAATATAATCCATTTATGCCTAGTGGACTCTCCAATCCTTCTAAATTGGATCAATTTATTTCCAAAATTAGGGATGTCTAGTATATTTATTTCTGTATTTAGAATATTTTTACAGAAATTCCTTTAAGCATACAGCGCAGACCCAGATGGGACACCACATCATGCGGGGTCTCATATGGGTCTACGTTGTTTGCCAAGGCCTTTTTTTCTAGACGCTAGGCATATATGGGTTAAGCATACAAAAAGATTATTACTTTATTAGGTTTGCAGTAATATTTAATCTCAAAGAGCATGGCATTGTGTTGTCGATCATTAATGCAAAGAATGAATAAATTACTAATAACAAATAAAAAATAATCTTTAGAAAAGCACATTACATTTTGTTACAACACAGGCAAGGTGCAAACAAATAAACATTAATTTTCATTAATATTTGAATTATGGATTGCATTGAATTCCATGTTTTACTGCCAATATACCATGACGGGTGGTAATTTACTACTCTAGTGTATTAACCCCAGAGGCGTGTGCCTAGAGAATGTAATGCATTAACCCTTTGCATGCTGGGAAATTTGTTGTCTGCTAAAATATCGTCTGCTGAATTTCTAAAATTAGCATTTTCTTCATTTTTTTTCAAAGAATACTATCAGAATAGCAAACAGTTTGGATCCTGATGAGATGCCACGTTCTGTGGCGTCTCATCTGGATCCAAACTTTTTGCAAAGTCCTTCAAAATTTGGTTCCCGCACTGAAAGGGTTAACTGTCAAATTATTGATAATTTTCTAACTGTAGCCATATTTTGGAATAATTACATTGCACATGGATCTGGAACTTACAGTCTTAGAACTAAAATGAAATTCTTGTAATTTCACCCCATTTTATTAATGACTGTCACTCCAAACATGCCAAAAACTGCCAAAATTGTGTCCAATTAAAAAAATATTTATATCCTCTAGTATGTGATGGTTGATATTTAAAGCCTCTATGGTGTTGAGGTAGAGTGTTTGTTTTGAAATCAATATGATCCTGGTTTGATTCCCGCCTCAGGTAAAGTTTTTATTCAACATTTTTTTCTGGCCATTATTAAGTTATTTCAGACAATACCAGATATAAAAGTTGTTTATTAAAAATGAGATGACATTTAAAATAAATACTAAAAAGTGGCAAAGGGTTCTTTTATTTTCCCAGTTAAAATTTCCCATGTCTTTTATTATTGTGGGAAATGTATTCTCAATTCCAATGTTTGACTTTAAATGTACATCAAATTTTAAATGTATCTGAAACTTAAAAGATGTTTTCAGAATTTATGGTATACTCAAACATAAAATTTAAATTAAACATTTGACATAAAAAACATATTTTAAAAATCTATTTTATTTAGCTACAAACTTCCCTGTGGAGTTTGGAAAGCTTTGACGGGTATTTATGGTATAGATATGATTTGAATCTGAGTTAAAACCATTAACAATGATGTCAAAGTTGTCATTTATTCTGAATTTTATAATGTATGGATAATTAAATTCCAAACAGCAGGGTCATTCAGATGTTATTAAATCCTTTCTAAAGGAAAGCTTTCATCTGACTTGAAAATGCTTACTTTTAATGTGCGTAGGCTAGCCAAAGTCAATATTAAAAGTGGAGTTGAAATACCCCTTAACAATCAATGTGAGATAGCAGAGCATTTATTGGATGGGGCAGTGACTCAATTTGGAAGCAAACTGTTATCTGTTCCGACATGAAGGGAAAGACTTTATATTAACATATTCTGTTATAGAAAAAAAATATTGGTTACATTTTTAAGCTCCCCGAAAATTTTTCGGGGAGCATATAGTTGCCAGTTTGAAGTTCCTTCCGTACTTCCTTCCTTCCGTCACACTTTTGTTACCGTTTCTCATATCACCTTCAATACTTTACCGATCTCTTTCATATTTGGCATGTATATATATATATATATATATATATATATATATATATATATATATATAGGTACCTTGCATGGACCTCTACCTTTTGATGAGGTTTGAGGTCTCTGGGGTCAAGGTCACCGAGGCTAATAATAGATTTTTCCGTCACACTTTTGTTACAGTTTCTCATAGCACCTTTAATACTTTAGCGATCTCTTTCATATTTGGCATGTAGGTACCTTGCATGGACCTCTACCTTTTGATGAGGTTTGAGGTCACTGGGGTCAAGGTCAAGGTCACAAAGGCTAATAATAGATTTTTTTTGGTGGTTATTAACACATAGATAGACAAAGCGCATCATCGGGGAGCATCCATCAGTTTCACTGATATTCTTGTTTTGCAGTGTTAAATATAATATTGCAGAATGAAGTGTATTTAAAATTGTGTCGTTCAGTAACTTTTTTATCACTTTCCTTAAAAATATAAACACATATAGCACAAAACTACAATAGCTGTATTATAATGTGTACAAGTCCAAACCAAAGATGAAAGTAACAATGAAAAAATACTGGTACTACAACATGATTAGTTATTGCTATCACCCATGCTTGAAAAATACATATGGATATGAATATACAATTATATACTTGAACCTAACATAAGGCATAAGGATACCTATGTAAACATTTATTAAATATCTATTAGTCATTTTGTGATTGATCCTGGATTATTGCAAAGAATTTGAATTTGATTTTATGTTTGCTTTATATTCAATTACACAAATATCTATCACACCAGTGTCAATAGTTGGTCCACATTTCATATTTGGTTTATGCCCTAAACATTCCAGTGTGAAATTTCTATTTGCTCGAAATGAAATGGGCTTTTCAAATTAGTCTGATTGTCTCCTTACAAATAACACATGCATTTCATGGTGATCAATTATTCTGGAAATTCATAGTGTATTTGTTTAATATTCTGTCTATTTGCTACCATTTTTATATTGGCTGGATAAGTATCGATAGTTTGAAACAAATGTTGAAAATGTTCATACTTTTACACAATATTCAATTGAAAAAGTATGCATTGTATGTTCATGTTGTATTGTTTAACCCTTTGCCACTTAGATACGTATTTGTACGCATATGTAGTCCCTTAGAAAATTAAATTTAATTTAATTTCTTACTAGATTCAAGTTTTAAAGGCTTCATTTTCAACCCTTAGATACTGATGAGCAGCAAACAGCATAAAACCTGAACAGACTGTGAGTTCATCGCAGGCTGTTCTGGTTTTATGCTGTTTGCACATAACCATTTTCATGTTGCTTCTGAGTGAGAAATGGTTAAATACATTTTCTAGATTACCTGTTTCCCTTCATCTATAAAACAAATAACCACAATTGAAAAATTGTTAATTTCAACAATACCCAAAAATTACAGTCTACATGTACAGCTCAATCAACATAATATTGAGCCACGTTCTGAGAAAACTGGGCTTAATGCATGTGCATGAAGTGTCGTCCCAGATTAGCCTGTGCAGTCCACACACTTTACGCACATGCATTAAGCCCAGTTTCTCAGAACAAGGCTCTTATCATTTAAGCCCTGATTGCCTATGCCCTTCACAATTATTTTTTTAAAGCCCTCTATTTTGGCATAAATAATAGGCTGGCTTTTGCCTTCCAATGTAGCATTCTATTCATGTCAATGTTATTTTATTCAGCTTTGCGGAATGATTATTTAAATGGCCAACTTTGCGCTTCCCAACTTTTGTTAGGTTAATTGATATGTAATGTTATTTCCTTTCATGAAATTGATTGTAAAGTGCTTCAGTGATTTGATAGCTCTTATCTGGATTGAAATTACTGTTTGAAATTATGTTTACTGTGTATTTTTGTGGTTCTGCATCGATATATGGGAAATGCGCCATTAAAGGTCATCGTTCTTGATTGAGCAAAGTCTGACACATGTTTGAGGCAATGAATTAATGTTACTTAATGCGTAGATCAAAATAGTTACATATATGCCATCCTTCGAAGAAGAGGGGGTATATTGCTTTGCTCATGTCGGTCGGTCCGTCGGTCGGTCCGTCCACCAGGTGGTTGTCATACGATAACTCATGAACGCTTGGGCCTAGGATCATGAAACTTCATAGGTACATTGAACATGACTCGCAGATGACCCCTATTGATTTTGAGGTCACTAGGGCAAAGTTCAAGGTCACGGTGACTCGAAATAATAAAATGGTTTTTGAATGATAACTCAAGAATGCATACGTGGCCAACAGGGCACACTCTAAACAATATTACTGAAGCAACTGGTCTGTAATCCTAAATCTATAATTATCAGTCCAATGAAACATCATCCTTTTAGTAAAATACAGTGGATCAGTAAAAATATTATCAGAATATGAGATTTTTTGTATATTTTGTATATTAAATATTGTGTTAATGTTTAATTTTGTTGATTTATATAAATATAAGCAGGACAGGGGAGGTAATACACTATTATATATTTCTTATATACAGGGGAAACAAATGCAATACGTTTAAATTTATTGTTACAGCATTTGCCTCCCTTGTAATATATTTAAATTTTACCAAATGTAAGGCTAACTGCATTTTTGTAATGCATTCTACTACTACTACTACTACTACTACTACTGCTGCTGCTGCTGCTACTACTACCACTACTACTACCCACCACCACCACCACCACCACCACCACCACCACCACCACCACCACCACCACCAAAAACGTATTCACACAATGGCTGCTTCTACAACTTATAGCCCATATAGGGGGGCATGCATGCTTTACAAACAGCCCTTGTTAAATATGCTTTAGCTAATACCTATACTTATATGCACTTCTGCAGGTCAGGAACAACCCTGCCAGCTATAAAGTAACGCAAGGTTTTGTGGTCTCATTAGTGGACAGGGTCGTTCCTGACCAGACTGTGCGAATGCGCAGGCTGGTCTGGTGCTATGCTTGCCACATAGGGCATAAACACATTTTCACATGATGCCAGTCAAATACAGATTTATGATCCGGAGATATAGCTTTTGATAATAATTTGGAGGGACAAAATTCTATGTAGAATTTTGAAATCTCATAATACATATTATGTTTCTCCTAATTGGACCAGACTAGAATCAAATTGTCTTATATTGTTAATTTGCCATTGAAGTGGGAAGAAATGAAATGCTATTAAACACAAGATTTCATAACATGCTTTACAACTAAAATGTTATTGATCTTACAGGAGATTAGATCACTGGTTAAATGTTCCACACTGTATATTAGAGAGTTAAAATGCAATTAAAACTAAAATACAATAATTTTATTTATTGATGCGTCCATTCTTTCTTTTCAGGAGGACTTCTTGGCGACTGATGAGCTGTTTGTAGACTACTTCAACATATTTCTAGCTCTACCGGTAAGTACTTATGAGCCTCCTTCTGGGAAAACAGGGCTTAATGCATTTGCATAGTGTTGTCCCATATTAGCCTGTGCAGTCCACACAGGCTTATCAGTAACAATACTTTCTGACTAGACTAGTTTTTCGTTTAGAAGAGACTTCCTAAAATAAAAATAAAATTGTGTAAAAGGGGAAATTGTCATCCCTGATTAGCCTGTGGAATCTGCACAGGCTAGTCTGGGACAACACTTTACAAACAGGGATTTTTTCAGCTCAGTTTTCCCAGAGCGAGGCTATTATATTCCTGCAAAATAGTTGTTTGCCCCAATTTAAAGAAAACATTTATAAATGTTCTTATACTGTCAGTAAGTGGACAACAAAATTATGCTTCAGTACTTTGTTTGCATGATGAACACCTAAGTGTTGCAGTAAGTTTTTATTTGTTTGTTTGTTCCTATTTCCTTAGTGTTAAACAGTATTTAAGTCATATCACTTGCAAGTTTAACTACTCGTTTATTTCCTGGGAAAACTGTGCCAAAATAAGAGGGTGTACTTAGAGAACATTATGTAACAGCTGCCCTAGGAGAATCAGATGGCTGGGGAAATGTCCATAGACATTATTTAATGAACGACCCAAACTGAAGTTATTACTATATGAAATTAATTATAATTCATTAAAAAGACAATGCAAAATCTGGGACTTGTTACGATATACGAGACATGATAAGACTCAGTGAGTAAGACGTAGTGAGATTTATTTCATGACAATCTTCCCTTTTATGACAGCTGTTCGACCATCAGCGATGTTTGCACATTTGAGGACGTTGTTATTGTAAACTCTTCAAAGTGGAGATTTTAGTGTTTGTTTTTGTGAGCATGCCAAAAGTCAGAACTCTTAATGGTGCAATAAAGCAAGCTAATGATTTTTCTGGGTGATTGATCTTTTAGTTGGTTGTAAATCGATTGAAATCTTTATTTACATATTTTAAAATATTTTTCTCCATGAAACTGTTTTATAAAATTAGCATATTCAAATTACAAAATGTTATAAAACAACTTTTTCTGAAGATAAAGACATTAAGATTCATATTTGATGGGAAATTCATCCATGGTCATAAAACAGAATTTTAAATTGTAACATGTAATTGAAAATTTAAAATGATTTAAATTGATTTTTGTTTGCATGATTGAACATTGATGTAGGAACAAATAAGCTGCAATTCAAATATGATAATATTAATGCAACTTTAAGAAGATTTAAACTCTATGTACTTTAATAAATGCATGTTGAACGTCAATGTACACCAATATTATTCCAGCACCAAGTGACAGCTAAAGTTTCTCAATACATTTGTTTAAAGAGACCTTTTAAATGTTGGGTAAATTGACAAAAGTGAAAAAAAAATGTTTCAGATTAGCACATTTTCGTTGTGGTTATGATATTTGCGATGAAACGGTAATACTCAGAACATTAACCATGTGCTCTAAAATATCCATTATGTGCGTTTTTTGACGATTTAAAAACCAGAAAATTATTAAGCGTTACAAAGGCTAAACAATTGAATTATTTGGGGAGTTCTGTTGTTATTGTAATATTTTGTGACATTACAAGGATTGCCTATATTAAGTACACCATTCACTCTATGCAGAGCAAAGATAGCCAAGTGGTTTACATGTTAGACTTTTACTCCAAGGGTCAAGTCCGGTTGAGGATTACTTTTTTTCTTTCTTAAATTTGATTCTTGTTTTTTACATGAGCAAAGCATTTAATGATAAACTTCAATACATGCCAAAGTTTGTGAAAATGTCCTTTTAAAATGAACTTGTTTTGCCACATGTAATTTTGACTTTTATTTTGTAACACAGCCTTTACCTATTCTCTAGGAAAACAGTGCTTAATGAATGCACGTAAAATGTCGTCCCAGGTTTGCCTGTGCAGAATGCAAATGTTAATCTGGAAGAAAACTTTCTGCTTAACCTGAATTATCCTATAGAAGAGGCTTCCTTTAAAAGGAAAATTCAAGAAAAAGGGAAAGTGTCGCCGATTAGCCTGTGCGGACTGCACTAATGCTTATCAGATTTTTTTCTTGTTCAAATTCGGGTCTGTTAGTGTCCCCATATTCCCAATGGGAAAAAGTAAATATTGTTCCCAAATGAGACCTAAAAATTTCCAATTGAATATTTAAGAAAAAAATAATATGTTTAAAATAAGTCTTAATATTTTATTCATGTCAAATTAAGTTTAAATTTATGTTAAATCTTAGCAAATATAGTATTAATATCACTTTTATTCTAACTTAAACGTATTTGTGAGCAAACATCAACAAACCTAATTTTCCAAATTTATTCAAAATGACACGATATTTCCCAATCCAATTATACCTGGTCCCATTCCCAAAATGGTGAGAAAACCTCCCTGCTTATGCACTAAGTCCAATTTTTATGTCCCTGGTAGGGTGGCATATAGCATTTTAACTGTCTGTTCGTCCGTCCGTCCAAAAACTTTAACATTGGCCATTACTTTTGCAATATTGAAGATATCAACTTGATATTTGGCATGCATGTGTATCTCGTGGAGCTGCACATTTTGAGTGGGGAAAGGTCAAGGTCATCCTTCAAGGTCAAAAGTAAAAAAATACAATCAAAGGGAAGTAATAGGCTTTAAAAGGGAGATAATTTCTAAACCTGGCAAATGATATATTGAAATTTTATTTCAAAGCGGCGCAAAAGAGTTCATTGTGTTTCTGACAAACACATTTCTTGTTCCATATTGAAATTTTATTTCAAAGCGGCACAAAAGGGTTCATTGTGTTTCTGACAAACACATCTCTTGTTCCATATCAAGGCTCATTACACACCAAATCGAAGGACAAGTGCTGTAGCTGTGATTGCATACTCACCAGAAGATGTGTTCTGGTTGTACATCAATAATGATTCGCATTTCCTATTGTGATTTTGATGAACATGAGTGACAAGATGAACCTTTAGAAAGGTGTTCAATTTCTAATGTTGCAAATATTCTGGGTACAAAATAGCATGATAGAACAATTTTTGTGAAATTGAACTTATCTTTCTAATGCCAACCATTTGTATATAAAATCGTAAAAATTAAAATTTGCAGAATAAAAAAATCTGTTGTGATAATAAAATTGTCTGTAAATTACAAACGCTATTAAATTAGATTTAATTTATGATGTGGGGTCATGCAGTTTAGCTTATCAAGAATTTGGACATAATTGCTTCTTTGGCATGCAGTTTAATACATTAATTGGTGAAAATTGACCTGTTCAAGGGAGGCTGTAATTGACATAGTGTTAGTGTTCAGTCACTTTTCATCTATTATTACCTAAATTACAATATAAGTGATGAAAAGAAGGATTCAAACTTTTTCTGACATTCTGACAAACACATCTCTTGTTTTAGCCTGTTCTCCTGGGAAAATGGGGCTTAATGCATGGGCTTAAGGTGTTGTCACAGATAATCCTGTGCATTCTGGGCATGCTTATCAGGGATGACACGTTTTGCCTAGATTAGATGTTCAGAACAGACTTTATTTAAACGAAAACTTCCATAGAAGCAGAGTTTTTTTCCTGATTAGCCTGTGGGACGACACTTTACACACATGCATCAGCTTTGATATTGTATTTTGTATATCCACATTCCAGACATTCCCAGAGCCGCTATGTTTCAACAAGGAGACAGGAGGATTCGAGGTGCTGAGTCCAGCCAAGAAGGAGCTTGCAAGGCAGATCAAGGAAGCCCTGCGCTCACAGAACCGGACGCCCCGGATCTATCGTATTGCCAAGAAACACAGCTTCATGGACATCCCACTGATCCCGATGGAAGACGACAAGGAGCCGAAAAATCTTGAGATTCACACTAGTTTTACTGTAACGGTACGCATTCATGTCTTTGGAAGTCATTGCTAAGATGTTTTGGAACATTAATTTGTTTAAAGTCTCTATAATGCTCAAAATCAACGAAAATTTTGTAAAGTATTTCGTAAAGTAAAGTTAACACCTAAACAATCAGTGTTCCATATAGCTATAGCCACATTTTCAACGCTAGATGTGGTATGATTACATAGATTTTTGTAGATACAAAATGCTCGTTTTTATTTTATTTGTGACCACAATTAATTCCATTTGAATTATCCGCGAATATATCTATTCATACGACACACAAACACCATGTTAGTGTTCATGTGTCGTATGACTAGATATCGTTGCGGGAAATTAAAATAGAAAAACAACGAGCATTTTGTATCTACAAATATCTATTTTACCAGACCACATCTGGCGTTGAAATTTCGGCAATTGCCATAAGGAACACTGATTTTTAATTGGTTAAGTTTATTTTACGAAATATTGTACGATATTGAGTAGTCATGTTACTTTAACTCGCATGAGGTGCTGTGGTGTTATGGATAGGGTGTCCGCCTAGCGACCAGGAGGTCATGGGTTCAATCCCCACTGTGGGAGCGTTCTTTAGATCTACCCTAAAGACACCAAGTACTGGTTCTAGGCCCAGGAAACGGACTCGAGAGCGTTTTAATAAGCCTGAGACTTTCAATGCAATGGAGCTAAAATAAATAGGTTTAAACTAACTCGCATGAGCACAGCATGCTCATTGGGAGCTTTTGTGATCAACGTTTGTCCATCTTAAGTCACTCCACAAGACACATTTATTGATCAGATTTCAAGTAATTAGGTTTGAAAATTATTCCTGCATTGGTTTAAAACTGGGACATGCAAACTAGGTCACAAGGTCAGGTTGTGAACATTCTAGAATTAAGATATTTTCCCCATGATCAATTAAAACTTGGTTAAAACATTTGTGCCAATGGTGTCTGAAGAAATTAGTTTTCATATGTAAGTAACAAAGTAATATTTACTACCGAATCAATATTATTTACAAATTCCAGTAACACAAACTGGAGGGTGTTCTTTATTAAGAGATAGGCTGAAATTTTGATAAGCTAATATGTGGACATCTACTAAAGTTACCATGCGCTGGTGTTGTCCTTTGTTGGATTTTCATGAAAGGTGGTTCCAATGTATTGCTCATATATACCATGTGAGGACTACACAAACCCGTCAACCTCATGGTCAAGATCAGAATTACAGGTTATATTTTTTAGAAAACAGTTTCATTAACTATTTTATATTTAATGTTCCCCTTTAAAAGATTTTGAATGAAAGTGGCTGCAAATGTGCCAAAGGCTTTATGTAGTCACATCGTTTTAAGGTCAATATCTCCCTTGAAGATCAAAATTATCACAGCGTAGGATAAAGCTGTTCTTTAGACTGTATTGTTTGAAAATCACTTTGGTATGTTTCTTACAAATTATTGTATGAAATTGTATTATAGAATTAAAAGATATACGTTTAACAACAAAATTGATGGTCATTTTAAACTGATTTATCTTCCTCACAATGGTAAACTTGCAAATGAAATGGTATCATCTTGGATACACTATAAAAGGTAACCTTAATTAATTTCCAATAAACTATCTTTTGACGTTCATATTTTATATAGAGGCCATTAAAATGTGGCATTTTATAAATTGTGTCTATTAGCTACCGCTGGTTGAGATGTCTGTTTATTGATGAGATAAAATTCCTAAGATGATAAACTAGTTTTCAATTTAGTAGGTGAGAAGTTTATAACAACAGTAACTAGATGGGGATGTTAAGGCCATTTGGCTATGTGCACTAGCTGAACCAAGGGGTGGGATGCATCATGTCCCCCCTTTGATTATGTAAAAATAAAATGTTTTTGAATTTGCATGGTTCGGTTACACGCTTCTATTAATAATTGTTTTACTTAAAAACGTAAACAAGTCAGATAGCAATAGATTTCTGCTTGTAACAAACAGAGGAATAAAACGATTGTTTTTATTTTTCTCTAACTACAGAACATATAAAATTTAATGACTAGCACAAATTGTCAGAACATATAAAATATAACGAATAGCACAAATTATAATTGGGAAAATAGTAACGTGGTTGACTTGTTTGTATCAGACATTTTGTAATGATTTTTGTTAAAAAGGTAGAGTTTAAATATGATGCATTTCATTTGACCACATTTACTCACACCTAACGTCACACGTTTGTTTGTTACTAAAGAATGCAAAACTACATAAATAGTAATTATCGGCTTTTGACGACATTATACAATTAACACGCTACCCGCAAAGGACAAACGTGTAATTATCGGTTTTGAGGCTCCATGCGCAGACGACAAAGGTGTAAAATTACGCTCAGTATTGTGCATTTTTGACTTCGGATTAAAGATTGATAATAAGGTGCGAATTATAGTGTTGGGACCGACAGAATCACTTCCAATTAACGATTTCTTCGGTTTAACGAAGTTCGGATTAACAATAAAATTTTATGTTAAACAAAGAAGAACCAAAATCGGGACCCGAAAAATACTTCGAAATAACGATGACTTCATATTATCGGTGTTCGAAATAACAGTGTTGAAGTGTATTGGCATATTAAAAATAAAAAAATAATGAACAAAATGTTGCATTTTGCGTGCTTACTTGTCTATAATGTTCATAAAGTCACAATCATCATCCATAGTTCTAAAGTGTCTATTGGGATAAAGAGAAACACATCAGGTGTCTGCTGTAAAAATGGATTTACATGCTCACTAAATATGTCTTCGTTTACTGGTATACAAGTATGTAGCATGTTGCATACAAGTCTTCCTTATTAATTGAATACCCAATCCAAATACAATGATAAGAACATAAACCTATTAAGACTAGAAAGCTTTCCTTATGTCACTTCAATTTGTGTTTCCTACATTAAAAGCCAACAAGTATGGCTGCACCATCAAATGCTTACCATGCTTTAGTCTAAAAGACATTGATCTGCTTTTGTATGGCTCCATCACACCAGATCTTTGCAGTGGTTGGTGCTCCACATTGTTGGGGTCAACTGAATGCATGTTGGCTTTCAATAAATACTGAGTTGCTGTTTTTAAATAAGTTCATTTTATCATAATATTAATCTGTCTGAATACTGTTAACAGCATGAAGTGTGTATTTTTATTTCCTTGGCTTTTACCAACACAGGTGGCATGTAGCATTTGGCCCATCCGTCTGTTTGTTCATCCATTTGAAGTTAACCCAAACAGGGAATGTTTCATCTGACTCTAATAAGGATTCCTACAAAGCTTGGATGTTGTCTTTGCACACTGTCAACACACCCAAATGACCAAGTTGTTTTGACCTGTTTTGATGTTTACAATCATTTGGACTTGGACTAATTCAGATGGTCTAAAGTTCTTGCCAAAGCCAAAATGACGCTTTTCTTTTATTATCACTACTGCTTGAATTAAATATTTTATACTTGTATGGATCTATGACCATTCTCAAGAAAACCATATCAACTGACCTCATTTCAACTTTAACATACACCTACTTTTGGACTAATTAAAATTGGCTGATTACTCAATACCGACAAGGCTTCTACTTGGGGCATCAGTGTTTATTGAACCCAGCATTTCTGTTTATTGTAAAATTAGAATAAAAGGGAGAAAGTTGTAAGTCACCTTACATAGTCTAAATTTAAACATTTTATGTTCTCAAGTCACTAAGAAAAGATCAACTTCAATTTGATTTGCCATAACATAATTACAGTATTTTCAACATTATTAAAAGTCTTGTTTCAAAGCCATAAGGCTGCATAGAAAACTGCTGTTATGCTATTGCAATATATTTGTTCAAAGTTTGTTACCTATGGAGTTATTTCAATTATTTTTTGGCACATCTATTGTTTTTCATTTCCTCTTACAATCTTGTCATCTAAGCCAGTGATAAGAATTCCTCTGATGTTGTCTTGAGTGATGCAAATGGCAAAGGTTCCAATTATAAGGCAATTAAACATTGACATTTTCCTGGGCAAATAATCAATTATGGATCTTGCTTTCACAGCAGCAAGTTTCCATGCAGTTAATTGGTCCTGTTATCATTTGATGAATTTCCAAGACTTTGATCAATTTGTTATTGGAAACAATCGTTTTCCTTATTGCAGAATGGTCATGGAAGCTTTAATGCAAATCAATTAATTTGTCTCTCCATTCCTGAAACATATTTGCAAAGTGATACTTATATTATATGTTAGGCTTTATTGCACAATTTGATTGACAATTTCAGTATTGTTTTACTTATTAATTTGATGTTCATGAATTTAATATTTTGTTTTATGCCTGTAACAGTTTATTGCAATTATGCAATGTCTAGCAAGGAGCCAGGAATTTATCAAATTACACTGATTTAGAATATCCTAATGTATTTTGTCAGGAATTGAATTATAATTTTATCACCGTCTGTTGCAGATGCTAAACAAAAAGCAGGGGGGTCCACTGCATTTGGTTAAACATTTAATGATATGTGCCTTGTTCTGGGAAAACTGGGCTTAATGCATGTTTGTCAAGTGTGCAGTAAGCACAGGCTAATCAAGGAAGACATTTTACGCCTTAGCATTATTTTTTGTTTAAAGAAAGTCTCTTCTTAGCAAAAATCCAGGATAGGCAGAAAGTGTTGTCATTTATAAGCCTGCACAGACTGCACAGGCTAATGCTCATGCATTTTAACCATTGCCATTGCAGACCCTAAACAAGGAGCAAGGTATCCACTGGGTCAAGGCTGAGAGACTGCCCTCCTTTCTGGAGAGTGAGCTCTACCTGGAGTACAGGCTCGCCAAACTCCTCTCCCAGGCCCGCATAACGGGGGAGCACGGCGAATACGTGCTCATGAAGATTGACTTCAAACCCCGGCCCGACAAGGTGATGGTGATTGAAAACATATTGCTGTTCAATTGACTAATGTATGTTGTTTTCTGCTCATCAGTAACTTAGGGTTGGAAATGAAGACTTTAAAACTTGCATCTGTTAACATAGGTCTTAAATTTAATTTGGTTTTAAAAGGGGCTGAAAAATAGTGAAAAAGCATAGCTGAGTAGTTAAGTGTTAAACTAATGATGAAACATTATTTCAGGCTAAAAAGAAGAAAGATGATGAGGAAATCAAGGTGGATCCAAAGGAAGCCCTCATGGTTGACATGTACGTCTGTATGGGTAACGCCTCCACCACCGAGACTGACGCATGGTATGCCACTGCTAAAATAGCAACAGAACGAGTCACAGTGACCACCCCATCGCGCCCCGGTAGTGAGCGGCCAAGACCTCTGTCCAGTACCCGTCCCACTAGTGCCCGACCGTCCAGTGCGTATAGTGATCCGTACAACAGGTCTGACAGTGGCATAGGTTCGTCAGTGCGAAGTTCTACACAGACATCCAAATATATTTCTCAGTACCATCAGAAATATCCTATGACGGAATCTGATGCTGATTTGCTTAAAAGTAAATTGTATTCCACTGATGGTAAACCAACTACGCCCAGGATCAGTGATAAGTTATGTGTGGTGGATCAGAGTCGCCCCTACAGCTCCATTGTGTATTCCGTACCGAAAGGCAGCGGAAGTGTAGAGTCTATGAATGACAGCGATCTGGGAATTTACGACGATGTCAAGAGAGATAATGATGATGAGAAAGATTCAGGGAAAGGCGATGATGAGGCTGTTGATGTGAACGACAGTATGGCTACTGAGACGGAGGTTCACGTACAGACTGTTTTTGTTGAGAGCCTTGACGATGCAGGTGCTATTGTTGTCGGGGCTGTGATGAAGAGAGCGATAGGCAGATTAAAGAATATGGATGACAAAGAGGTAGGAAAAATGCCTGAAATTCAGGGAATATTTCCTGATCCAAGCTTTTCAAATATATGCATAGAGTCACTAGAAAGAATGATCTTTGTTGAAGAGCATATACACAAGGCTGGGATAGAGGAGAAAAAAGAATCAGAACAAAAAATTAGCGAACAAATGCGGAAAAACGTCGAAGAGGAGAGTGACGTAGATTCGTTGCTAGATAGTGAAGAGGATTACGAAGAAGGGGACACATTTTTCCGGAAGCATAAGCACAGGACGTACAGCCTGTGTACGAGGAAGGGGGTGGAGCAGTTCAAGAAGTTCCTGAAGGGAACGCTCGGGGAACGGAACTGGAAACTCTGGGTGGACATTGACAGGATGAGGCTGATGGCAAACGAAGATGAAATACTCCTGTAAGTTGTTGTGATGAGACCTTTCTCTCCAAATGTGTATATTTGAGCAGTGATCTTGGAAAACAGGGCTTAATACATGAGAGTTAAGTGTTGTCCTGTGCAGTCTGCTCATGCTAATCAGGGACATCACTCTCTGCCTAGACTGGATTTTTATTTAGAAGAGACTTACTGTAAACAAAAAAAAATATAAAAGCAGAAAGTGTTGTCCCTGATAAGCATGTGCAGAGTGCAGAGGCTTTTCTGGGACAACACTTAACACACATGGATTTAGTGTCGTTTTTCATAAGAGCTGCTTTTTAACTCTGTTAAATAATTCTTTTCAATGATCGTTACCCAGGAATTTTTAAAAGAAAAATCTCCCAACTCCCCCATCCCAAACAAAACACTCAGCCTCCCCCCCAATAGTAATCCATTAAAAAAAGTGCAAAACCTGTTGAAAATAAAACTTGAATGTCATCTTATTTTATTATTTGACAACTTGATTTTAATTTAAAGAAAAGGTTTCCCTCAATTAAAAAAAATACACCAATAATTTTTTAAAACAAAAGAAAGATCTAATTGTTCTCCGCACTGAAAAGTTTTTAATCAGTAACCAAATATTACAGCCCACGCTTTTGACAGAGAGGAATAACATTAGGTTGTACATGAAGTCTAAATAAATGAGAGCTGTTTTATTTAAAAATACTTTATGGAATAATGTTATTTGATAAACCAATATATCGCAGATGTATATAGCACATATTGCAAAGTTGAAGAATATAACAAGTTTTAAGATTGCCTAACTATGCTAATGCATACATTTATAAATGTGTGAATGCGTTGACCAGTTATGATGTGATCTGGAAATATCTTGATCATGATAAATGGATTTTGGCAAACCACCATATAAGGGATATCTAGTGTCCAGCATAATTTTGCTGCAAGTAATATGTATTATTGGGATTTTTCATAACCCCCTAAAGTCCATGAGTACCTGTGTTCATACCAATGAATTTTCATGAATGCCTTAAAGCCTACACTAACATGTGCTAATATAAAGGGAAATTCATGAATGCCCCAAACTCCAGCAGGTATTTATGATAATATAAATGATTTTTTTTGGATGCCCTAAAAACCTAGAGGTTCCTAAATTTCATTAACTCCCCAAAAGTCCTAAAGGTACCTGTAATAATTTTAAGGAAAGTTCATAAACTGCGTACACCTCTGCAGGTACCTGTGCTGGTTACGGGAACACTACCACAAGCCGGGAGCCGAGTTTGAGCTGACCCCTGAGCAGAAGGCCCAGATGGGTCTAGGGGAGCCCTCAGCATGGACCCTAGAGAAACTGCTGGGAGTACAGAACATGCTGGCGGAGCCCTTACTGCTCTACTGGTAGGACTTGTTTTGAACTAGTAGGGGGAAATATTTGTTTACTGTACTATTTAGTATTTTTATGCCCCCGAAGGAGGGCATATAGTGATTGCACTGTCCGTCCGTCTGTCTGTCCGTCTGTCTGTCCGTCACACTTTGCGTTTAGGTTTTGAAAAATGCTCATAACTACTATGTCGCTTCAGATGTAACCTTCATATTTGGTATGCATGTGTATATGGACAAGGCCTTTCCATACGCACACAAATTTTGACCCCTGTGACCTTGACCTTGAACTTAAGGTCCGCATTTAGGTTTCGAAATCTGAGTTTAGGTTTCGAAAAATGCTCATAACTTCTAACAAAGCGTTTATAGTGGGCATATGCCATCCTATGGTGAGAGCTCTTGTTTTGGTGTTTTTTTGTTTTTTTTTACAAGGCTAAATTAAGGGTAAATCTGTCAGTCCAGCACTTCTACCTAATTAACCTACTAGAGTTTACAAAAGTAAAAAATAGTCAATATTTTGCAAGTAGGGATCCCCATTACCATACATTTTTTAAGAGCATTCTAGACTGATTGCATTTAAGAAAATTAATAAAAATGATTTGTAATGTGATATGAAAGAAAGAACTTCACAAAAATCAAAGTTTACTTTTTTTAAACATATTTTTGGAGTTTTTATATGATGATTGTAGCCTACCTTGAGGCAAGTTTCCCATTGTAGTCTCCAATCTTAAAACATAACTGTGATTTCTTGGTGAACATATATGCATTCCCAGCACACAGGTCGAGTAACCAGCAATTGTCATTAACTCAAAACATGTCTTCTAGAAAATCAAGATGATTTTTTAGAGAGTATATGATTACACATCTATATAATTTAGTATCCATTTACCTTGACAATAACGACTGGGTCCAGTTAAAATACCAAATCATTTGTAAAAATTGTGTTAAATTTGATGACCTGTGTGAACTTCGAAAATTTAAACAATGCTGTTACAAAATGATTACAGCCATAATACATCTTAAGTTTAACTCTGAATGTTTTGGGAATGTTAAGTTTATCTTCAGATATTTCTGGAACAGTAAGTTAGCTTCAGTTGTTTCTAGAATGTTAAGTTTAGTGTCATATGGTTCTGTAATGTTCAGTATAGCTTCCGATATTTTTAGAATGCTAAGTTTAGCTTCAGATGTTTCGTAAACATTAAGCTTAGCTTCACATGTTTTTGGAATGCTAAATTAGCTTCAGATGTTTCGGGAATTTTAAGTTTAGCTTCAGATGATTCTGGATTGTTAAAATGAGCTTTTTTTAGATGTGTCTATAATGTTCAGTTTAACTTCAGAGGTTTTTGGAATGTTTTGTTAACCTTTTCAACGTTTACTATTTGTTGTGTGTGGATGTTTCTAGAATAATGCACTTTCACTAATAATAGTTGAATCAACCATTTTTAGGGCCCCCAGGTTCCTACTGAAGCAGATGATGCGTTCCAACCCGGACCGCAACCTGCTGTATCAGCACCTGAAGCATATGAAGGCCCCATCAGGCGTGGAGCCCTCGCCCCCCACAGCCCCCCTGCTGCCCCTGAGGCCCAAATCCTGCCTGCCGAGGATCAGGAAACCTGAACTGACCATCTCTCCTCATGTGGTACAAGCTTATGGATCATTATGCTCATTTCAGTCTTCAGAATAATTTGTTTGTGTATTTTTATGCTCCCCCAAAATTTTTTTGGGGGGGGAGCATATAGTCGCCGCTTCGTCTGTCCGTCCGTCTGTCCGTGTGTCCGTCCGTGCACAATTTTTGTCCGGCTATTTCTCAGCAACTAATGACCGGAATTCAATAATTTTTTTATGGGAAGCTCACTACCAAGAGGAGATGTGCATATTATCAGCGGGTTTTGGTCGGATGATTTTTCACAGAGTTATGGCCCTTTGAAATTTTCCATTAACTGTACATATAGTGCAATTCTTGTCCGGGCTATTTCTCAGCAACTAATGTCCGGAATTCAATGAAACTTTATGGGAAGCTTCACTAACAAGAGGAGATGTGCATATTATCAGCGGGTTTTGATCGGATGATCTTTCACAGAGTTATGGCCCTTTGAAATTTTCCATTAACTGTTCATATAGTGCAATTCTTCTCCGGGCTATTTCTCAGCAACTAATGACCGGAATTTAATGAAACTTTATGGGAAGCTTCACTACCAAGAGGAGATGTGCATATTATCAGCGGGTTCTTGTCGGATGATTGTTCACAGAGTTATGGCCGTTTGAAATTTTCCACTAACTGTACATATAGTGCAATTCTTGTCCGATCTATTTCTCAGCAACTTATTACGGGAGTTCAATGAAACTTTATGGGAAGCTTCACTACCAAGAGGAGATGTGCATATTATCAGCCAGTTCTGGTCGGATGATTTTGTACAGAGTTATGGCCCTTTGAAATTTTCTATAAACTGTACATATTGTACATAGTGCAATTCTTGTCCGGGCTATTTCTTCCCAACTACTGACTGGAATACAATGAAGCTTTATGGGAAGCTTAACTACCTTGTGGAGATGAGCATGTTATTTGTGGGTTCTGGTTAGATGATTTATTTAGAGAGTTATGGCCCTTTGAAATTTTTAAGTTGCTTAACCATCCATCGTATTATTTTGTCCAAAGTTATGCCCCTCAAGACGTTTCCTTTTATCTGAATATATAGTGCAATATTGTGACAAAAAAACCCTTTGGGGAGCATCACCCGTCCCCGACGGTTTCTTGTTTCTTGCACAGCATAGTCCCATTTAAAGACAAATATGTACACATGAGTTTTTAAAAAAAATGAGTGTGTTTTAAGATCAGGATCAACTGTGTTTTTTTTTTAATCTGCATAAAAAAATCTGTAGTAAAGTGAATAGATTTCAGGAATTGTAAAATTGTTTTTAAAAATATTTTTTTATATAATTAAGCTTGGTCTAAATGTGGGAAATACAGTTAGTAAAAATCCAGAGTTTCATGTAACATGTATCTCTTATGGAATGATATTTCTTTATATATGTGTTTTTTAGAGGCAAACTCAATTTACAATTTTTTTTAAGGGGATATAGTAAATATTCAGGTAGAGCTAAAGAAGACAAAAAAACCTATGTTACAATGTCAAGTTAAATATCTAACTTTGTATAAACTCTTAGCTTTTGCTTTGGTACACGCCTTCTAAATATTCATACAATATTCCACCTCTGTTCAGGTGCACTCCCTGCCAGGGTTTCAGCCTGTCATCACAGACACCTCCCCGCCTGTGGGCATGAAGAGAGCCTACGCAGAGCCCACACTGAAGTTCATTGAAGCGTGGCAGCGTGAACAGATGGTGCACACCCAGCTTCTGTCCCCTAGCCTGCAGGTGGACCGCACGTCAACTCCACGACTGAGACGACCAATGTCTGCAAAGTAATTTTTGATTACATGTTAATAAGTGCAATTATATTTGGTAGTAAACCAAGAAAGCACAGCCACTCTGCATGCACATCAGTGTACTTCAACTACTATAAAGAGAAGAATGCACACAATTTATATTTCATATTTTTTTTATTTTTTTTTCAAGGATTTTTAAAGTCTGCCAAGTAATTTTTTTAAGATTGAGACCTTTTTTAAAATATTTAAAAGTTAAGTCGAAAACTATCCACATTCTGTTGTAAAGTCTGTAAAATGTTTCTGTTACACACCTAGATTGCATAATGTGTTCGATTCTGAAAAAAGATTAGGAATTGCTCGTCTTACCTGCATTTTTGTTGAAAAGAGAGATCCTTTAAACAGAAAATCCATAAAAGTGGAAAGTGTTAATGTCCCTGTTTAGCCTTTGCAGACTGCACATGCTAGTCTGGATCCACTGATAATGCACTTGCATTTAGCCCAATTTTTCCAGAACAAGGCTCAATGTCTGCTGTATAATAGTATAGAAACTGTTCTTCTTTCAGGACAAATACCACTCAACACCTCAACATGTCCTTTAAGCAGAGGCCAAAGTCGGCAATTGTAAAACCATCCACCACATGCCCATCCACTGGTCGTTCTACCTCGTCCCGTATATCTGTGGAATCTGCAACAGGCCGTGTAAGAGTGAAGTCCTCTCCTGGGGTGGCGGAGGGGATGCCTTCCCCTCGGTCAAGGTCATCGGGTACAACAAGGTCAAGGCCATCATCGGCCGCTTCAAGTATACGCTCAGTCAGGTAGGGAGTGAGATCTTAAATAACATGTAAAAAGTATTTATGAGTTTATTTCTTCTTTTCTAGCATGATAGTAAATTAAAATGGCACTTAATATAATTTCATTTAAGTCCTTATATTAAGGCTTATTATTTAAACAGTTAATGGGGTTCAAGGAAAATTAAAAACCAATTTATGCAAATATTAAGACATTTAAGTAATAGATAATTGATTCCTAAAATCAGCCCTGCTTACAAAGGTACGGAGAGTGTAGGTTATCTGACTTTTGCCTCAGTAAATTACTTCTGTTCAACTGCACACAAAATCCAAACAAACAACATTCATATTTTTGTGTGGTAATACTATTTCCAAAAAAGGATCTAATTGATTCCAATGATTATTTTACCTGCGAGTCCTGTGTCCTGTACTCACAGAAACCTCTAGGGATGCAAATTTTCAAATTATGTGAGTCCCAAAAATGCATTGAAATTAAAAAAAAAAATATATCGTTTAATATTTGGACTCATTTTTTCAATTCGGGGACTCATAGATTTGCAAGTTATCGAGTCCCAGGACTCGGATGAGAAAATTTGTAAAAATATCACAGAATTCATAGGAAGGTAGTATAAGTTTTCTCTAGTGATTGTCTCATTTATTGTTTTGTCCATTAATGGTGATAAACAGAGCTATAATGTGATGATGGGATTGATGAGGATTGAAAAACAATCAGCAAAAATGTGTCTTTCAGTGACAAAAATTCTCTTCCCTCATTAAAACAGATACGGAATTGTGAAGACTTGAATATATAATAAATCTTATCTTGTACATTCAAACCAATACAGTAGTGATCTGTTTTGATTTGTTTTTTCCAACAAATGCTTGCTTTAATTGTGTATGGATTTTAGCAAGGATCCATAGAGAAATGTACTATGATGCCCTCAAAAATCACAACTATCACATACAAATTACTATAATTTGATTAGCCTGTGTGGACTGCACAGGCTATTCTTTGGCGACACTTTATACACATGCATTAAACCCCCTTTTCACAAGAGCATTGCCCAAATATATCATCTATCTAGTACATTCAAACCTCTAGTGATCTGTTTTGGTTTGGATTTTCAAAATAATTATTTTTTTTGTATTGTATATGCATTTTAGCAAGGTTTGAAGCGAAATGTACTATGATGTCTTTTAAATCGCAGCTATGACATGCAAATCACTATAATGTGAAGATGGTGGGATGTTTTACAAACAGCCTGTGTACAAATTCAGCAGTATTAAGTCTTATTTAACAAAAAGTCCATTAGATGTATAGAG
Organism: Dreissena polymorpha; assembly: GCF_020536995.1. NCBI lineage: Eukaryota > Metazoa > Mollusca > Bivalvia > Myida > Dreissenidae > Dreissena > Dreissena polymorpha. The sequence continues at coordinate 40,452,856 of NC_068370.1, read as the reverse complement.
TTAAATGAGGTTTATGTGTAGCATGTTTCCTCCTGAAGTCAAACTACTGGTGATTATTACTAAAATATGTGTGAAATATAACTTCATTCCATAGGGGTTTTCACTTTTAGGGGTCTGCTTTATTGCTTTTAATATGTCAGAGCCTTGTTTTACTGGTAATCAATGTATTGTCCTTCCATGGAATGTTCCAGATCTGACGCCGCTGAGTCAGAGTTGTCGGACTTCCTGGGTGGAGACCGTATGGAGCACATGCTGCAGGCCTTGCATCGAGAGAACGACGCAGGGTGCTTCTTCAGGCGATATGTGGAGAAGAGTGGCAGCAAAGTATGTATAGAAGCCAGGGAACATTTCTTCAACACCTCTGTTACTTTGTTTGTAGCACTATTATTGTTTATATAGGAAATAGCTCTTAAATCAGTTATAACTTGAGTATTTTAAGCTCTACAAAAATATGTTCATATGTCATTATCATAATTATTATTATTATTACATTTGTTCAGACAGCTTTGGAAATATTATGGTTGATCAATCAAATAAATTTCTTAATTTGTTCTTTGGAATATTTATAAAATTGGACATTGGCTCTGATTTCTAAAAGATTTAAGTCTTTGGTAACGATATTAGTCAAAGCTTACTGTTTTATATTGCAGCTTATTGTAATTTATTTATTTACAGATACTTTTCATATTAAAGAACCTATTTGTCAGATAATAATAGTATAGATAGTTTATTTTAACATTACATATCATATTGTAAGTCTGTTTCTCTATATTTTACAGGCCTGGATTGACAATTTAAATCTTTGGCGTGACGTCCAAGACTACCATCTTCTGTTTTATTCCAAGTATCTAGACCCGTATGTGGTCAGCAAAAAAGCAAAGGTACTTGTATTTTTGATGTTTGCAAGGATTTTAAGTTAGACGGTCTGTATATAAATTCAATTCTTCAATGGGATCTGTTAATGCATATGTTCTTAAAAATGTGCTTTATAAAGTATGCACTAGACATAAGACAATCTGTAACCATGTAATACATGTACATCACTCTCCAAGTGTATGTTACTTGTCTGTACACTGTATTTGAATCAATGTTTGTATTTTTTCTGTTTAAGTGCACACAAAATCCAAACAAACAAAATTTGTATGTAATCACATTAGTTTCTAGATTATGTACTCTGCATTGATCTCAAATAAAATGCTTGTCTCGTCTGTCTTGTCTTGCTATAGTATAACAATTATTATAGCCCCGCAAACCAAGTTGGAGTGGGCACATATTTAAGTCACCCTGTTATTTATTGTGACAGTTTGTTGGTCAGTCCACACAAAATGTTTTAAGTTTGTGGAACGCCACTACTTCTAAATTTCTGAAGCAATTAATATGAATTTTATTATTAGTTATAAAAGTGTAAATTAGCAACTTAGCAAGCCTTTCTTTTCATCTCCAGTGATCCAGGTATTCTGGCATTGTTAGCCCCTGAACAAAGCTGACAAAGCGGTTAGGGTTATTGAGCCTTGTTCTTAAAAAACATGTTGTAATTTATGTGCATAGAGTGTCGTCCCTGTGCAGTCTGCACAGGCTAATTATCAACAATACTTTCTTTTTCTATGGAATTTTTCATTGAAGGAAGTCTCTTTTAGGTGAAAATCCAATAACAATGGAAAGTGTCATCCCTTATTAGCCTGCATGCACTGCACAGGCTAATATGGGACAACACCTTGAGCACATGCATTAAGCCCCGTTTTCCCAGAATGAGGCTCAATAAGTCTAAAAAATTTTTAAGTTTGTACAGTGCAATGGTCATGCGTATCCTCATGCTTAAAATTATTTCTAATTTCAGTCAATATTTTCCAAGTACATCACTGTTGGTGCTCGGTGCCGAGTCAGTATCAGTACTGAAGCAACAAATGAAATTCGAGCCCGCCTTGACCCCCCTTTTGAGGACCTTTTTGACGCCGCTGAGGAGCACGCTATTCAGGTTGTACATGAGGCATGGCTGGATATGTGGGAGACCGACCAGAAGACATATAACAAGGTAACGTGGAAGCTGATGAATTGGCAGGAAAAATGAAATAGAGAAATTATGGAGGCTGCATTCTGGGAGTACTGGGCTTTATGCATGTGCGTAAAGTGTCGTCCCAGATTAGCCTTTCCAATCCACACAGGCTAATCAGGGACAACATTTTTTGCTTTTTTTGTATTTTTTTGTTTAAATGAAATGTTTTTTTTAAAACAAAAATCCTGTCTAGGCTGAAAGTGTTGTCCCTGATTAGACTATGCAGACTGCACAATCCAAAATGGGACAACACTTAACGCACATGCTTTGTTTTCAAAGAACAAGCCAAAGTAAAATTGAATGATTATGAAATGGTGAAAGTTTAATTTATTGATTATTATAATCATAAAAATAATATATTTGTCTTTTGTATAAATAGATGCTTTACTGTGGAATACTCACAATAAGTGTGTATGTGTTCTTGACTGTTCAGGTTGAGCTAATAGAAGTAAAACGTCACTTGGAGACCAAGTCAAAATATGTCATACACCTGAAGAAGACTGGCCTTATCAAAGAGGTGAGAATTGAAAATGGACGCTTTTAATATGGTGAAAATGTATTCTACAATTCAAAAAAGATACAGTTTTAAAAGAACATATATACGTCGTTATGTCATATTAAAAAGAGATGGGTTACTTTGGCAGCACTTGTGCGAGGGTGGTGGTGGTGATTACGTCATGAAGGATTTTGTTTCATGTTTGATACAACTTTACAGACCTGTTACTTTGTAACGATTGCTATAATTATCTGTTGCCAAACAGCATCACAGTCTTTACCAAATTTACTAGGGATGCAAGAGGTTACACAAATGATTAACCGGTTAACCTTTTTCCGTAACCGGTTATTAACCGGTTAATCGAAACGCCTAAAGTAGTTAAAATTATTTAGAGTACGTAAAATATGTCATACCGCTCTGTAGAAACAAAAGTTATTTCAAATTTGAAATCGCTTGCGTTGATAACAATCCAGTTTCGTAATAAAATGAATTATAAAAGATATTTTCATAATTTTGTAAACATATGCTATATATTTTTTTTAGTTTTCCTGCGTAAATGCATAAGAGTAAAAAATTAAAGAACTACACAATGTTCATTTTCACGTGTTATTAACTTATTTTTGGGTTGGCCACTTATATTACCTTTGCGCCGTATCGCTCACAAAAATGGTGTGTTTCTTTGTTCATTCTGTTATATTTTTTGAAACTCAAATTGGCTTAATATAGAAATGTTTTTCCCTTTCAATTCGATGTAAAGTGGGTCATGTGTGTTCAACGAATCCGCATCTATTCTTATTCGCTAATTGCATATTTTGTTGCTTGCATTTTAGCGTTTGTAGCCGAAGTAGTATCGTTTGATTTTCATAATACAATGAAAAATGTGCGTAAAATAAAGGACACACATAAAATTAATTTTGAACGAAATGTAAGTTGAATATTTAATATAATCAGTACATTTATGTAATAGCGAAGTAACTAAGTATTATGATTACAAACTGACGTATGTTTGTCTACGTACCATAGCCGCACATTTGACGCAATTACACAAATACTAAATTTAAAAAGTTTATTAATTTTTAATATTTTTAATTGATGTTTAATTATTTAAATAGTTAATGATTTGCTTTCTTAAATAGAACTTGCATCGGACGGTAATGGTGGAATCATTGGATGTAAATTATCATAATGATATTAATTTTTGATAAAGAAAAACGACATTAACTCGTCAGGATTTTAACTACGAATTCAATTCGTGATAAAATTGTTACATATAAACACGGTATTTTCGCGAGCAATCAGTGTTGGATATTGGTTAACAAAACATCAAAATAAGCCGTCCAATGTCTCAACTGTTTTTTTATCGCGAGTTCAAAAAACGTGTCAATTACGTCTTCGCTATAGGCTCCCACTCACCGCAGTTCGCTAGTTAAATTTTAGCGAGTCAAAATACCAGCAGTAGTGTCAGTTATCAAAACGTACCCCTTATTTGTTATCACAAAGGTATTGATTAATTGCTTGATTACTTTGACTGTTGACATGTTATTTATTACAGTCGAATGTGCGGCATGTTGTTTTAACTAGTCGCCCACGCAAGTTGGCGGTATGTCACGCGCAAAATGTAAAATCGTACGAAATATTCACTGAAAAAAACATAATCATATATTTTTCCAGGTTAACCTTTTCCCGAAAATGTAACCGGTTAACTGGTCGTTTCGGTAGGTTAACCGGTTAACCTCTTGCATCCCTAAAATTTACTGTACAACCTTCAATACTCATTTTGTATTTATAGTGGAACTTTATGTGCGTCTTGCTACTGTACTTAATAATGATATGACCCACGTCATTGCGAAAATGGGTCTTATGACATTTGCATACAGAGTAGCTCCAAGCAAGACTGCTCATCGCTGCTCCATTTCATGAAGATTATGAAACCTTGCATGACTTTATAGCAGACAGTGTAGTCAAAGACCAGCTTGCTCATTTGCACAGCCCGGCAATGAGCTGGGGCATATGACATAAGACCCATTTTCACCTGATACGGGTCATATATGCCAATCATTGTTTCCACATGTTACACTTTTGTGTGCATATTTCTGTAGGCAATCAGTACTCCTGACATCATGGAAGGTTACGAAGACCCTGTCTACGATGAGACCCTTCTAGCAAACATCCCTGACGAATTCAAAGATTACACGCTGGAGAAACTTGTGCATAATCGCATTGAGCTCGAGCATTTCCGGAATTTTCTCGCTGAGAATTACGCCAGCATGGACATCATGTGCTGGATGGACATTGAGGCTTTCCGCAGGATTCTGCATGCTGATGAAAAGAAACGCAACATGAAGGCGGTAGAAATCAAGATGAAGTACTTGAACAAGAAATACTTCTTTGGACCAAACAGTCCTGCGGGAAAAGAAGGCCAAGATAAAGTAAAATTTATTGTGTGCACAGTTGAATAATAAAAAAATAAAAATAGATTAAATTTAATTAAATAAAAAATGATTGGACCAATTATTTTTTCCAAATCTTTTTAAGGGACCTTTTAAATGTTTTAGGTTAAAATCACAGTTCATTATCATCTACAGACTGTAATATGAAATTTTTAATTTTACAATCATCAGCTTAAACTGTTTAATTGTTGAGGAGTTGACTTAGATTGCGTACAATTTTCAATTTGGTTTATTTCTGAGAACAAAGGCAACCATAAAAATTGAGCAATAGAATTATCATGACACAAAGTGTAATTATTACTGAAAAGAAAAATCGAGTACAAACATTGTTGCATAATTGTGCATATCATACCTGTCATAATCATAGGTTGCCGAAGCTGGAGGTGGGTGGGGTAAGCTGCTGGATGATCGACCTCCCAATCCCATGATTCTTGAAGCCCAGAAATATGTTCAGGAACGTCTTGAGAAAAAATGGCTACCATTGTTCTTGGCAACACCAGAGTTTGCTATTCGCCAGAAGCCAAAGACCAATATGGACGATGTTGTTGATGATGTCATAGTTCAGAAGAAAAAGAAGTCTCTAAACATGCTGAAGGTTGGTCCAAAAAACAGTAATAAACCCTGAAAAATATGTGTGGGGGTTGCTTTTATTAAGCTGTTGTAATTTTGTGATATTCAAAATTATTTAAATATCTGTGTTGGTAAAGACAGTATTTGAAATAATTTTTTTTAGAAAAAAGCTAACTTGACAACCAGAAGTTATTGTTGTTAATTCGGTATTAAACACATGTACATTAAACATTAAAATTAAATGCAAATGCAAACATATAGTTGTGTGTTTGAAGGTTGATGTTTAAATGTTGCAGTCATTGTATTGAAACCTGTTACCATGGTTGCAGTTGCTAGACAGTAAGTGGGTTTCATCGTCAAAAGAAATCATCATCTTCCGGAAGGCTCTGATGAATCCTGTTACATCTCTGCAGTTCAGAAGGTTTGTCTCAATCAAGGGGGACAGTCTGCTTGAAAATGATGTGCTCTTCTGGTTGGAGGTCCAAAAGTTCAAGGTCAGATAAAGTGAAATCAAGGTCAATTATTGATTTGTTTCATTTATGCATTTTTGTCATGAATAATTGTAGGAGTTGATGTGTTAAGTGCAAAAATTCAGTTACCTGGTAATTTAATAAGATTTGGTTTCTTTAAATTTGTAATGGTGATGTGAAAGATGCTTTTGCAAACCTGTTAGTCTTTTTTTAGCAGTTTGTGCTACGTTAAAAAAATATGAGCCTTGTTCTGAGAAAACTGGGCTTAATGCATGTGCGTAAATTGTCACCCCATAATATGCAAATCATTTTACACCCATTCAAACTTATTTCGAATGGGTATATTGGAGTCAGTCAGCCAAAAAAAATAATTGTGGAGCAAACTTCTTCCACATTTCTGAAGCAATTGAATTGATTCTCATCAGCATGAATTGAAAGTGTGCAAGAAAATGTTTTCAAAACACTTGATTATTTGCCATTTAGCGTAGCTGATAAAGCAGTGGGGGGGGGGGGCGTAATTGGGCCTTGTTCACAGAAAACGGTGCTTAATGCATGTGCGTTAAGTGTCATCCCAGATTGCTCATGCTAATTAGGGACAACACTTTCTGCTTTTATGGTATTTTTCTTTAAAAGGAAGTTTCTTCGTAGCTAGAATCAAGATGGAAAGTGATGTCCCTGATTAGCCTGTGCACACTACACAGGCTAATTTGGGATGACACTTTACTTACATGCATGAAGCCCAAGCTGACATTATTCTTGCCCCTACAGGACATGTACCATGCCCACTGTGAGGAGGCGCTGATCGTTCAGAAGATAAACACGATCATCAACTGCTTCATTGAATCCCAGATCCCTCCCTCCCTGCAGATTGATATCCAGGAAGAGATGGCCGAGAGAGTCATTGACCGCAAATATGAGAAGAGTCCGTATTTATTCCGTGAGGCACAGGTAGAGATGGCGAAAATCAATCCACAGTATTGATTTTTATGATTTTTTGGCTTTGGTAAACTTTGCATTGTGACACTATTTGGTTTGCTTTAAATCTGTGGCATATTTTCTCATCGTAATGATGATGATAAGGGATTTTTTGATGATGATGAGGATGATGAGGATGATAATGATGATGATGATGATGATGATGATAACGATGACAATGAAGATGATCAACAGGAGGAGGAGGAGGATTATGATGATAATGACTATAATGACGATGACAATGTTTATTATGATTATGATGATTTTGATGAAATGATGATGTTCATAATGTTTTGCTGCTGCTTATGATGATGTTGCTGCTGCTGCTGATGTTGCTGCTACTGCTGACGATGACACCGCTGTCAACGCCAAAAATATGATGCTAATAATGATTCTGATTACAGCTGTATGTGTTCCGGGTGCTGTTCCCACACTGGAATGAGTTCTGCAGTTTCCGTCTCAATCTGGCTGAGGACAAAGTCCTGCCCACCATCGAGAGGCGCCGTAGACATGCGCGGGTAAAGGAACGGAAAAGGCTGCAAGAATTTGAGGAGAAACAAGCCAAGGTTGGTCCCAGATTTTTTATCAATGCATCGTGTTTGCTATAAACGTATGAGCCTCATTCTGGGAAAATGGGGCTTAAAGCATGTGCGCAGTCTGCCCAGGCTAATCAGGGACGACACTTTTCTCATAGACTTGATTTTTGTTTAGTAGAGATATCCTTTAAACGAAAATGTCTATAAAGGCGGAATGTGGTATCCCAATTAGCCTGTGCTGACTGCTCATTTTAACAAACGCATTAATTATTTTGTATTCTTTATATAAGGTGTCACTTGAATGGATTTGCCTTTAGAGACAAACAATTTTTACGGCATGATGTGCCTTAATGGTTTATATGATGAATTATCATAAGCTTCTTTTTTTTCTTTCAGCGAGAGAAGGTAGTTTCCCCCTTTATACTTCTTGTTCTTTATGTTAACATGTATATTTTCAGTTCTAATATCACTTTTACTGATTACAGAGGTGGGGGAAGTGTATACATTCTCCATAACACTGAACTATTCAAGCAATTCTGAAGAAAATTTAAGTGCTCTATAATATTCGCATAATGAGAAAAAAACACACAATATCTACAAAAAAATAAATGTAAAACAAATTAATTGTGTACATTTACATTTTCAATGCTAATATATTGCTATGTAGTAGCTACTTTGTACATCTATACTTGTTCAAAAATAATCTTATAATAAACATAAATGATGCAATACTTTCTAACAGTTGAAATTGGTTGTTCAATAAAATGCAGATTATTAAAATGAATTTAGTAAAACAAAAGTAATATAAAGGACAATAACATTGAGTGATAGACTAGTGTATGAATTGCTTCAATCTAGGTTTACAATAAACACACAACGTTTTCAAACTCTTTTAAATAAATAACTTATAGTCGCTATCCTAGTAAAGCACATTTTCACAGTTACTATGGAAGTTTTAGAAAAAAAAAACGCGTTCACATTTTTTTATTATGTTAGTAGATAGTTGTTTGAAAATTTAGTGTTGTGGTTTAAATATGTTCTAATAAGGTTACTTGTAAGTTTTTTTTATATACTTTTATACAAATGTGTTAGTTTTTATGTATTAATTGTACAAATGTAAGTGTTTGTTTTTATGTATTAATTGTACAAATGTAAGTGTTGTTAACATTAAACTGTTACATTGTTTTATTTAACTGACTTCCGAATAGGTTTTAAAGTTTTTTACCTCTGTCATAGTGTTGTCACGATGTAACTATTGAATATTGGTATTTTGGTTTTATAGCGAAAGCCAAAGGTATTCCCCAATAGTTCCCAGCATTATATTAATATACATGGAGAATATTAGGGTTGTGTCTTTGTGTACTTGAATAAACATAACAAGTTGAAGGTTAACACGACAATTCTTGCCGAGCAATCTAAGCCTCTTGGAAATGAGTCAGATAACACCAAGTACACCATGATGCAAACCTAATATTTTATTTATCCTATCGATGGAGATTGAGGGTTGTATTAAGCTTAAGTTAATGAAACTGTAAGTTTTTTAAAATGAAGAATCATTTAGTGGTAGTGAAAAGGATTTAACAATTTTAGATAACAATTTTCTCTAAAATGAAAAAAAGGAAAATGCCAGTGAAATATGCAATAATTGATACATATATAGATCCAAAATGACACAAGTAGGTTTGTGTTGAGTTGAGATAACTTCATTTAGATGTGTCATGTTTTAAAAACCTAACCAACTTGCCTTCGTAAGCAAATTAATGTATCTGTTTTCAATACTTATTTAGTATTCTATTTGTCCCATCATTTTATCTTAATTTTCTATGTTCATTTTGAAGATGAGTAAAAGAAAATGGAAAAAAACACCTTATAAACATAAAAATTATTTCATGAAAGAATGTTATTGTTCTGCTTGTGACAGTTTATCCCAGCAATGTTGATATAAATATAAAAAAGTCCATGTTTTTTCGGTCAATTTTTGATGCAAAATATGTATGCTACTTTAACTTAACCAAAATTTTGTTTTTGTTCTCATGTATTTTTGAAATTGATATATTTCTTGTCATAAGAAAAGGACGCCCCTTTAGTTTAGTTTATTTGGGTTCTTCGGGTTTATATTAGTCTTGCTTTGGGTTCATAGGCTACCAATGGAAAAAGAAGTTAACAAGTCTTTGTCTTCTTACGCTGTATTTTTAACCAGGTTTTCCGAAGGAAAAAACTGGTTATTAGATTGGCGAATGCGGGCGGGCTGGCTGGCTGGCGGGCTGGCGGAATAAGCTTGTCCGGGCCATAACTATGTCGTTCATTGTCAGATTTTAAAATCATTTGGCACATTTGTTCACCATCATTGGACGGTGTGTCGCGCGAAATAATTACGTCGATATCTCCAAGGTCAAGGTCACACTTTGAGTTCAAAGGTCAAAAATGGCCATAAATGAGCTTGTCCGAGCCATAACTATGTCGTTCATCGTCAGATTTTAAAATCATTTGGCACATTTGTTCACCATCATTGGACGGTGTGTCGCGCGAAATAATTACGTCGATATCTCCAAGGTCAAGGTCACACTTTGAGTTCAAAGGTCAAAAATGGCCATAAATGAGCTTGTCCTGGCCATAACTATGTCATTCATTTTGAGATTTTAAAATCATTTGGCACATTTGTTCACCATCATGGGACGGTGTGTCCCACGAAAGAATCACGTCAATATCTCCAATGTCAAGGTCGCCACGACTAAAAATAGATTTAAAAAAAAAAAAACTTACAAAGGGGGTTAATTTTTTTTGGTCATTTCAAAAGTTCAGTTTGAGTTTTCTCCCTTTATCAGATTTTTTTTTCACAATGAAAACCTGGTTTTGTGACAATTTTGTCCCTTGTTGTTTATTATTTTATTAACTTTTGCATGTAAAAAGGCTTGTTTATTCATGCAAAAGAGCAAAAAATATAGCTGAGATCAAGTTCTTAAATGTTTTTATATTGTTTTTGCCCTGTCTGTTGGTCTGTCTGTTGGTCTGTCTGTTTGCGCCAACTTTAACATTTTGCAATATCTTTTGCTATATTGAAGATAGCAACTTCATATTTGACATGCATGTGTATCTCATGAAGCTGCACATTTTGAGTGGTGAAAGGTCAAGGTCAAGGTCATCCTTCAAGGTCAGAGGTCAAATATATGTGGCCAAAATCGCTCATTTTATGAATACTTTTGCAATATTGAAGATAGCAACTTGATATTTGGCATGCATGTGTATCTCATGTAGCTGCACATTTTGAGTGGTGAAAGGTCAAGGTCAAGGTCATCCTTCAAGGTCAGAGGTCAAATATATGTGGCCCAAATCGCTTATTTTATAAATACTTTTGCAATATTGAAGATAGCAACTTGATATTTGGCATGCATGTGCATCTCATGGAGCTGCACATTTTGAGTGGTGAAAGGTCAAGGTCAAGGTCAAGGTCATCCTTCAAGGTCAGAGGTCATATATATGTGGCCCAAATCGCTTATTTTATGAATACTTTTGCAATATTGAAGATAGCAACTTGATATTTGGCATGCACATTTGGAGTGGTGAAAGGTCAAGGTCATCCTTCACAAGGTCAAGGTCATCCTACAAGGTCAAACATCATATAGGGGGACATTGTGTTTCACAAACACATCTTGTTTTTACTGTAAAAAAACCCTCTTCATGTTAAAACACAGCATAAATTGAAAAGAAAATTAGTTCACTTGGGTTAAATCTGGGGTTTTATTTCAAACCTGGCTTCACAAATTGTTAGTTCTGTAAGATAAATCTTAAAATTCTTTAGCATTAGTTAGAAATCCATTATAATGTATTGGATTTAAACCTTACAGGGAAAAACTCGTGGAGTGCAATCAAGGGTAAATGTACTGCATGAATTGGCATTTGTTGCATTTTATCACATTGGATGGTTTCCCATATAGTCTTTGCTACCCCACACACAACTAAACTCTGAGAAAATGCAAGTGATCTTTATTCCATGTCTATTGAGTTGGTCCAGATTAGTGTTTTTTACCACAAAGAAGGAATTTTAAAGAAATTGCAGAGATTGCCAGGGCAAACTTCATGAAGGCTTTGTTTGGCAAATGGATTAATGATATATTGTATTCTGCATATACATTTTGTACATTTATAATGCAAAAGGATGACTTTTACCAAATTGATCACCATCGTTATATTCATTTTTTGCAAGAATCAGATTTGCAGAGGCAAGGTCACATTTACAAAGGTTATAATGACTGTTATTAGAATAACATCCCAACACTTAATAGCACAATTTGGTCTACCTAACTATTTTACATGTTAACAACGCACTGATATAATTGTGATGTGTAACCGCATCTACTTAGGTTTAAGTATGACACATCACCAAGGTTTTGAAAGACAGGGCAGACCAACATGTGTGTCATTGTCAATGGCTCAACCACCAACAATCAACCATATCTCACTGAAATGTCTATTGATGCCTGTAAGGCAACATGCAAATATGGTGAAGTCAAGCTATATTGTTAAACACTTATACACTAAAAGGAGAAAATTTTAGTGTCACAGGGTTTAAATTGTGTTTTGGTTTGGTGTTTGTTTATCACAAAATGTAGATTTTTGATGTTGCACAGTTTGCCTTTAATGCAATATCATGTAGTTGAATTCATTTTTTGCAGCACTTTTTTAGTTTTTGGGATGAGTTTTTAGTGGTACATACATTAAATAGAGCAATATTGTTTTTACCATTTATGTTGTATTTTTTTCATGTATTGCTGTAATTATAAACTGCTGGTCATTGTATGTGTGTAGACTCCATGCATGATATAGGCATATAATGGATTCAGATATAAGCATGCATATTTTACATACTTACAATATATTTTTGCTTATATTTATGATTCCCCGTTGGTTAAAATAATGGTATTATCGTTAATTCAATTCTGAAAACTACATTAAATAATACGATTGATTTTGTTTACATTAATTATAAATTTGAAAGTTTCTTATATGTTTCCCCATGCTGATGATCTATTATATTTAGTTTCCATTGTTCTTTGAAATAATGCTTGTAAGAATGTATGATTGTTCCAGATATTTGTTAACATGGGCATTTTTACAAAACAACTTTCAAGAAGATTTCATATAAACATACTTGTTTGTTACCTATTATCCACCTTCCCTACCTTCAGGAAGCTGAGCGAAGAGCTGCCCTGGGATTACCTCCCCTGGGTGAGGATGATGACTTCCACGACCCATTCCTTGCCTTGGGGGCTGGGGCAGACAGTGCGGAGGCGGAGGGAGATCAGGACGACAAGGACAAGATCTCGTGGACGTATTCCAGCTACATGAACGCCTTGGAGAGGGAGGAGCTACTCAACAACACTGAAGAGTCTTCCTTCACCTCTCTACTTACTGACACAGGTTTCTTGTCGATAGCTGACTTTGCTTTCTTTATGATTTATTCTGAACAAACCATTGTCACTGTACGTTGACCTATTTTTTGTTTTTATGATTTTCATATGTGGTCATATCAAAAATTGAATTTGTATCCTATATAATGTGGGCTGTTATGGATGTACTGTATTTTATCAGTTTAAGAAATGTTAAATTATAAATTGTTATATCTTACAAAATAATCTGTTAGCTGCACACCATATTCTGCTCGTAGAGTAAAACTATTATACTTGGAGATATATGAAGCAAACACCACAGGTCGGCTCTTGACCCTAGTCACATATTATAGATCTTATTATTCTTATATTTTTTAGTTAATTTGTATATAACTGAGAGTTCATATGATATACACTCTCACTGACTCAGCATGCCATACCAAAATTATGTGTCCAGCTGTTATATAAATACAAATAGGATCAGGAACAAGCATTGGACACACGGCCATTTCCACCTATGATTCATGTTAGTAATGAATAAATTTACGCATGTTCACTTTAACCCTTAATTTAAAACCTGCTTCACCTACTATGGATGCATAACAGCAGCAAAATATTAATGACACTACACTTCTTTTACATAAGCAAGTGGCGTAATGACATCATAGTTTTGCATGTACGTTAACGACTTAGATTTTCAATTGTCAGTTGCAAAATAAAAGTTTTGAAATTACAGTCTATATCAGCTTTGTCTTGTTATCTAATAAATTACTAGTGTTTTATGCATTCATCATTGTGTAAAACTGTCTGAAAAATTCCCCCTAATCTATACATAATTATACAATGTCATAATTACTATTGTATTCAAATTTGGTGAAATTTTCCAGTCAGTTTGTACACCGATAAAATGTATACAAATTAATCCTAAATTCAACCACCACTGTTCTCCCTTTCTGTAGGGTCTGTGAAGAGCGAGGTTGTCTCAGACAAGGGGTCGGCAGGAAGTGTCCAGTCAGATGGGGCAAACAAGGCGAGCAAGAATGACGGGTATGCGACATCTACCATTATGGCCCAATCTAACCAACCTGGAACTGTATAAAAAAATCAACAAATTTGAGTTAATTAATTCAAATTATTAAATTTTATTAGTCTCTTGCTAATACGTGTAGAGCAAATGTTACAAAAACAATAATTTGCCCCAGTTAAAATTGCTTAAATAAATAATAATTGTTTTTTTAATGTCCCCCACCACATTAGTGGGGGACATATTGTTTTTGCCCTGTCGGTTGGTTGGTTTGTTGGTTTGGTCAAACTTTAACATTTGCCATAACTTTTGCAATATTGAAGATAGCAACTTCATATTTGGCATGCATGTGTATCTCATGGAAGTGCACATTTTGAGTGGGGAAAGGTCAAGGTCATCCTTCAAGGTCAAAGGTCAAATATATGGGTCAAAATCACTCATTTAATGTACACTTTTGCAATATTGAAGGAAGCAACTTCATATTTGGCATGCATGTGTATCTCCTGGAGCTGCACATTTTGAGTGGTGAAAGGTCAAGGTCATCCTTCAAGGTAAAAGGTCATATATATGGGGACATAGTGTTTCACAAACACATTGCTTGTTTTTGTAAGAAATTTTCAGGAAATTTATAAGTTTCCATTTGAAAATTAGCATTTTAGTGCATTTTAAGTTACAATTTCCTTTAGGAGCGTTGTGAAGACAGACTGTTTTTTTGTTGTTCTAAGTAAAGAATGTCATAACAAGAAGGTGAACAAAATAGTATCAAGTTAGTATCAAGTTAAATATAACATTGTTTTAATCTTCCTATTCCTTTTCTTATATATGAGGTAATAAATACTGTTGGCACAAAGATTTTTTCTAAACATTTGCCTAATGCATGTAAAAGAAAATGAATGTTGATACATCATTAATCAATCATTCTAAATATAGAATGTTCCATGCTGAGATGATGTCTGCTTAACCAAAACTGGGCTTAATGCATCTGCCTAAAGTATTGTCCTAGATTAGCATGTGCAGTCCCCACACAGGCTCATCTGGGACTACACTTTCCTTCAAGACATGATTTTTATGTAGGAGAGACTACCTGTAATTGAAAAATGATATACAAGTGTAGTCCCTGATTAGCCTTTGCTCATTGTTTTTTTTAGCTCACCTGATTGCTCAGGTGAGCTTTATTGACCGGTCTTTGTCCGTCGGATGTCTGTCCGTTATGATTTGCTCGTAAACACTCTATAGGCCACATTTCTTGTCCCATCTTGGTCAGAAGCTTTGTCCCAATGCAATCTAGGCCGTGTTCGAAACTGGGTTGTGCCGGGTCAAAAACTAGGTCACTAGGTCAAAAAAAAAGAAAAACCTTGTAAACACTGTTGAAGTCACCTTTCATGCCCAATCTTCATGTAACTTTGTCAAAATGTTTGTCTTAATGATATCTTGGTTGAGTTCAAAAGTGGTTCCGATCGGTTGAAAAACATGGCCGCCAGTAGGCGGGGCAGTTTTCCTTTTTTGGCTATAGAGAAACCTTGTAAACACTCTAGAAGTCACAATTTTTGCCCATCATGAAAGTTGGTCAAAATATGGTTCAATTGATGTCTCGGACGAGTTCAAAAATGGTCGACATCGGTGAAAAAACATAGCCGCCAGTGGGCGGGGCATTTTTCTCTATATGTATATAATGGCAGTTTGCCCTATTTGGCTATAGAGAAACCTTGTAAACACTCTAGGAGTCACAATTTTTTCCCAATCATCATGAAAGTTGGTCAAAACATTGGTTTTATTGATATCTTGAACGAGTTTGAAAATGGTTGGGATCGGTGAAAAAACATGGCGGGGCATTTTTCTATATATGTACATAGTGAAAACATGTGAACAAAGTAGAAGTCACATTTTTGGCCCAATTTTCATGAAATTTGCTCGAACATTTGTTTCCTTGATATGAGAGTTGAGTTCAAAACTGGTTCCGGTCAGTTGAATAACATGGCTGCTGGGAGGAGGGCAGTTTTCACATTATCCCCCCCCCCCCTTTCGAAGAAGAGGGGGTATATTGTTTTGCTCATGTCGGTCCGTCCGTCCACCAGATGGTTTCCGGGTGATAACTCAAGAGCGCTTATGCCAAGGATCATGAAACTTCATAGGTACATTGATCATGACTCGCAGATGACCCCTATTCAGGTCACTAGGTCAAAGGTCAAGGTCACGATGACCCGAAATAGTAAAATGGTTTCCGGATGATAACTCAAGAACGCTTATGCCTAGGATCATGAAACTTCATAGGTACATTGATTATGACTCGCAGATGACCCCTATTGATTTTCAGGTTACTAGGTCAAAGGTCACGGTGACCCAAAGCAGTAAAATGGTTTCCGGATGATAACTCAAGAACGCTTATGCCTAGGATCATGAAACTTTATAGATACATTGATCATGACTCGCAGATAACCCCTATTGATTTTCAGGTCACTAGGTCAAAGGTCAAGGTCACGGTGACCTGAAATAGTAAAATGGTTTCCGGATGATAACTCAAGAACGCTTAGGCCTAGGATCATGAAACTTCATAGGTACATTTATCATGACTCGCAGATGACCCCTATTGATTTTCAGGTCACTAGGTCAAAGGTCAAGGTCACTGTGACCCAAAATAGTAAAATGGTTTCCAGATGATAACTCAAGAACGCTTATGCCTAGGTTCATGAAACTTCATAGGTATATTGATCATGACTCGCAGATGACCCTATTGATTATCAGGTCACTAGGTCAAAGGTCAAGGTCACAGTGCCAAAAAACGTATTCACACAATGGCTGTCAAGGTCACGGTGACTCAACTTAGAAAAATGGTTTCCGGATGATAACTCAAGAATGCTTACGCCTAGGATCATGAAACTTCATAGGAACATTGATCATGACTTGCAGATGAAATAATGATGAAACTTGACCAGGATGTTTGTCTGGACAATATCTAGGTAAGGTTTGACATTTGGTAAAGATTGAATGAACCGACGCCTCAGGTGAGCGAGCTAGGGCCATCTTGGCCCTCTTGTTTTGTATGTGCATCAAGTCCATTTTTCCCAGGGACTGTCTCACAAAATATATATTTAACTTTACATCCCCCATTATCCAGAAGTTTTAAATATATATTTTGTATATTGTTAGTCAAAAGTCTAAGAATAAATTTGTAATTTCTAGCCAATGTCATTAAACGAAATCCCTGTATGCCATGGCTGAAGAAAAAGCTTTAGCCTGTGCACTATGTATAATTCACAAGTCTATTAACCTATATTGATGTTCTTATGTAGTAAAATTAACTTTGCTAAAAGAAAGGAGTTCTTCATGAAATGACAAAGAACTGACTGCATGTTGGCATGTGTAACATTGGTTTTCTTTTTTTCCCAACCAGACAAGTTCCCAAACAGAATGGAGATGTAACTAATGGTAAGGGAACAGTTCATGATTTATTGTAGTCATCAAATATCTTAACATGTTTAAATTTAGTTTCCAAGTGCATATTTAATATTATGGGTTGGACATTAGACTTTGATCATTTTAGAAATAAAGATTAGCAGTATATTATTTCTTACTACATCATATTGTATAGAATTGTTTTGTTTGAATTAACTCACCATTCTTCATTTCAAATTAACAGATGACCTCAATTATTAACTCTTGTCACAATTGGTTAAATTAATAATTTATTCTCTGAACAAAAACATCTTTTGGCCAAAAAGTCTTGTAAACCCCTGGTTTTGTCAAGTCTGTCAGTAAATACATTTTTCTTCAAAATTAACTTGGTCCAAACTTTAATTTTGAACAAGTCTGTTCTTTTCCAAACCTTGACAATTTAGACAAAAGTAATATTATAGACAAAAAAAAGTTAGTTTCAAACAGCTATTTCTCACAACAACAAAAACCTATGAATACTAAATAACCCATCAGTATGTGCTCCTGTAAAGCATTGTATCTTATGGAATAATACCATGTTCTACTTCAGGGAAGCGTCGTAGTAAAGATTCTGGCAGCAACACCTCGTTGTTAGACCCACAACAGGTAGGGGACCACAGGCTGCCACGACAAGTTAGGTCAGACAGTATGCAGTCGCAGACACGTGTGGCATTTCAGGACCCAAAGACGGATAATACAGCAAAGTGAATAATTATATCGTATACAGAACATGTAGTTGTATAAACTGCTAAAGTTCACTTGTTAATTACTGGTAATTGCTTTGCAAGTTGAGTGTTATTACTTTAAGTTATCGTAATACATGAAGTATTATATGTTTTTTTGGTTTATTCTTATATATTTAAACAGTTATGAATATCATTGTTCTTACTTTTGGAATGAATGTTTATGTTTTTGACCTTAATTTAAAAAAAGGTTATTCAAGTATAAAATATTTTTTATAACTAAAGAACCTATCATCTAATCATTGGTGAAATACTTGCCTTCTTTGACATACCTCAAAGTATTCAGTATGTTTTATATATGGACAAAATTATTTCGATAGCACACAGAGTTCATTTTTAGTGTTCCATTCAGTTGTGGACACCTACTTCATGAATTTTTATGTTAAATATTATAAACATCATGCATTCAAATGGTGATATTTCATTTGTTTTATACCTTTTAAGGAATATTACTGGTTAAGTATCAAACCAAATCAATTTTTAGTCAATTGAAGTTTTCAACCAAACAAAGTTACCTCAATTTATGACGTTGACATCACATCCTGTGCCAAGTTATGTTTTTTTAAGGCATTGTATTTATTGTAATTGCAAAAGTTTACCAAACATTTAAATTAGCAAACAAAGTAGTGTCGCTACTTGTATGATGGAAAAACAGAAAATACTATTAGAGAGCAGGGTTTCTATAGTATTTGTATGTTGAATGCAATGCGAATTTTGCAGACGAAAAACCATAGGTTTATAATTAATTGCTGTATTTTATACAACGCTTATGAATTACCTAATAATTTATAACAGATTTGAAATTAGCAGCGAAATATTTACTCCATATTTAGACCAATCTTCTGGTCTGGTTCTGGTTCGAAGCACCGTATGATATTTATGAATAAAATATATGTGTATGGGTTCTACTTAAATGAATAGTGAGTGTTGTTGAAGTGTTGATTTTTTTACCTAGTTTTATCCAGTTATTTCTAAAGCTTAGTAAACAAAAGTATTAATATTTTCGCGAGATGTAAGAAGACATAAATGCCATGGAGATAATTCAAAGGATACTTAATTTCTTTATGTCTGAAAGCATTTTAGTTGCGTTTTGAATTGATAAAAAGTACAGGAAGTCATATCTGATGCTCTTATGAAATAAGAACTTTAATTCTATATGTTACCTTAATGTATGCCATGATAACAATTTACATGTATAGATGAACAATTTAATTTGTAGGTTGTTAACTGTTGTGTAATGTGATTCCTGCCATGCAGTCTGTGATATCCTTGTTATTTATTCTGTTGTTATGTGGTATGTGTTCTTCATGTAATTTTGTAAAAAAATGTAGGAAAAATCATGTATTAAATATGCATTTTTAGAGAGAATTTTCATGTGGGCTCATGTGACACATATTTATTATTGTTCAGTGTGGTTTCCATCATTATTCAAACAAAAAAAATCCACTTTTTAGAAGTCCATATTTTCAATTCTTGAGTCTGCTTGTGGAAAGTGATATGGCTGTCACAATTGATGAATGTATGTTCATGCATTTGTGTCATCGTTAAGCCATCAGCCACTTGTCTGCACTGTTATTTCATTATTTATAAAACAATTTTAAATAACTTAACACAAATGTTCACCATTAGGAGGTGGCTCAAAAGTCAATGTCACATTTTGTTTTCAAAGGTCAAACATGTTCAAATAATAATAATTAGATGCATTTTAGACAAGTGGTTCAACATATCGTCAATAGGCAATTCCTGTGAATTTAAAAGAATCCAAAACACAAGGAACAAAATAAACCTGTACATACCTTGAATTACTGTGTTATGGGGATACTTATGTAAAAGTTTGTTAATCTTTAAAATCATCTAAAGATGTAAGAAAATCCCAAAGTCTACAAACTTTATTAGTTGTGGTCATTATGAAAATTTATGATTGTGGTTTTCATATGCATGTATTCCAGTTCTATTTTATTATAAATATTACAAATTGTATTTTATATAATTGTTGAATTTGAATATAATTATGTGACGTGTTAAATTTACATTAGTTAATAAATATCTGTACTGTATTATTTTTATTATTTTCATCACAATACATTTCTATCAACATTCATAATTTAAATGGGAAGGTTCACACAGTATTTACAAGTAACTATAGACATTTATTTAACCAATTCATAGTCGCTCTTTATGAGATATATTTACTTTTATGCTTCAGAAAGTAGGCATATATATACTAATCACATGGTCCGTCCATCTGTCCTTACTTCATCCGTCAGTCAGTCTGTCCCTCTTATTGTGTCGATCATAAATCTGGAGGAATTGAATGTTTAAAATAAAACTTTATATAACGCTAGAGGAAGTATGGAGTTCAAACACCTTAATTTTCTCTCTTGAGGATTTACTTAGGTATTATGCTTTAGTCAATTTCTTGTGCAGTGCATAACTTCCTAGGTATTAACGGTAATTAGATAAAACTTTGTGTACATTTTATAGAGGATATTGAGAGGAAACGCATAGTCCAAACAAAAACTTATCATTAGTTTTGGAGTTGTTGCCCTATGCTTTTCGTATAGTCTGTTTCTTGTGTGGAGCTCAATTCTGCCCGTGTTGAAGGTATACAATTCAACCTTCATATAAATATTGTTGGCTTTTTGAGAAAATGCTATGTTAAAGGATAATAACTGAAGTGTGTACAGAGGTTTTGCCCTTTGTTAATTGTTAACACGCTGAACATAAATTCAGAAGTGTTGGAGGGAATATAATGAAACGTAATCTCTATTAATATATTACATTAAGAGGAAGAGCAGGGTTCACAGTTCATAACTTTCTATGTTTGGGTTATTCCCCTTCGTTTATTTTTTTTTTGCAGATCTTGATTACATACTGTAATTTTCTTGTTCAAAGTTTAACGTGGAAAGTGTTGAATCAATTCAAATTAAACTTGATTAAGAGCTTGGAGAGCAAGTAATGGGTAAATGTTCCATAACTCTGTCTTCAATATTTACTGAGTTATGTATATGTCTTATTAGTGTGAGCGTTAGCTCACACTAATGTTACAGACCATATTTTGCAAATCAGTATGTGCTTAGAAGCCTTAGGTACGGTATGGAAAGACAACCACTGCCTGTTGCAGCAGACGACAAATGCTATATAGAGCGTCTGCTAGGAAAGATAACCACAACATTTGCCTGTTAATACTTCACCACTCGGGTACACTGCAGAGGGTTTATATGACTAATAGTGTTTAACAGCTTGTAAGACGAGATTGGCCAGTCTAGTGTTTATCATTGAAATCTGTACATATTGGCTGCTTTCAGAGAAAACGGGGCTAAATGCATGTCAAATAAGATTAGCCTGTGCATACTGATTAGCCTGTGCAATGCGCACAAGCTAATCAAGGACGACATTTTACTACAGCGAACACCTACAGTGCCTTCAGCGCTTTGATTTTTATTTTGTAAACATTTAATTGCCATTAAATATATTACGACAAAACTTCATAGATCTACGGAGAACATTGTCGGTAAGTTTTTTTTCTTGCGCAGAGCTCAATTATACATAGGGGGTAATAACGTTATAGTCAAGATGGTGACGTCCATGCCGAGGCAGGTATTTTCGCCGTTTAAACCCTTTATTACTTGTATTATTTTTTTTAATGCCGCTCACTTTTCAGCCGTATCAGTAATAAACTAGCTAGCGTTTATTTCGTATTCATATTCGCTCGATATCTCGACTTTACTCGCTGCACAATGTCTTAGTGGGATGATTTAATGACATTCTACTAATAAAATATGCGGGGAGTAAAGTCGAGGTATAAACAAATTTTAATACGAAATAAATCACCCTTTACTGATATGGCTGGAAAATAAGCGTCATTTAAAAATCAAACAAAATTAATATAGGGTATAAAACGGTGAACATAAGTGTCTCGCCATGTTGACTATCACGTGATTCCACCCCCCCTCTGTTATACAGAATAAATTATTGTGAAGATCGTAACTCATTAAGAAGTATATACATAACAAATTAAACTTCCTATAAGACTTGGAGAGGAAGCGCGAAAGGCCATAACTAGTTCAACGGCCATTATTCAATCAAGGTTCCGTAGATGGACCGCGCTAGCGCCGCCTTTTCCGGCCTTCTTCCGCGACGCGCACGGTCGTTATAAGGGACGAAATCCTCACTTAGCTCGAACATTACTATCATGAAACGCTATAACGCCTCTCAATGTCTACTATGCTACCAAATATAAATATTTAGGTCTTAAAGCCATATCGTGGAACGCCCGAAGAATAGAAAACAAAATATTAAAATCGGGAATTCCCTTTACTGAAATGAATAGATATCAACCTGGACTGCCCGATTGAATCGTGTGTCTTCACACTATTCATGTCTAAGCACCTACCTTACCGTATTACCGGTATATGAGTATATCCACAAACTAAAGATCATACTACTAAAAAGTAAAAACCATTCTAAAATATTCCATACAATATGTTACAGAATTAATAATATTATTGTTGGGGATTTCAATATAAATCGCCGCTGTTGGAACCCTTATGATGATCCACGATGTGACGGTAATGCCGGAAATCTAAAATTCACGAACATCAATGACTCAACTTCACACGTGATGGCCAAAACGCGACTGGCTGACCGCGAAGACCACTCTAATAGTGAACTCGATCGTGCCCTTATTTCAACCCACGCTCTATCTCTACCCGAATTTAACTTCATAGACGATTATTTTGGCCTTTGTCATCTCCCAATTATAATGAACCTTAAGCTATGAATAGAAAATACCTTTCCGTCCATACAACACAAATGGAAAATCACAAAAACTCACCTTAGCAATCGACCAACTTTGAAAATAGGTGTGATAACGAATTCCTTCCTATTTCATATAATACTGACATACACTTATAGACTTTTCTAACGCAACGAGTATTTAAATAAATATAGCTCCCTTATTTTAGAACGGATTTTGTGAAATTTGAACTCAGACTAATTCAAAACATATCTTATACTTCATATAAATTTAATTGAAATTGATCAACATTAAAATATCAAACACTACAAATTAAAAAATCACTGAAAAAGCAAAATTCTCAAAATCATACATCGTAAAATAATAATTTGAAAAGTAAAACGCATTAACTTACATGTCTTAATGACCGACCGGCTTGCTACATGGCTTGCAACAATGCGCTCATGAATATTCATACGAGCCATATTGTTTTTCTAATTAATGTTTTGTTTTTCTGGTGTAAAAACCCACCGAGAATGATAAAATTGAAATTAAATTGGAATTATACAACGTTGTACTACACTTGGTGACTTTTCGAACGCAGCATTTTTCAAACTTAAATAGCTCAGTTGTGAGTAACTACTTTGATTTAAAATTGTATATGTGATCATTTGACTACAGTATGTGCAAGCATACGATAAAATCATTCATCCGTGACGATCAGATGCTTCAGCAAGTGGGGAAGGTAGCCTGCAACATGCCGATTGCGCGGTTGCGCTCCTGAAATTGTAAACGAGACATATTGATTTTTAAATAAATTTCATGTTTACCTGGTGTATCAACCCACCTAAAATGAAATTGACAAAAAAAAATCATATCGCGTTTCACTATTTTCACGTGCAAAAAGATGAAACCACACCTACCCCACGTGCAAAAGCGTCACGAATGAATGATTGTATCGTTATCTTGCACAGAATTTAGTCAAATGATCACATGCGCAGTTTTAAATAAAAATCTTAACTCATTACTTAGATATTCAAGTTTGAAAAGTGTTGCGTTGGAAAGGTCTCATAGTGTTCATATCAACTTATAATCTTACATATACAAACTTGACACAGCACTTAAGTCATATTGCAAACAACAACAAAAAAAGAAAAAGTAAATGCTGTGGACTGTGGTCGAATCATGAATGTGAATCAGCCATTAAATACCGTAAAACATGTAGAAAAATGCATCCGCGTCAAAATAGGATCAACATATGAACAAATTAAGACCGCATGGGAGTCAAACAAGTAATTAAACAAGCAACAACAGATAGTTGGAATTAATTTTGTAATAACCTTTCATACAAAACTAGTAGTAACGAACTAAGGGATCATATAAAACGAAAGCAGGGTAGACGTCCAACTTTAACACATATTTTAACTGTAAACAACACAATTCTAGTTTCTAATGCAGAATTACCCTCGGCGCTGGTCTTGAAATTGTATCCATTTGAGACAACCATGATTGGTCATTGTCTGCTCAGGTACTTCTTAAAAGTACCCCGGATACTTTGTAACCCCGGGAATTCTTAGGTATACTACAAAGTACCCGGGATTAGGAAATATATGTAAAAGTATACCGGGGTATAACCGGCTGTCTATAAGCGTATCGTCCGTACCCGGGGTACATTGCAGTACAATTAAGAGTACCCGGGATACTTTTAAGAAGTTCCTGGGCCTAACTTACGCATAATAATGCACAATTTTGAGTCAAATTTACAATTTATGTCAAATAGTGTATACATGCAAATATAACTACATTACTGTTATTCATGTTACTGTAATTAACTTGAAGCAATTACAAGACATTAATGTTAGATTATTTCAGCTATTGCAGTAGCGTGATTAGATTAATTTAATATTCAAAATGTGAATTTCTATAAATAATATATTTTCTGATTATTTGTCGATACGCCCTTTTATTCATCTTACATGAGGGAGCATTCCACTTAAAATCTCCGGGGTTTATTCTTGAAATGTACGTTATCTGCTACAGTCTCTGGGTTATCTAATGTCTGTGTTTGTATTGGTTCTGGTAATCCATAGTGTTACTAAGATGGATGAAGTGATTAACTACTCAGACTGCACGGTATTCGTGGTTGTTTGCATCTCAGAGGGATGCTGGGGCGATTTTGGCAAGACTGGGATGAATTGCATATATGCGTTTAGTGGAATAAAGTCCTTTTCTTGAACTTCAACAGTTTTGAATTAAATACTACATTTGTCTTTGATTCTACCGACATTAACTTGAAACTTAAAAAATATCTGTGTTGTCATTATGTAAGGTACCAGACAGAAAATGTTCATTATATATAATGTATGTATTATAATGTATAGCATGTTTCACAAAACGGCATGTGCATCTTAGCTCATTTCTTGTCATAATATATTATGTTCTACTGTACATGTGTATATTGACAATGGCACGTTTTAAGGAAGGAAACAACAGCAATACTGTTTCAGTTTGAACGTTGAACGGGTACAGTGACTACATTTTTTTTTCTAGTTTTTTGAAATCGTTATCAGGTTGTAAAACACATGTTTGATGTGTCATCGGATTAACGCAAATTGATTGATGAAAATGCAAGTGCCCGAAAAATAAGATTCATTAACTATTTTGGAAAACCTGGGTGTCAGAAAAAAATGGAGTCACAAAAAATAGTTATTTTGGATAAAACAGAGGTTGTCCGGAAACCAACAGTGTCCGAGAACCATATAATCATTTACATTTTAAATAAGTCACTAAATTGTGTATTCAATTAAGCTAGTATAGTATAATGTTCCGACAATTAGTTTGTTTGTGCGTACGCTGTAGCAGACAGATACTATCTTCCCAGTTTCTTTTTCTGTGACCACCTTTGCCAGTATCTGTTTCCCATCTTTGTCCACTTGGAAGATTGTGTCGGACCTGTGTCCTCCGCACACCAGCACTTGTCCCAAGTCTGTCACATGCAGGCCTGGAAAGTCAGTGTATCGCCTTACCAGTTTAGAGTCCGATAGTATGGAGATGACTGTGCCATTCCTGGACAGTGTGATCAGCTGATGACCTTCAACGTCAACCAAATATATCCTGTCTCCATCTGGACTGACTGCACAGGATGTGGCTCTTAATCCTAAAGAAGCATTTTGAGTGTACATGTTTTATTCAACCATAAACTAATAAACATTTAACAATGACGCATGAAATAATCGTTTTAAGATAGTTTTCATATATTATGAAAAACAGGTCCAGTTTGAGCAGCTAATTTTGTTAAGTTTTTGTCTTTTTTTACATAAAATCCCTATAAAAAGGTGTTTTGGAAAGTATCGTAAGAAAGTTGAATACAAATAAACTATTTTAGAAAAACATACTGGAGAAATATCATACATCGAAGCATACAAAGCATAACATATAGCAGTCACTTTTTGGACAATATCTTTTAAGTTTATGCCACAGTGTTGTGAAATGGCCATATTGTGGGCGTATATTTGTCAGCCATTTGTTCGGAAAAATAATTTCAAGTTGCATTTTGTCAGGGAAGGTCTTGATCTGAACAAGCATATGCTATTTTTCTTAACAGGGTATTAAGTGATTTGTTCAAAATTGTGTGCATATGATTAAAAACAAAACACACGTTAATCAGATTTATAAGCAGTGAAAATATCACAGGAAATCAAATTACCTCTATGCATATATATATAGCCTGCCATCTCTCCATCCACAGTGTACTGGTAGAGTGCTGTACCTGATGTAATATATATGGTGCCCTGACGGTGAGCAATACCCAGGCAGTTATGTTGAAGCTCCAGCGTCCTGTCCTTTACCAGCTGAGCATTGGTCGTTTTGATAAAGAAAACTTGATTATAACCCACAACAATTGCCACTGTGTTGCCATCAGTGCTGCACATGGATTTTGGTTGCTGAGGCAACTGGAGGTTGTCAACAACCGCGTATGATGAATTCAGCAGCTCCACGCTCCAATTCCTTCGGCCTGTGATTACAAGTTCACCAGAAGCTGTCTCACAGATACCTGATATATTGGATATTCGTGTATGATCTCTAAATATATGCCGTGTCTGTTTCTGAACTATGATGACTTGATTTGCAGCACTTGTTTGGTTTACATGGTCAGGCTGGATGGGTGCACTGGGGTTTAAAAAAGCAGCAAATTTTACTCTAAGCTGACGAAGTAAAAACTCTAAATCACAAAGAAGACTTCAATCAACTGACAGTAAACATCAAAGAATTGACAAAGAAGTTATTGAACAGAATGTCAGGGACAAAAACCTTAATTGTCTGAAGACATTCTTTAAGACAAATGTTGCGAAATCTAAACATTTCGGAAGACAGTCAGACCCGATCTAGATCATTTGGAGAGATATATTGTATAGGAACTGTAAAATTTAAGTATTACAGTGATTACATCTATTAAAACAAACATAAAAACCTGTAATAACTCTATTCACATTATTCCATTACACTGAAAACCATGCTACTAGGGGGCGGGGAAGTTTATCTGATATTGCGATAGTAAAACCTTGTTAACATTAATTATCCCATATTCATGAAAGTGGATTGAGCATTCCCATGAAATATCGACCTAGTTCAAAAAATGGTTATTGCCCTTTGAAAAAGATGGCCCCGGGGTATGTGGCATACTTTTTCTAAACTGCTATTCTGAAACTTTGTAGACATTATAGAACTCACTTTTTTCCCCAATAATCTTGAAACTTGCTAAGAATATTTGACACTTAAAATCGCGAACGCTTTTGTTTATGTTATTTTTTAAACACACCCTCAATTATGTTCATTTTCGTTTTGTAAATTATTGCAGTCGCAAATGCCAAGATAATTAACTGCAAAAAGTAAGTATATGTAATTTGTACATATTGTTTCCGACTCAGACGAAAAATGTTTTAACATAGTTTCAGGAAATAAAATGACATTCGAAGGTTTAGTGCAGCGGCAATATTTTTACATAAGTTATATCGTTTCATCCACGGATGACAGACTTGAGTAAACTTAACCTAGTTATGATTTGTGAAATGGATAAGTGTCATAGTTTTGATGCAAACAATGTCTGATTTTCACAGTTTACGATTGTTGTTTTTGTAAAATATTGGTAGATGTGTGATGTCTGTGTACAATTTGTGAAATTACCCTTTACGGCCACACTTAAAGAAAGAAAAGATGCCCTTAGTTGTTTTGAATTATTTCATAGCAATGTTAAAAATATTAAAGATAAAAGTGTACCTTTGCATTGGTGTTTTAAGAAAAACCTAACAAAATAAATAAATACTTCTAGACATGAAGGCATCATATTTGTATGTCCCTTCTAGATGCAAAACTAATTTTAACCAAAGACAAACAAATTCAACATTATCAAGAATGCATCAAAATGTTACTAAAATCTAAAACATTATTCTAGCATATTAAAGCAACCCTAATTTTGTCAAAAATAATGTCAGTATAACCATGATTCTTGATATACATTAAATATTATGTTACAGTGAAATTAGTTGAATTTTGTTTTAATTTAAGCTTGTAAGAGCACATATTCATAATGATTATAAATATTAAACAAGAGCACCGTCTTGCGGGTGCAGACCGTTCATCTATTTTTCTTTTTAAAGGTGTAGGGACCTATCTTAATTTCAATCACAAAGGATGGAGGGGTTGAGTGGAGAGGGGTGTATAGTGTGGGGGGTGTGGTCATTTATTACATTATCTTCCAAAAATGCAAAAAAAAAATTAATTTTTTTTGGGGGGGGGGATTCTTGGGTGGGATGTTTGGACGGTATTTCAAAAATAAAATAATAAAAATAAATATTTGTGTTTTTTAACCATGTTTGAAAAAATCAAGAGATGTGTTTGTCAGAAACACAATGACCCCTATTGCGCCGCTTTGAAATTATTATTTTTTTATTTGTATACCTTTGACCTTGAAGGATGACCTTGACCTTGAGCTTCCACCACTCAAAATTTGCAGCTTTATAAGTAGGCCGCTTTGAAATATTATTTTTGTGACCTTTGACCTTGAAGGATGACCTTGACCTTGAAGGATGACCTTGAACTTCCACCACTCAAAATGTGCAGCTTCATGATAACGCCGCTTTGAAATTATTATTTTTTTGACATGAACTTGAAGGATGACCTTGACCTTGAAGAATGACATTGACCTTGAATTTCCACCACTAAAAATGTGCAGCTTCATGAGAACGCCGCTTTGATTTTTTTTTACCTTGACCTTGAAGGATGACCTTGACCTTGAAGGATGACCTTGACCTTGAACTTCCACCAATCAAAATGTGCAGCTTCATGAGAACGCCGCTTTGAAATTGTTTTATTTATTTTTTTACCTTGAAGGATGACATTGACCTTGAACTTCCACCACTCAAAATGTGCAGCTTCATGATAACGCCACATTTTGATTTTTTAAATTTTTTGTTTGACCTTTGACCTTGAAGGATGACCTTGACCTTGAAAGATGACCTTGACCTTGAACCTACACCACTCAAAATGTGCAGCTTCATGATAACGCTGCTTTGATTTTTTTTTACCTTTGACCTTGAAGGATGACCTTGACCTTGAAGGATGACCTTGACCTTGAAGAATGACCTTGACCTTGAACTTCAACCACTCAAAATGTGCAGCTTCATGATAATGCCGCTTTGAAATTTTTAATTTGTTTTTTGACCTTTGACCTTGAAGGATGACCTTGACCTTGAAGGTTGACCTTGAACTTCCACCACTCACAATGTGCAGCTTCATTAGAACGCCGCTTTGAATTAATTATTTTTTTGACCTTGAAGGATGACCTTGACCTTGAACTTCCACCACTCAAAATGTGCAGCTTCATGAGATACACATGCATGCCAAATATCAAGTTGCTATCTTCAATATTAAAAAAATTATGACCAATGTTAAAGTTTTCGGACGGACAGACGCCATATATTTGACATTTGACCTTGAAGGATGACCTTCACCTTCACGTTTCACCACTCAAAATGTTCAGCTCCATGAGATACACATGCATGCCACCAAATATCAAGTTGCTATCTTCCATATCAAAAAAGTTATGGCCAATGTTCAAGTTTTCGGACGGACAGACACCATTAATTTGACATTTGACCTTGAAGGATGACCTTGACCTTTCACCACTCAAAATAGGCAGCTCCATGAGATACACATGCATGCCAAATATCAAGTTGCTATCTTAAAAAGTGAAAAAGTTATGGCCAATGTAAAAGTTTTTTTCGGACTGACAGACAGACTGACTGACATACTGACGGACAGTTTAACTGCCATATGCCACCCTACAGGGGCGCCTGGGGGATGGTTTGGAGTAAATTGTGGTATGTCAGGTAAGAGTTGTTTTGTCAAAGTATCAATCGAATCTAATCCTAAATAAAGAAGTTATGGCAATTTTAGCAAATTTAATAATTTGACAAGGTCAAGGTCATTCAAAGGTCAAGGTAAAATTCAACTTGCCAGGTGCAGTTACCTCATGATAGCATGAAAGTATTTAAAGTTAAAAGCAATAGCCTTGATACTTTAGAAGCAAAGTGAATCTAAACACAAAATGTAACCATATATTCAAAGTTATTAAGTCAAAAAGGACCATAATTCGGTAAAAATGACAACCAGAGTTATGCAATTTGTCCTTTACTGTCCCCGTATGATAGTTTGCGAGTGTTCCAAGTATGAAAGCAATATCTATGATACTTTTGGGATAAAGTGGACCAAAACACAAAACTTAACCAAATTTTCAAGTATAAAGGGCCCATAATTCCGTCAAAATGCCAGTCAGAGTTACATAACTTTGCTTGCACAGTCCCCTTACTGTAGTTAGTAAGTGTTGCAAGTATGAAAGCAATGGCTTTGATACTTTAGGAAAAAAATGGACCTAAACACAAAACTTAACCAATTTTCAATTTTCTTAGTATAAAAAGGGCACATAATTCTGTCAAAATGCCAGTCAGAGTTACATAACTTTGCCTGCACAGTCCCCTTATGATAGTAAGTGTTGCAAGTATGAAAGCAATGGCTTTGATACTTTAGGAAAAAAGTGGACCTAAACAAAAAACTTAACCAAATTTTCAATTTTCTAAGTATAAAAAGGGCACATTATTCAGTCAAAATGCCAGTCAGAGTTACATAACTTTGCCTGCACAGTCCCCTTATGATAGTTAGTAATTGTTGCAAGTATGAAAGCAATAGCTTTGATACTTAAGGAATAAAATGGACCTAAACACAAAACTTAACCAAAATTTTCAATTTTCTAAGTATAAAAAGGGCACATAATTCTGTCAAAATGCAAGAATTATCTAACTTTGCCTGCCCAGTCCCCTCATAATAGTAAGTAAGTGTACCAAGTTTGAATGCAATAGCATTAATACTTTATGAGAAAAGTGTACCTAAACGCAAAACTTGACCTGACGCCCACGCCAAGGTGATGACAATAGCTCATAATTTTTTTTCAAAAAATAGATGAGCTAAAAAACATACGGATTTTAATAAAAACACACGTTTTGAATGCCTATAGAATTCAAACTTTAATTAGTTCAATTGTCACAAAATGTCTATGTACGCAATGTTCCACTATTTGCAGTTCTTTGATGGCACGTAAGCGCCCACCGAAGTTCAAGGACACCAATTGTTTATGACAGTTCCTGGTGATTTTAATTTTTTTAACCCACTTTACCCAAATTCAAACATTGCCTTCATATTGTCAAGCTACACACTCCGACCAAGTTTCATTAAGACTGAGTCATACATGTGGCCCTTAGAGTGGTAACAAGATTTTCCTAAGTTTTTGCCTGCGGACATAGTTTGTTAAAAAATTGATACAGATTGCCTAAAAATATTCAAGGTAAGCTATCTGACCAAGTTTCATCAAGATTGGGTCATACAAGTGGCCTCTAGAGTCATATCGAGGCTTTCCTAAGAATTGAACTGATGACAGTGTTTTTGGACGCACGTTAACCTGATATGAAATCGGCAAAGATATGTTCTGATAAAGTTTCATCAAGATTGAATTAAAAATACCGCCCTCTAAAGTGGTTATGAGCTTAAAGTTGACGACGCAAACGGCACTTCGTTCTCAGGTAAACTAATTAAAATACAGCTGAAAACCATTGAACGCCATTGTAATATACGTAATAATAAAATGGACCATTATAGTCCTAGATCGGTCACCTGTGTGGTACGTGGACATTTTCAAACCCAGAGGTATGATTTAAACAACCTTTGTAGAACACCACAATCTGCTGTCACATACCAAATATACATTCAATTAAAAACATCTCAACCCAACTACCCCAAGCAGGGTATATTTTGACTACGGGGAACTGATTTTAAAGTGACGTAAAAGAGGACCACTCTATGATGGTACATGCCAAACATTACAACTTTAAATCTTTTTGTTTTTTCAACGACTTTTATTTTATTTTCTCTATATTACTGCATAACAAATTATGTGACCCAGTGTTGACCCCAAAGGCATGAACAAACTTTGTAGAGGACGAGGATACGATATAAGACGCGTAATCTTTATAATTCTTTGAACAATCTACATTATTTCATTTTTTACAATATTTATCAAAGGTCTGGGACTTGTGGATTTAGAGATAAAAATCTGTAAAGTAATTTACTATACAAGTCAATTTTATTAGTAATGTAAACCCTAGGGCGAGGCCATTTTTTTACTCCAGAGGTATAAATTTAACAAAACTTTGTAGGGGACAAGTATAGGATGTAACTTACCAATATTAAAACCCTGACTATTGCTGTTTTTAGAGAAGAAGATTGCTTAAGTTATTTAAGTCTCTGAAATCATTTACCACACCGATTATTAAACCCAATATCCATTCCGTTTTAGATAATAACATTTTTAAAGCTATTTACTATATAATTATATATATTTATATTGGGACCCCTAAGGCGTTGTTCATTTTGATTCCAGGGGAATTATTTGAGTAATCCTTTTAGGGGACGAATCGATGATGTTACAAACCAAATAATAAAACATATGAAAATTGCGGTTTCAGAGGAGTAGATTTTTAAAGTCTGTATAACTGAGGAATTGCCATTTTGACCCCATGCACATGATTTACAAAATCAATGCTGAAGATTTTTAGAAAAGTATACACTCAAATTATTAAAATCCCCAGCCTAACAATTTTACAAAAGATTTGATTCCCACTGTTTAAATATATGTTTTTCTCTTGTGAGCTACATCTACAGATGATACGAAATATTAGGACAATTTTGAAGTGAGGTCTGCCACGGATCGTTCATTCAAAGTGATTAATACCCCTGCGCCGCTTTGGTAGCTATATTCAAGTGAAAATTAAACCCTAGAAGATTGATGAGCACGGACAATAAAGCACATTTGAAGTTTTAATTCAATCGCTTGAGAAATATGGAAGCTTAACAGGGGTAATTATAAGATAAAAACATGTTAAAACTATAATAAAATGCCTGACTTGCAATGCACTTGTAAAAGCCATGCGTGTCTAATCATGATACGAGCACTCCCAGCAGTCAGTATCGCCGGAGGCTTCGAGTTTATTTGTTACAGGTTCAATTGTCGATTACGTACACGAACAGATTTTAAAACTGACTTAATATTTTAACCATATAATACCTTATCTTTGAAATTTAGAGTAGTATTGGCATATAAATGCTTTGCCTATAATAGTTTTAAAACGATAATTTCAATATCGAAGGTAACGTTTTGAATACCAACCCTAATGTTCCTTGGTTGGAAGTGCATTTCTTGGAGATTTTCTTACTGAGGTGCGTCACCCAGGTCTGCTGATCATCTGCAGAATCCGCTAGCAGCAGCAGTTCATTCGCTTGTTTGTTCTGATCAAATTTCACTGCAAACAAAAAATGGATAGATTTTTGTTTGAATACTTATGTATGTTCTAATCATAGCTCACTGGAAACGCATTGATTATTTTTTTGTAAACTGTGTATAGACTATCTTATATCAGAAATTTGGGTCAACAGAATACAAAAACTAGTCAAACCCCGTCAAAGAACAATTTTCTATCCACATCATTGACCGTATTTACGCAAATTGTCACAGCCTTCAAACAGTACATACACAAACATATTCCCAAAGACAGCATTCGCAATTTTAGAGTAAACAAGACAATCCATCAATTAAATTGAAGTTGGGATATTCGTGTGTGTAATATCCCTTTTCAAATGTTTTCAATGAAAAATTGTAAGGTGTCTTTGTACATATTACGGCGTTAAGTATTAATTATGTAAGATACGTTAGCAATGAATCTAAAATAGTTTCAAAGGTTTGATTGTGTTCATCAAAATTGGACCTTCGCTTAAACTTTGACCTCCGAGTACAAATATTAGCTTTTGTTTAACTGTAGTGAGAACCTTTAATAATAAAATTCAACTTCAAAACACTAAATATCAAAAGCCTCCATATTATCTTAGTTATTGGAACGAATTGACATAAAA
Organism: Dreissena polymorpha; assembly: GCF_020536995.1. Lineage (NCBI taxonomy): Eukaryota > Metazoa > Mollusca > Bivalvia > Myida > Dreissenidae > Dreissena > Dreissena polymorpha. The sequence goes on along the minus strand of NC_068370.1, from coordinate 40,418,468 downwards.
CAGCTTCTCTTCAAATTATACAAAACCACATTTAGCAGATATTACTGGTTCCTTACGAAGATTATTACAACAGCATAACCATACTAAGCTATTGTTTTAAACCATTGTTTATAACCAGTGTATATGTCTATTTACTAAAATAAAACATGTGTAAGTGTCCACGTGTTTCTTTCATGACTGTCGTCCGGTTGTGAAAACAAAAGCAATCAAAAGATACACGTAATGAGGTATACCAGGTTTTTCTGAAAAAAAATCAACTGCCTGAAAATCTGGATTTATTAATTACGTTGTATATCGGAAAATATGGGTGTCCGAAAAAGTTGTCACTAAAAGTAATTATTTTCGATACACAAGAAGTTGTCCAAAAACAACAAAGTACGTGATTGCAAATTTTTGTAATACCAGTATTTTCTGAGAGATTTAATACACAACGGAACCAAACAAACCGAAAATAAATATCACTTTTTTTGCTTTTATCCATTCGCATTTTTTTTCCTAACGTCTATCCAAGCATAAACTCATAGATGGAAACACTGCTTCTGATAAAAGCAGCAACGGTGACTGTAATTAAACGTTAGTCAAGAAAGAGCAAAGTGTCAATCGATGTTTTGCTAATTAAAATCTATTAAAAAGACATGGTCAACATACTAACAAAATTGTAAAGAAAATCCATTTTTAAAGTGGGTGGTTAAATAATGTTTGTAACAGCTTTTTTTTACTAATCAGATATTAGATAATTACATCATTTGGACTGGTCTTGACTTTTGTGCAGCACTTACTTTTCTTTTGGATAACTTGTTTGTTGAATTTAATGGTAAAATATTTAAACAAATTATTGGCGTTCCTATGGGTACTAATTGTGCGCCACTTATAGCTGACCTTTTTTATATTGTTATGCAAGCGAATTTATGTTAGAATTATCTAAAACTAAGCAAGTAGATTTGATTAATTGTTTTAACCTTACTAGTAGGTACATTGATGACATACTTAATTTAGATAATCCATTATTTGAACAATATATTCACAAAATCTACCCAAAAGAACTAGTCCTAAATAGATCGTGTATATCCAATACAGACGCTGCGTATTTAGACTTACATTTAAATATTAATAATAATTTGATCAAAACTAGTTTATACGACAAACGGGACGATTTTAACTTTGAAATTGTAAATTTTCCGTTTCTAGATGGCAACATCTCTAAAGGACCTTCCTATGGTATTTACATTTCGCAGTTGGTACGTTATGCCAGAGCATGTTCGTGTATTAAAGATTTTAATGATCATAATCTAATATTAACTAAAAAATTGCTAAAACAAGGCTTTTTGTATCATAACCTAAGAAATAAATTTGCTAGATTTTACTCTAAGTATGGTGATTTAATTTCAAAATATAATGTTTCTTTAAAATGGCATTTAAATAATGGAATATCCCATCCATCATTTTACGGAGATGTTTTGAAGCGTGTCCGCAAATTAAAATATGTTAAACCAAATGTTCATATTAAACTTTTCAATTTAATTAACTTGTTTTTATCAAAAGGATACGATGCTTATGTACTTAAAAACACGTGTTTGATGGTTTTCGATTCACTATATCTTTCTTCCCTTAAAATTTGGAATCATTAGTGATATTATAGGCATTTTTCACTGTTGATTAAAATTGTGTCATTGTGTCGTATGAACAAATCTGCATGAATACTACATTATAGGCATTTTTCACTGTTGAATAAAATTGTGTCATTGTGTCGTATAAACAAATCTGCATGTAAACTACATTTGGACTCAAATCGTACATCAAATCATTTCTGTCTTCAGTTGTCAAAACACCTATATACTGTTTGATTCCAATAATGTCGCTTTAATGGAATTACCATTTTTATTCATTTGCTTCTTAATATTAAATCACCTAAACTTGTTTTATTAGTAGCACAGCCCCATTAATATTTTTATTTAGTACTGCCCTTGGAATTTGTTCACGTCATTATGGATTTTTGTGACGTCATACGACCGACTTTCCCAGTTGTAATCTACATGCATAGGTCATTGGGTTTATAACGTTCCATTTTATTTATATTTTCTCTCTGATAGGCGTTTCTTGTTTGATTTAATTATTTTTAATTTGTTTAGCAGTCACATAAACAACCAAGCTATGTAATATGGATTTTTTTACACCCATTATTGCTGCTTCTTCCTGTATTTGCGCGATGATTATCTGAGAAATTAACTATATGATTCTATATTCTCAAATCTTTTCTATAAAGAAGGAATGTAATTGACAATTGTTGATAATTTTATTTGATCGTTCGTCAAAAAGTTGTAATTCTGTTACTCTTGTATCTTCAATGCAATTGAGTAATTAAATAGTAATTAAATTGAATGCGTTTTAATTCCCTTTTATTATTGTTTAATTTGAGTTACAATGCTATGACGTTAAATTTTATTTACACTTAAATGTATTATGAATATTGCTGGGCCAAGTGTGAGGTTGAGCGCTCTATAACCAGGTTTAAACCCCCAATGCTTTGCATTGACCGTTCCAAGGCGGTAACCCCAGCTTTATTAATATTTTGTGTTTATGTTGGTTTGTATTGTGCTGTATTGTGCTGTTTTGTACTGTTTGGGCAATCGGTCACTTGCCTTAAATAAAGGACCAACTAATTGTTTTTAATGAAAATTCAATACTGCTCCAGCAGCTGGAGTTTCACTTCTTTATATTGCATTGCACAACAGTTTGATGTGTGCTGCGTGGATGCAGTAGCGTGTATCCCCGTACATATCTTCGATGTTGTTATATTTTCAGCCTTCAGAGGCTGGTGGCGGTATTGTGTTTTTATTATTTTTTAAGAAACCTTGTTTAAGACCTTTCTTATACTTAGATTCTTATACATTCTCTGTACTTATAAAGTAAACGTGTATGTTCATCAATTGAGAGTTCTGCAGGTTATACTGAATTTTTACAGACCATTATCTGACAAGCTTCCTCTTACTCTTTTATGTATGTTGACTTGGCAATGTGTATTAATGTGATTATTAGATTGGTGGTTTCGCCAAATAAATAACCTATGGACAGATTGATTACAAAAAACCCGAAAGTTGTTCTCTCACCATTGAGAATTCCGATTACACGTAGTATTCATTTGCCGTTAAATTATAGACAATTACTTTTTTCTAAACCTACAGTCAAATTAAGTTTACTTCGAACTTCTTTCATTGGAGGTACAATGCGGCTGGGTTCTAGTTCGCAGCGTAATTTAGCTCCGTGTAATCGGTATCCTACAATAAATAAGTGCAACTCCAGGAAGTGTTTATGTTGCAAGTTTTTAAATATGTCCTCTTTTATTCTTTCATCGGTTAATAACCGCAAATTTTCAGTTAATATTAAATCCGATGTCTCATGAAATTCTATGCATGTGGTTTATGTTATTACTTGAAATGTACCCTGTTGTGGTGCGCAATACGTTGGGCAGACGGGTAGATCACTTAAAACACGTTTTAGGGAACATTTTTTTAAAATTAAAAATAACAATAAATTTTATAACTTCATTTACCAGCACTTTAATAAAACAGGTCATAGCGTAACAAATATTTCAATTCAACCTGTGGAGCAACTTATTTTTAATGATAGTTCTTCAAGTCAGTGCCAATTAAAAGCAAGGTGCATGTCAGAATTTGAATGGATTAAACGTTTGCAATCAGCTTACCCACTTGGATTAAATGATAATATTCTAAATGTTGGAACAATTTCTAAAAATAAATCGATTAATTCATTTTCTCTGTTTAGTAAACGTCTAAGAAATAAACGTTCACATGGCATTAGGAAAAATGGTAACTTAAGGCGTAAATTTAAACGTCTGCTTTCTTTAAATGATTGCTACACAGTATTACAAAATGGGGGTAAACATAAATTACTAAGTGCACTTTGCTCTCTTTCTGTTTCTTCGTTGCAACATATTGATAAGGAATGTAAACTTATTTTACTTCAATCTGACCCTCTATATGAATGTGCTTGTATTATTGAATCTTTCACTGACTACTATCTTAAACCTTTTATTGAAAATGTACTTAACAAAACTAGAAATCGTATCAAAATTGAGTTTTGTAACAAAGGTCTTGATTTAATTGACCTTCCTAAAATATTCAATGATAAAAATGTACGTCGGTTGATTCCCCCTTATTTCCGCAATACTGAATCACCACTTATTTGCTACAAATATAGTAAACCTGTAAGAAGTATCGTTTTTAATTATAATTCTATTTCCACAGATATAAATGTAATAAGAAATTGTCCTACATTATGTGACTGTACTAGTTCTAAATATATATATGGTCCAGTTGGACATGTTATTACTGGGGACCCTAATTTCATTCAAAATAAAAACCTTAGAAATTTGCTACGCAGAGGCCCTAAGTACAGACTGCCTATTCCTGTTTATTTTGATGACTGCATTAAGAATATCGTAACATCCTTACATGATTATTGCACTAAATGGTGCAGGAAGGAAAATGCTGAAATTTCTGCACTCAATGATTGGAAAACAAAAATATTTAGTATGGCAATGAATAAAATATGTTTTTATGATACACATCCTTTGGCCCTACCACATTCACCTAAATTTAATAAACAAAATCTCTGTAAATTGCTTGAAGACTTAAAATCTAAACTCGTCTTAGTTCCTGCTGATAAGGCTGCTAATAATGTTATCATAATATGACGAGTGTTTTATGTTCAAACTATTTCACAAGAACTTTCACAAACTACATCATATTGTGAGTACAATAAGCAACCTAATGAAATTATTACCGACCATATTGCCCAATGCATAAAGTTAAATATAATAGTCAATATTACTGACAAGAAATTGCCATCACTTTACTGGATACCTAAATTACATAAGACGCCATATAAAAGTCGTTTTATCGCTAATTCAGTGTCTTGTACCACCAAACAATTATCAGTGTATCTTACATCTGCATTGAGTGCTATTAGATATCATATAGCTAAATTTTGTAATAAAGTTTATGAAAATAGCAATATTAAACTATTTTGGTCAATAAAAAACACCTTAGAAGTTATTGATAAAATTGAAAATAAAAAATATAACGTGTCACAGGTAAGTACTTATGATTTTTCGACACTATATACAACGCTTCCTCACGCTTTAATAAAATCTAAACTTGTTTCTTTGATTGAAAAAACTTTTGCTAGAGAGAAATGTTTGTATCTAGCTTTAAACACTAAAACAGTTTCTTTACTAATCAGATATTAGATAATTACATCATTTGGGCTGGTCTTGACTTTTGTGCAGCACTTACTTTTCTTTTGGATAACTTGTTTGTTGAATTTAATGATAAAATATTTAAACAAATTATTGGCGTTCCTATGGGTACTAATTGTGCGCCACTTATAGCTGACCTTTTTTTTATATTGTTATGAAAGCGAATTTATGTTAGAATTATCTAAAACTAAGCTAGTAGATTTGATTAATTGTTTTAACCTTACTAGTAGGTACATTGATGACATACTTAATTTAGATAATCCATTATTTGAACAATATATTCACAAAATCTACCCAAAAGAACTAGTCTAAAATAGATCGTGTATATCCAATACAGACGCTGCGTATTTAGACTTACATTTAACTATTAATAATAATTTGATCAAAACTAGTTTATACGACAAACGGGACGATTTTAACTTTGAAATTGTAAATTTTCCGTTTCTAGATGGCAACATCCCTAAAAGATCTTCCTATGGTATTTACATTTCGCAGTTGGTACGTTATGCCAGAGCATGTTCGTGTATTAAAGATTTTAATGATCGTAATCTAATATTAACTAAAAAATTGCTAAAACAAGGCTTTTTGTATCATAACCTAAGAAATAAATTTGCTAGATTTTACTCTAAGTATGGTGATTTAATTTCAAAATATAATGTTTCTTTAAAATGGCATTTAAATAATGGAATCTCCCATCCATCATTTTACGGAGATGTTTTGAAGCGTGTCCGCAAATTAAAATATGTTAAACCAAATGTTAATATTAAACTTTTCAATTTAATTAACTTGTTTTTATCAAAAGGATACGATGCTTATGTACTTAAAAACACGTGTTTGATGGTTTTCGATTCACTATATCTTTCTTCCCTTAAAATTTGGAATCATTAGTGATATTATAGGCATTTTTCACTGTTGATTAAAATTGTGTCATTGTGTCGTATGAACACATCTGCATGAATACTACATTATAGGCATTTTTCACTGTTGAATAAAATTGTGTCATTGTGTCGTATGAACAAATCTGCATGTAAACTACATTTGGACTCAAATCGTACATCAAATCATTTCTGTCTTCAGTTGTCAAAACACCTATATACTGTTTGATTCCAATAATGTCGCTTTAATTGAATTACCATTTTTATTCATTTGCTTCTTAATATTAAATCACATAAACTTGTTATATTAGTAGCACAGCCCCATTAATATTTTTATTTAGTACTGCCCTTGGAATTTGTTCACGTCATTATGGACTTTTGTGACGTCATACGACCGACTTTCCCAGTTGTAATCTACATGCATAGGTCATTGGGTTTATAACGTTCCATTTTATTTATATTTTCTCTCTGATAGGCGTTTCTTGTTTGATTTAATTATTTTTAATTTGTTTAGCAGTCACATAAACAACCAAGCTATGAAATATGGATTTTTTACACCCATTATTGCTGCTTCTTCCTGTATTTGCGCGATGATTATCTGAGATATTAACTATATGATTCTATATTCTCAAATCTTTTCTATAAAGAAGGAATGTGGTTGACAATTGTTAATAATTTTATTTGATCGTTCGTCAAAAAGTTGTAATTCTGTTACTCTTGTATCTTCAATGCAATTGAGTAATTAAATAGTAATTAAATTGAATGCGTTTTAATTCCCTTTTATTATTGTTTAATTTGAGTTACAATGCTATGACGTTAAATTTTATTTACACTTAAATGTATTATGAATATTGCTGGGCCAAGTGTGAGGTTGAGCGCTCTATAACCAGGTTTAAACCCCCAATGCTTTGCATTGACCGTTCCAAGGCGGTGACCCCAGCTTTATTCATATTTTGTGTTTATGTTGGTTTGTATTGTGCTGTATTGTGCTGTTTTGTACTGTTTGGGCAATCGGTCACTTGCCTTAAATAAAGGACCAACTAATTGTTTTTAATGAAAATTCAATACTGCTCCAGCAGCTGGAGTTTCACTTCTTTATATTGTAAAAATTATACCTGTGCAGTAACAACCAAGCTCCTCTTCCCTTTCGTCAAAGTCGTCTTTATGCAACTTGAAGTGACAGTCTGAATAAAAAGTATAAATAAAATTCAAATATTAACATGTATAAACTACTACTGGATGAAGGCTTAGATGGCGGACGCCAAAAAATTCGAGCGAGCTTTCTTTAAATCTATTAAAAAATAAAAGAGATTGGAGACTGTAAGTTTCGCTATTTTAAATCAGATAAGTGGTATACGTGCTGATGAGTGTACAACGACACAGTGAATATGCACAATTTCAAACATTCAAAGCAAGGACAAAGACAAGGACAATATAACAGCAAGGGGAAAAACGAAAAAATAAAGGAAGTGTCAGTAAATCATTGACGAGCTCGATTGAACATACCGGTGTCATATACATATATACATCATGCACATACATCAAGAGTTTTATTTATTTCTATGCAGCGCGATATGATTGGTTTGCAGGAATCGAAAACTGATGCTTATGATGATTTAGAAATAAAAGGATTAAAATTGCATTTTAAGAATGAAAACGATTCTATGTACGTAAATCACGTGGAATATGTCAAAGTGTTTAACATGATACCTGTAAATATGTCGCCGTTATTCAATTAAGCAATACATTTGTATTGTGGTTTAAATTTTTTAAACATTTTACAAAAATGATGATATAGTGTGTAGTGTTTTTTATGTACCGCCTGAAAACTCTGTGTATATAAACGATGTTCGGATATCCAGTTAGAAACTGATAATTTAAAAATTAGATACTTTTATATATACTTGTTTACCGAATAAAACCGTCGAACAAAACAGCTTGCAGATTATGGTAAACTTAATCATGATGTTGTTGTGAAATACACGCAGATTCCACGTACAACAATTTAATATGTGATGAGAACCTATTTTCATAATCAAGTATGACTGTAACTCGAAAAAAACATGATTAAACGTGCTGCTCGAATTTCGGAAACAAGAGTACACCTCTCCAAATAGAAATGGAATCTAGAATGATTTCTTGTTGTTTAAAATTATTCCATCTTTTGTGCTTAATTTATCATATTAAATTTATAACATCTTGTCAAAATATACATGCAACAACACATGTATACGCATCATTTTTGGTAAATGCGAGCATATTGACAGTCTAATGATTTCCAAATTGAAGTTGGCTCATTCAAAGTATGAAAAAAAAAACATATGAATTTAGTGTTACTCAGATATAAATAATTATTATAGTTTATACTAGTAATTTTAGCTTGTTTAAATATACATTTGGGTTTGAATCTTACATGGCTAAAACTCCAGATAAGTTTCTAAAATAAATAATCCTAACTCGTACAATAATGAAGAGGTTACCTGTCGAAAATGGGCATTGGCATGGAGTAGAATCGACATAAAACAGACTTTTTTGTATTTAACTCAAATCATCATTTTGGTGATGAATTGAAATGTTTGCTTGAATGTTATTCCTTTAAAGATCTTATAAAACGTTTTTATGATAAAAAATATGCACGAGACCAAATAAATAAATAATTTAACGTGGCGAAATTTAAGGGCGACAACTTAGTTTGAGACACTGAAACCCTTGGATTGTAATAGCATGAAGAATTTTCCAGGAAGATTAAAGAATGAATCTCATTGCACCACATATATTAACTAGATTATGTAGCGTTAATACCATATAAACTATACATGGTTTTGTGTTGACAATCAATATTCATTAAAGCAGAACGGCAATCAGTTATCTGATATTCAATTGAAATAAATGTTGTGTATTAGAATTCAAACAAAATACTTGCGCTCATTTTAAAACATTTTCAACTAAACAATCGGAGGCCGCAGTGGGATTAACATCTTAGGCTCTTGAATAATTAAAAATGGTATTTGTCACTTATGTCTACACTGTCTTAAGCCCTAAAATCATCAAGAAATATTGTTTGTTGAATATTTTTACACTCTTATTAAACCCTACAAGCAGTAAAGCTGTTTTTTATATACTTTTTTTCTGCACTCTCTTAAACTCTAAAATCATTCAAGCAAGCATATTCCACTTATGTCTGCACTGTCTTAATCCCTCAAATCATTGAAGCTGGTATATTTTACTTACGTCTGCGCTCCGTGACGTTGGGTCGATGGATGTGCCACATGGGCTTGTTGCAGGAATCACATGTCGTCGGTGTTCGGAAATGGAGCTCTATAAACTCGGGACTCTTATGGTCTATAACATCGGACTTAGACTGAAAACCACAGTATGAAAATATCTTATTTAACGTTTAGAATCGATTGGGAGTTGTGCGTGCTAAGTGTGATATAAGACATATTTTAAGTATTTGGAACACCAACAATTCAAAGAAGACTTAAATTCAAAGAACTGTCGTATACTATCCATTTATTGGTTTATTTGTTGACGAGATAGTATCAGAATTCAGCTCTCTTCTGTCTAATAACATTGGTAGGTTAACCTGCTCACTATATTTCTGAGCAAGCTTTACCAATATAAGCAGTGATTCAATATTATGTGTGCATAGTTATTCTAGCAACACACAACTGCCTTACCTGAATCAGAGGTAGGGGCAAAATGGTGATATTCACACATTAATAACCTATCCCCACATAAGTTATGCAGCAAACCCATAGATTTAAATTACAAACCCTGGATTAAGAGTTTTGCATTCTACCAACTGAGCTAGCAAGCCTACATGAACTATGACAACTGTAAAGCATGTGCGACCTCGTCCCTAACTATGACAGATGTACCGCTGATACCTTTATCAGGCTGTTTATTTCCTCTGGATTCTCTTCAGTATTTCTGTTTTTACCTTCAGAAGAATATAACACCTGCAAAAAACGTGTCCGAGTTTTAACATAATGACTGGTCAAAGATTTGTTACCAATTGAAAATTAAAAACACCACTACATATGCTATTTGGTCAATGGAATCAACATGTTTATAATCCTCGTTATGCTAAAATTGGTATTTTACCATTATGGTAAACAGTCTGGTCAGTACTGTACCGTATCGACTATTTGGGGCATTATTAAATAAATATAATAATCGAACTTTTTATCAAAGCATTAACCAAAATTTCATACAATCTTCAAAAGGCAGGCACGCCTAGACCATAATTTCATTTCCTCGGGTGTAAAACGTCAATAAGTGTCGGACACTTCATGTTTTTATCATACTTGATGAGTTCTTGTTTATCTACGTATTATAATAGCGTGAAAACATCAGTCAATTCCGTATGTATTCGTGTTATGTGTCCGTTGCATACGTAATATTTACGTTAAAATTGATAATGGTCTTAATGTTCGGATTTATTACTTATCATTTGACATAAATGTGTCAGTTTCATTATGGAGGAAGAGTTAAATTTATTCACTGAAAAAATAAATAATGGTATCAATGACATTGAAAAACACATGCATGAACATAACCAATCATAAAATGTGTCAGGTAACTCTATCAGCGCTTTTTCATAAATTAAACCAAGGTTTGTCGTAGGGTGTGACATATGTCCCTAAAGCATATGCTTGACGGTTATGCACGGGACATTTTGTCTCAACATGGGGGAAAAAATCTATTAATTGTGGAAACAAAATATTGACAGGTCCATTTAGTCTTTACAAACCCACCACATACATGGGAGCATACAGTTTACAGCCACTCATATCAATTTAAATAAGATAATACTATATTTCTGCCCAAACATCATAACAAACACAATCTCAATGGATGATACATTTTCACAGATTTAGCTATTCGTGATTTTTTCCATAAATATTATACTATTCATTCTGGTAATTAAAGCTCCATAAACACTCAAAATCAACGAATATTTCGTAAAATATTTCGTAAAAGAAAGTTAACACATAACAAATCAGTGTTCCTTATAGCAAAAGCCGGCCGAACGAGCGAACGCGAGATTGGCTTCGGGCAGCGTAGGAAGAACTACGTAGTTCTCATGAATAATCATTATATTAATAATGAGAGGAGCTCAAACGAGGACGTACTGCTCTTAGCGCTTCAACAAGGAAAAAAAGAAAAGAGAGCGTGTACTAATGAAAGTGTATGCAGGCAATACATAACTGTGTTTATGGATCTTTACTATGTATCTGTAATTTGGAGCGCACGTGTCTTTGCTTTCTATCAGGTCCTCGCGTTCGCTCGTAAATGTTCGGATATCGTTGCGGAAAATTCACATATTTTGTCACAAAAATAAAATAAAAATAAAAACGAGCATTTTTAATATATTTAAATCTATGTTACCATACCACATCTAGCGTTGACATTTCGACTTTTGCTATAAGGAACACTGATTTTTTTTATGGATTAACCTTAATTGACGAAATATTTTGCGAAATATTCGTTGATTTTGAGCTTAACAAGCAAAACTATCATAAACCATTGGATAACATCGTTATGTGGTCCAATGATTTGTACCTGGAATATTCTGGGAATGAATGTTGCATCTGCTCCGTGGGCATCTCCTTGGGATACTGACCGGACGTGGGTGAGATTCCTGCAAACAAAACCAATCACATATTGCAGGAGCAGTAAACGACTATTAAAGAACAATATTTTGTTTAGACCTTTTTATTTTATAACACAGCCACATGACAGGGCACCCTGTGTATACAATAAATAATTACACTAAATCATACAATGTGTACCTTACTCTCATAGTATCGGTCCTCCTCATAGTATTGTGCCTTTAACGAAACACCTTCAAGACGTGCAGAAGTTAATGTCTTTTTAATTTTTAGAAATTGCAATTTATTTGATGGTTATCCATGACTTTTTACGACGATCATTCTCATGATTTCCGATTTCTCATGCTCGATAGCTTTATCAAATGTTTTATATGCCGCTTATTTTTTGAAAATAAAATGTAAAAATATTTTAAGAACAACACGAGCAACAGTTTCGTTTTTCCATTAAGTAACTTTTTTTTAGAACAAGCACATGCGCATAGTAACAAATCTTAGCAACCAATTAGAAGGGCCGATACTATAAGACAATTGTACATGAAACAGATTACTTCAAGGAGCTAAGTCTAGCTTATATTTTGTCAACACATTTCCGATTTAAATGCAGTTTTCGTTCTTATGTCCAAGAATACGCATTTAAGTATATATTGATGTATAACACATGCGTGTTTTTGTATTTGTTCACTTCCAAATTTGTATTCCAGCACAGTTTGTTAAGGACTAATATAGGGTATTTTGCTGGTAAGGTATTCTGAGAGCTCATACCAGTAGCGTTGGTTGTGTGAATATGTATTTCACAAGATGCAAGTCTCGATTGCGTTTCTTCTTGACACAACCAACAATCTGATACCAGATCTCATACCACTAGAGCAATTTTCCATTCATTATATACATAGTCAGCATATTACTTCTTAAATACCATTAAAGTTCATTTTTGACCAGAAGTGAACTTTATGTGATAAAAATTATTGCGTAAGATATTCAAACTTTTGTTTCGACGAAAAAGGTAGTCCTGTTAATAGTTTCGAGGATAGTGATTGTTTAATGCAAAATATTGGTGGCAGAAAATAATAAGGTATATAACACATTGATTGTTCACACTGACACTTTTCCTTTTTTACTAGAATACAATAAATAATGTTATCATACTGAAATACCAACAACACATATTCATGATGTATCGCTCACTCTATATCAAGCACGCGCATAGGTATAGACGTGTGCCTGTCGGCCTCCCTACTGTAGAAAAGAACTTTCCTGCAGCTGACCACCACATACTGCTTCCTCCAGCCATGCGTTTTGATGTTGAAAACCGATAGCCTTCCCTCAATGTGATTGTTTGCTGTGGATAGGAAACCAGAGACAAAGATTAAACATACGATAGTCTGACTGGTCTGAGAACCAGAAAGAGAGATTATTCTTGTAATTGTCAGACTGGGCTGGGTACAAGAAAGAGAGATTAGTCATTTGATTTTCATATTGGCTGGGAATCAGCAACAGAGATTAGTTGGTTGATTTGCAGACTGGGCTGAAAACCAAAATGCTAGTTATGTGATTGTCTCGACTAGGTTGGGAGCAGTGATTTATCAAGTGATTTTTTTACTTAAATAGAAAACAGAATCAGAGATTATACATAAGTAGCCAGAGTCGAATTCGAACAAGAAATATAGGTACCGTAATGACTCTCAGTTTTAGGACACCCCCTTTTTTTAGCCAAAATAATTATTTTTCGTGACTCAATATTTTCGGACATATGGGTTTACGGCCATAATTAAAGACTCCAATTTTTCGGACAGTATATTTTACAGCGCTATTTTACAAGGTATCTGTCCTGTTTTCGGTTATCTGCGACCCTTGCATCATGGAGTTTTAGGTCATAAAACCTGACATATAATGCCATGAGGGCCATGGACCATTACAATTTTCTGATTTCCAGGCTAAGCTCGCATCCATAAGCCCAGATTAGTAATGTGATGTGTCTGACTGGTTAGGAACTAGAAGAGGAAATTGGTAATGTGATTGCCTGAGTGGGCTGGAAATCAGGAAAGAGATAAGTAATGTTATTGTCAGACTGAGCTTAGCATTAGAAAAAGGGATTAGTAACATTGGAATTGTGCTCTGGTAAAATAATAATACAACTATCTGACCAACGGATCGACTTGACGGAGCATTGCATCGAAATATAATAATCCTTAAGGACGGCATAATTTTTTCATTTTCCTCATACTTTGAAGGTCCACCCACCAAAGCAATTGGTACTTAACTATTAAAGGGGCCTTTTCACAGATTTTGTCATGTTTTTCATTAAATGCTTTATATTGATAAATGTAAACATTGGATCTAAAAAGCTCCAGTTAAAAAAATAAGAAAGAAACGAGAGCGCCGATGGCGTTGAAAGTATATTTGCAAGATACAGAAAAGTTGCTGCTGAAGTAAATGTTAAGGGTACAGTTGACTGAATGAAAATCTAAAATGCTATCAAGAAGAAAAGATTATTTTTTTTGATTAAGTACAAATCAGTTAAACAAGAAGTGATGAAATATTGCAAAAACATCCTATATCAATCGGAAAATCGGAAACAACCACGGAAACATGTACCAAGCGAGCTTGGTATTTTGCGAGCGAGTTAATGCCCGGGTTTAAATGTTATTTCTGATTTGCCGGACGTTTATTAATGTTCTTGTTTTAAATTGGAGAAAAATAGTTCCCAACAGATCTGTCCGTTGTTTGTTTATTGAAAAGATGAAGTAACTCATATAACTATGACATGCTCCTTTGAGATATTTGTTGTAAGCGTAAGATGTAAACAAAGCGATAGCCTTTCAGGAATGTTTGAATAAACGAAGAAAATGTGTATTTATGTAAGTTTATTGAAAAAATGTACAGAAAATATATTAAACAAGGGCTGTTTGTAAAACATGCATGCCCCCCATATGGGCTGTCAGTTGTAGTGGCAGCCATTGTGATAATACGTTTTTTGTCACTGTGACATTGACCTTTGACCTGAAAATCAATAGGGGTCATCTGCCAGTCATGATCAATGTACCAATGAAGTTTCATGATCCTATGCGTAAGCATTCTTGAGTTATCATCCGGAAACCATTTCACTATTTCGAGTCACTGTGACATTGACCTTTGACCTAGTGACCTGAAAATCAAAAGCGGTCATCTGCCAGTCATGATCAATGTTTCTATGAAGTTTCATGATCATAGGCCTTAGCATTTTTTAGTTATCATCCGGAAACCATTTTACGTTTTCGAGTCACTGTGACCTTGACCTTTGACCTAGTGACCTGAAAATCAATAGGGGTCATCTGCCAGTCATGATCAATGTACCTATGAAGTTTCATGATCTTAGGCGTAAGCATTCGTGAGCTATCATCCGGAAACCATTTAACTGTTTTGAGTCACTGAGACCTTGACCTTTGACCTAGTGACCTGAACATCAATAGGGGTCATTTGCCGGTCATGATCAATGTACCTATGAAGTTTCATGATCCAAGACGTAAGTATTGTTGAGTTATCATCCGGAAACCATTTTACTATTTCGAGTCTCTGTGACCTTGACCTTTGACCTAGTGACCTGAAATTCAATAGGAGTCATCTGCCAGTCATGATAAATGAACCTATGAAGTTTCATTATCCTAGGCCTGACGTTCTTGAGTTATCATCAGGAAACCATCTGGTGGACCGACCGACCGACAGACCGACGGACCGACATGTGCAAAACAATATACCCCCTCTTCTTCGAAGGGGGGCATAACAAGTTGATAGTACATGTATATATAATTATTTCCAAACCAGTTTTTGCGCACCGAAAAACAAAAAACTGGTTGGCTTGAACAAATTTTGGGACAGCGCTAGCCCTGGTAGATAGACCCCACGACATCAGTACATAATATAATCTGCAAATGTGGTCATTTGGAAGCAAAACCTGCATCCAAGAACGAGTCACTGTGACCTTGACCTTTGACCAAGTGACCTCAAAATCAATAGGGGTCATCTGCCAGTCATGATCAATGTACCTATGAAGTTTCATGATCCGAGGCGTAAGCGTTCTTGAGTTATCATTCGGAAACCATCTGGTGGACGGACAGACCGACCTACCGACGGACCGACATGTGCAAAACAATATACCCCCTCTTCTTCGAAGAGGGGCATAATAAGCAAAAGCGATATTTTTCTCAGCCGCATAAGTGTTAATAGTTTGATGATAATGAATATCACAAAATGAAAGTGAAAGTAGAACTGTCACAAATGACAACCTGTCAACGTGTTGTTTTTGCTGGCACGCCTCTCGTGACGAGAGGGCGATAACACTCTGACAATGTTTTCACATTTTTACCAAAGGCTTTGTCAATGACCTTCATAGTATGAGCGGCTTTGTTATTTTTAATTGCTATCATGTAATTGCATGATTGTGTATATGATTACAATACACAAAGCACAAATAATTAAATTATTATATTGATATAAATATACTGATTGAGCTTATATTAATCTGATAACTATAGCCAGGGCAATTAAGGACTTAAAATACAATTTTTTTGTCCTGAATTCATCAAGACTTGAGATATTTATGCACATAGGGTATCAAGATATGGGGTGATCCACAAATAAAAAATATTTTTGATCTGTGTTGTGCAAGCTCTTTTTCCATGACTGAAAAATGAAATTTCCATGTGGAAAGAATGTCAATTTTTTCTGAAGTATTTCATTCAACTATTGCATAAAATGAATTATTCTGCATATAATTTGCCATTTTGATAGGTGTTTGTTAGGTGATAAAAAGGAGATGACCAGGGATCCTGAGAAAAGGGATACACATTTGAGATCTGGTCAGTGCTCCATATGAAAGTGGTAAAATGATATTCATTTTATATTTGACCAGTGCTCAAGAGAAAATGGGTATACATTTAAAAAAAAAATACCATTTAAAAATGTTTAAATACCTCTTGACTGAGGCTCTTAATTCATCTAGCATGAACATTTGTACTACAATGTATATCTTTTTAATACTAATAACATTAAATGTAAAAATTTAATCTAGCAATGTGTACAGATACTACTTAAATATATTTGACTGTATTGAATGTAGGAACTTGCTAAAATATCCATTAGAAAAAGATCAGGGGGTGAAATATGCATTGCCTGAAGCTCTGACCCTGGGGCTATGTTTATATATCAAACACATTGATTAAAGAAGTAAAACAATATATTGATACAACAGATGGAAAATCATCCCCTCTTAACAACATGATACATAATTATGTATAATATTTTTGGATCTGGATCTGCACACAACAGGACCTTTCGGTATGCTCGCTGCGGGAGAGAGATGGGAGTGACTTAAATTTTGGATTTAATATAATTCACTGAAATTCATCATTGAAGTTACAGTATGATCTCATTTGATATACATGATGTACATGATTGTATCAAGCAACATATATTAAATAATTATCAGTATAAATTACTGTTTTGATTTCAGTATCATTTAAATGATTTCAATCAAGTTTATCATTCATATTATACATTAATTTTGTAAATATTATCAATATATGTATTAGGGCTGTCACGATTCACCGGTATACCGGTATATCGCGGTGCATGTTGTGAAAAAAATCGCACCGCGGTACGGCGTTGCCGCACCGGTTTTTTTTTTAAATATTATTATTATATTAGCACAGATATAAATACATTACATACTTATTTTGATATAGATATCGTTTTGAAAAATGTAGAAGCGGTTCAAAAGGGCTAAATAAATAATCCGTTAATATCCAGGTCAAGCAAGCGCTTCCACTTGTAGATGTTTAACTTTCACGTTTAAAATACGGCGATGTATGGGTCCGTACCTTTTTTGGAATTAGGGACAGATTTCCTTTGCAAATAAGTTCATAATTATCCAAAAGATGTTTATTCTATTTCTTATTTTCTTTCTTTAGTATATCGATCGTTCAAAGCATGGCACTTCCGAATCATGTTATCTTAAGATTCTGAATAAGTCGAGGAAGAGTCAGAACACTACGGATTTTCAATACTGGGCCCGCTGACTCCGCATTTTGAACATGCCCATGAAGCGTTCGATTTACACAGATCGTAGTCACAGCTATTGTAAACAACATGGCGGACATTTTAGAAAAAGACGCGAACAATAACAATGACTACTTCTATCAAGTTTATTACAGTTTCTTTTACAGTTTGTAGTCATACTATGATACTAGTGTTTTCTGATTATTGAGTTTAATAAAGTTTGTAAAACTTGTTATTCTGCTGTTTTCTTCACAGATACATATTCTGTAAAATATCGCGGTACGTACCGCGATACAGTGTTGCCGTACCACGATATACCGCGGTACGCTCACGGCGTATCGTGACAGCCCTAATATGTATACTAGATGCAAACATAGTTGAAATAATACAGTTTGATATACTGTATAATATAATTGACCAGTCGCCTTTTACGAGATCGCTCCGCCCACTAAGTTGTGTTTTCATAAAACGCTTTATCCAATACTCCGACAGTCTTTGTTTGTCGGACCATGTGGCCGCAATAAACGAAATCTTATTGGTTATTTCGTGAGTTTGATTGACAGCTGGCGACTGGTCAATTATAATGTAACTACACATCCAAGCAGTTGATCAAACCATTGCAGCCAAGCCACCTGGTGTGCCGACGCACCAGCAGAAAATTCAAATGCCTTCTGACTTAGTGCATTTTACTATTTATAACATCTACATTAGTTAAAGATACATGTTTACATTTGTATGTATTTGAAATTTGTTTTTATCTTTAATGACATCATCTGACCATGCATGTCCTAGATTTCAATATCAAGGCCCTGGTCTGAAACATTGGTTACATTTAAATGAAACTGTTACCAGGCTTCTGAAATTAGTTTTTATTGAACTATGTAAGGAAATCTAAATCAGGCACTGATTTTTCTTGTTTTAAAACAGTCATCATTAAGATCAGTTGTGGCGTGTTGGTAATGACCCATTGTTTGCTTACTTGGCACACCCTTAAAACTTTCCACAGTTCTATAATAGCAAATCTGGATTTAGGTGATCTTCAATAGGACATTCACACTTTAGCTCTGTCACAAGAATGCTGGTTAAGTCAAGTCATATATTTAAATCTAGGCCATATCAACTCAAAGTGTCAAAGACAAATGAAAGATGCGTTTATAAATTATTGTCCCATTGTTTACTACTGCTGTGAGTTTTTATATAATATAACTCATGATGACCATCGATCATGTGAAAGAAAATTCACATTATCTTAGTATATCAGTTTTAGAAGCCTTTTAGATTACAAAGTATGTTAGTTTTTAATGTCGCTTCTGGGGATCAAACCCGCAGTGCAACCTTCTGCAATCAAAGTCTACACTCTAACACTAGGCTTTTAGGAAGATTCTGAAACAAATTATCCCTCGAGTGCAACCAAACCAAAACTTAAGTCATATATTGCCGACTCGGTTTTATTGAGTCGGTTCATGAGAGATAATGGAAGGTGCAACATCTCTCATGCCCCCCTAGCAGCGCCTTAAGCGGTATTCAATTCTCAACACGACAGCGCTGGAGTCATTGATCCCGAGGGACCAGAAAAAAGTACTTGATTAATGTTCGAAATAAAATCATTTGATTAATGACAATTCTATTATTTGAGCCAGGTCACAACAAGAACTGTGTTTGTGAAACACAATGTCCCCTACTGCGCTTTGAAGCCATATATTTGACCTTTGATCTTAAAGGATGACCTTGACCTTTCAAGACTGAAATGTGCAGCTCCATGAGATACACATGCATTCAAAATATCATGTTGCTATCTTCAATATTGCAAAAGTTATGACCAAGGTTAAAGTTTTGGGACAGAATGACAGACAGACAAGCCAAAAACAATATACCCCCGATCATTCATCCGGGGGCATAACAACAAATTCTCTGAGCAAGGTTCCACAACTCAGGTTATGTTGCAAACATTAGAACGAAAATATGGAGATGCCCAGTTTATATTGTAGTTAGTACAATTGCAAAGATTTATCTCTCTAGCACAAATGTTTGAGTTACGCATGACACAAAAAAGTGGGACAGACGGAAGAGCAATAGCTATTCTATATCCCTCCCTCTCATAACAAGGGGGCACAAGAATCAGATGTTGGCAACATGGTGAGATTGAAAGCTTACATTTACTTTATAAGTCAAGCTAAAAGCAAACAAATATTACAGCCTGATTAACAAAATCATGATTATTCTTATTGTTCAGTCCATACAATTTCATAAAGTTCCACAGGTAAAACGTGAAATTCTTATTTTGTTTCCTTAAAAGTTGATGAATCTATTATTAATGTTTTTTCTCCATGTCTTTATTTTGTTACTTTCACTGACAGCACTTACACTAGAGTTAAAGGGACCGTCAACCAGATTGTCGAAAAAAAAAGTTCTATAATACTGAATTTTTTTTACAATTATAAGTTTATATTGACTAAAATATCACTACTGGTATATTACATTACTTGAAAATAGTTAATATTTTTAGTATATTCTGTAATAGAATTTTGCGATGTGAAATCGAAAGAACATCGCGAAAATAGGTGACATAACAATATACACACTATAAATAACGCAAGTAGATTGATCATTTTATATATAAAATATATACAATTCACTTCGCATGCACAATTTGCATTCCTGGGTTTACCACGTGACAATGATGATCAATCTACTTGCGTTATTTATAGTTAGCTGGTAGTTACCTGGATCACATACCCAGTAAACTTTTATTAGCAAATATACTGAAAATATGAAAACTTAACAACTTTTTCAAGTAATGTAATAGACAATTTGTGATATTTTTATCAATATAATCTAATAATTGTAAAAAAACACACGGTATTTTAGAACTTTTCTTTTTTTCGTCAATCTGATTGACGTTCCCTTTAAGGCATGTAGAGTTGCAGTCATATTGGCAACTTTGCAACTGTAGCTAATGTCAACAAATACTGCGCAATAGATGACGCACATTGAATTGTCCAGGTCAGCATAACACAAAGTGGAAAAGGCAGTTCCAACTAATATTCCTTCATTAAATATTTACAGGTACAATTACGATTGAAAATAACTGAACACACTCATTTGCATATATATAGTATTTTACAGGGCATTTAAATACATTTTCAAGTTAAACAATACAAATGCCATCGATCACAAACTTCAAAATATAAATAATTTAAACTAGAAATTGTATAACCATATTCAATTTGTAGTTTGAAACAACACAGATCATAAATCAAAATGCACAATTGACTGGAACACAAAAGCACTCATGGATGTGAATAATTAAGGCATATTCAATCCAGACACTGACAGCACAGATGAAACATTCATATGAAATACCAAACCATCTATTATAGTTAACTACGCATAACAAATATTTAACAATAGAAATAGAAGATTTTCATAAACAGGATTTAATACAAAATGATGTAAGGATTTCAATTCCCACTTGTTTATATTTAAATCAAAGTGGCAAATAACTTAACAAATAACTGTAGACACTTGTATCCTAGACCTGTTATCCTTATACACAGTTTTCCAGGTAATTCATAAAGTTTTGTAAAGTAAACTCACACTTACCGCTCGACTAAAACAAACCTATAAACATCACAGGAATTTTAACCTTAATTACATCTGTTAGGTACAATATATATTTAAACAATAATGAAACATGCCCCATACATATTAATACATATATTACAGAGAAATAACACAATTTACATATTGGTCCCATTGAAAATGACAATTTGAATAATTTTTCATGTTAACTCCTCCAGAACAAGTATCACGCAGGGATTTTTGCCGGCTACAACTTTTAACTACAAGTTCCTACAAGTTATGATTGATATATATATTTTGAACATTATCTAATGACATAAAGCAATTTGCAGGTCCCATATCTAAACTTTGAATATAATTTGGGTCTGTGATGTATTATAAAACAAGCGATGTGTTTGTGAAACACTTTGTCCCCATATATTTGACCTTTGACCTTGAAGGATGACCTTGCCCTTTCACCACTCAAAATGTGCACCTCCATGAGATACACATGCATGCCAAATATCAAGTTGCTATCTTCAATATTGCAAAAGTTATAGCAAATGTTAAAGTTTGACGCAAACACACAAACAAACCAACGGACAGGGCAAAAACAATACGTCCCCCACTATAGTGGTGGAAGACATAAAAACACTTCACTTTGGTGATTGGGAGTATTTACTAGAATAAATATTAAAGTAATTGTTTGTGCATATATGGAAAAAATCAAAAAAATCACCAATCATCATGAACATCCAAGTTTGATAAGTAATCAAAGGTTATATGAGGGGTATCATGTGAACATGCCTGCACACTCCTGCAGTCTGGTCAGTAGTTATGCTGACAATCAATAATAAGTTATGAAGCCAAATAAAACAAGAGCACCGCAGAACGGGTGCCACGCTTGGCTGCGGGTGCAGTTTTGAATAAATTAAAGCTTTTCAGATTTTTTTTAGAGGTCACAGTGACCTTGACCTTTGCCCTAGTGACCCAAAAATAGGTGTGGCATGTAGAACTAATCAAGGTGCAGCTACATATAAAGTTTTAAAATTGTAGGTTGAAGCACTTTGATTTGAGAGCCAATGTTCAACAAAATGTTAAGGTTTTAGCATGAGGCGGACGACGAGCTGGCTAAGACAATACCTCGGGTTTTCTCCGATAACAGCCGAGCTAAAAATGTGGAGGTTCAACTTCCTAATGTATTATAATCACAGGGAAACAAAAACAAACAAGCGATTGCCAAGCAATATTGTCCCCTACCGGTGAAACTCTCCATTGTCAGTAAAAATTATATATATTTGTTATATATATATTTGTTGCCATAGCAACCATAATTCTTGACGTAGGAACAAAATGAAATGATGTGCATAATCTCTATCCAGGTTACGAGTTTCATGAAAAAATATGAATAACTTAAAGTTATCGCAGGATCCAGAAAAGTGTGTCTGACTGACAGAAAGACAGAGCGCACACCATAATTCCCCTCCGGTTTGAGCGGCAGGAGACAAATATGCAATTGTAAGATGACAATGTGTGATAATCACCTGAATGAAACAGTTTTATGCATTTATTCATCTGAAACTAGAGCTTTGTCACAGACGTGACAAATACCTCCACATGCCGCATTGACACATAATATTTTGCATGTCGCCTTCACAAAAAACAGCGGACACCATGCTCAATTTTTAAAACGCACTTAGTGACCCCTTGACCTAGTTTTTGACCCAGAAAGGCACATGTTCTAACTTGGCCTTTAGATCATCTCCATAAAACTTCTGACCAAGTTTGGTGAAGATCGGATGTAAACTACTTGAATTAGAGAGCGGACACCATGCTGAATGTTAAAAAACGCACTTGGTGACCCCGTGACCTAGTTTTAGGCCCGGAATGGCCCATGTTCAAATGTGTCATAGAGATCATTTAGATAAAACTTGTGACCAAGTTTGGTGAGGATTGGATGAAAACTACTTGAATTAGAGAGCGGACAACATGGTGAGGTTTAAAACGCACTAAGATACCCCGTGACCCAGTTTTTGACCCGGCATGAACCATATTCAAACTTGACCTAGTCATCATCTAGATACAACTTCTGACCAAGTTTGGTGAAGATTGGATGAAAGCTACTTGAATTAGAGAGCGGACAACATTGTGATGTTTAAAAAGCACTAAGTGACCCCGTAACCAAGTTTTTGACCCGGCAAGGCCCATGTTTGAACTTGGCCTTAAGATCATCTAGATACAACTTCTGACCAAGTTTGTTGAAGATCGGATGAAAACTACTTGAATTAGAGAGCGGACAACATGCTGAATGTTTAAAACGCACTAAGTGACCCCGTGACCTAGTTTTTGACCCGGCAAGGTCCATGTTCGAACTTGGCCTAGACATCATGTAGATACAAATTCTGACCAAGTTTGATGAGGATCGGATGAAAACTACTTGAATTAGAGAGCGGACACTTAATACCGACCGACAGACAGAACGACCAACAGGTTCACTTCTATATACCCCCCTAAACTTCGTTTGTGGGGGTATAATAAAGCTTAATTGAAAACTAAGCAAAATAATTTGATAACATTAATTATAAATCAATACTCTTCGAACCTTCTATAATTGACATGGATAGAGGTAAGAATTTCCTCACTTTGGCCATGATTAATTCAATCAGACCCATTTAAAATTGACTTCTACGCTACTAACAGTCAGTAATATTGATTCAGTCCTGCTTATCTGTTCACTATCATTTTATCAATTGGGGAGTTTATTAGCACGTAAAAAACAGAGATGTTTTGACCATCACCTCATAACAATGGACAAGTTAATTGGCAAATGATATTCAAGGCCTGCACACCAAAGTGACCGCCCCCCCCCCTGCCCACTAGGAATGATCTTAGACATGCATTACATACACTTGTACACATGACTGACCGACAAACATTCCAAAGTTGTTGTTTTTTTAATCAGCTATCTTAGAATTCACATGGCAACGAAATTGTGAGTCTGGGGAAAAATCCCCCGCAACATTTTATGCTTACAAATAAAAATGGTTTTGCAGTAATTGCTTTTCAACACAAACACTGTAACTACTTAAACGAAAAGTTTGTTCAATACAAAAAAGATCATACAGTTTTTTCTGTGTGACCTCTACGTCTTGCTGATCCTGTGTCATTTTTTCTTCTTCAATGTTTACTGGCAGTTTTGAAGATGGGCAGGAAAGAGTTTTAGATTGAAGTGTGTCGACAGAAGTAATGGAAGAGGTAGAGTAATTTGTATCAGAATCAGTATTGGCATGTTTATTATTCATCACACAGAAATTTTCGTTGAACACATGGTCACTTTCCGAAAATGGCACCATTTCTGGGACAGCCTTTGGCTCTGTTTTTTGTGGTGTTTCTCCACTCTTGCACGTAACAAGTTCAGACTCAACGGACGTCTGGACATCGCCGTTTACGCTGTTGGAATTGGAATCATCCGTTTCCATTTTCAAAATAGAAACTTGTTCAGTTCTCAATCTATCACTTACTTCTGGAGAAACTGACTTCCCATGCGATTGTTTATCTGTGTTGGATTTGCTCCGAGGAATCTTGCTGACTACTGCTTGCGATTGGTTCTCATCCTTTTCCATTTCAACACACCAGGACTGGGACATGGCAGTGCCATTACGACCATTTGAGCGCGTTGGCGAACTTGACAGAGAACCACTACCTGGTGACCACGACTTCGGGAGTGGGTTTTACACACTTTGCTTTGCAAGAGGACTAGTGGCCCTGTGCTTCATTTCGTCTATTAAATAATTTCCAGAACGTCTCTTCATTTTTTTCTCAACCCGATCGTCAGCACTCAAGGACAAAGTCCTTCTGGTGGCAGGACTTTTGGAAGGACTGCTTTCCGAACTAGACGGCGTTCTCAACTTTCTGCCAAGGCCGGTCGAAGTTAGATCACCGTTGGGGGACATTCCCATTTTCTGGTACAACTCCAGGGTTCCCAGGTCAGGGTCGGTGAATGACTCGGACAGTTTCCACATCAGCTCCTCGTAATCCATGGACAGGCGCTTGTTTGCTCGCGATTCCTTGTCGTACTTCTTCATCAAAACTACTACAAATTCAAATTAAATAAGTGCTACTTGTATCGGACATCGGTCTTAATGTTTTCACGGTCAGCGGGTTTGTAATTCTCACGGAGGTAACGTGAGAAATGCAAGACTTCCGGTTTATCTTAAGAAATTCACGGTCTTGCAATTCTCACGCGACACCGGTAATAAACAAAGGTTTCGCCCAACAAAAAAAAGATGCCGTATTCAGGAAGCAGTATGTTTGTTTTTTATAACGTTTTTATGTTCCATTTCAGGTAAGTGCTTGCAAATAAGTGAAGTTGTATATTATTTATGGCAGAGAAATGAGAGTACACCTCAATACAATTATTGCACATTTATTTATTGGTTTTATTTAAATATAATAATTGTCAAACAAGAATAACACATGTGTCTCTAAATTTTCGGACACTCGTATTTTTTAATATATTTCGTAATTAGATTTTCGGACATGAAACAAAATTTATTCAAAACTTAGAGAAATTACGGTAGTTTATATGATGAACTGACGGGATTGGAAACCGGAAACTGCTAATAATAATGGTATTGTCTTACTAGGCTGGGAAGAATCATACCATTTTTTCTCAATGGGCTGGAAATCAGAATCGGAGTTCAATTTTCTGATTTCCAGGCTAAGCTCGGAACCATAAGCCCAGATAAGTAATATGATTGTCTGACTGGTTAGGAATTAGAAAAGGAAATTGGTAATGTGATTGCCTGAGTGGGCTGGAAATCAGGAAAGTGATAAGTAATGTTATTGTCAGACTGAGCTTAGAACTAGAAAAAGGGATTAGTAACATGGGAATTGTGCTCTGGTAAAATAATATTACAACTATCTGACCAACTGATCGACTTGACGGAACATTGCATCGAAATATAATAATCCTTAAGGACGGCATAATGATTTTTTCATTTTCCTCATACTTTGAAGGTCCACCCACCAAAGAAATTGGTACTTAACTATTCAAGGGGCCTTTTCACAGATTTTGGCATGTTTTTCATTAAATGCTTAATATTGATAAATGTAAACATTGGATCTATAAAGCTCCATTAAAAAAAATAAGAAAGAAAAAACAGTAACCCTCAACTGAACTACTGACCCCTGGAGTAAAAGTCTAACGCTTAGGCCATTCGGCGATCCGTGCTCATACAATGAGTGAAGAATTGTATAATATATATAAGCAATTTTCGTAGAATCTCAAAATATAACGACATCAACAAAACTCTCCAAATTATTCAATCGTTTCGCGTTGCAACGCTTTAGAATTTGCAGGTTTTAAAATCGTCAAAAGATGCACATATTAGATATTTTAGAGCATCGTAAATGCTCAGTATTACTGTTTCCTCACACATATTTTAACTACAATGAAAATTTGCGAATCTGAAACATTTCTTAATAATTTTGTAAATTTACCGAAACGTGAAAAGGCCCGTTTAAAAGAATTAAGCAAATAGTATCGAATTGTTTGTACATGCCCATGCTTGCACATGTACTTGCATAATAAACGCATATATATAATTTTTAATATTTTATATAGTTATTTCAATGAACACCGTCCTTCCATGTCATACATGTCTGTAAGTTGGTAAAACCCTCCCTGTTTAAATTGAAATATTTTGAGTTATCCGATAATCATAAGATGTTCAATACCATCGTCAAAAGATAACCATTCTCGTTTCTCATCGCAAATTGCAAGTAATGTGAAAGTTACAGCACTCATAAAAGCATGTAGAAAGCTTGATATTTAGGTTGAATAATTACAGTTTAATATATTGAGGCATGACAACAAGTGCGCAATAAAGGCACAGATGCAAAATGTTCGCGTGAATAACATCCAGATTTCGATTCAGAGCATAGCCACATTAAATATTAAGGTTTGGTATCGCCTGTTTCAGAATTTGCCTTTGTCGCCAAATATAATTAGACAACCTTTTCAATTGATAACCGAAAAACATGGTAATAATTTTAGCTCTATTGTATTGATTTAAACACAGGCAGGATAAGGTTGATGACGACTGCGTAGTCCTCTACAAACCAAGGTCGCGATGCAAAACTGAAATAAACAATACCTTTACCTGAATGAACCAATCTAGATGGATCATGTTTGTCCGTCGCCATGCGCTTGACAGCTTCTGCCTCTTTATTTCCAGCCATAATGAGGCTCTGAAATTGAAGCTCTTTGGCAGATGCTGCATCTGATGATTGTGACCTGAAGGCACCTGTTGTCGCACGACCTAAATCATTTTTCAGTGATGCATCATCTTTTCCAATAGTTGCTTCAATAAGCTTACAAAGTTTTGCAGACTGTACCCCGTTCATTCCCATCAGAAATACATACAGTTGCTTAAAATCGGTATTGCTAAATTGTTCAATATACTTTCGCACTTGTTCATCAATAACGCCAGCATTCATGGTAATGTGATAAGCGGCCAAGAATTCTTGTACACTTTTATGTACAAATGAGGATGTGCATAAATTGCTTAGGGTATTACCTTTTCTTTCTGATAAAATACCAGCATTTAATGCAAACAATTTCTGGTCATCTAACAAATATTCTGATAATTCTCGATCGCTGAAGACAATGGAAGATTTTCTTTCAAATGAAAACAACATGGAAAATGCCAATTTTGAAATGGCATTAAAACATGCAATATTTGGTTTGATATGTTTCGTTCTTTCAAAACAGAAAACAGGTGGTGAATGAAAATACCCCTTTGAAGTAGTAACCTTTTTAAGCAGATTGTCGAGCAGAATACTGTATATTTCACACAAAGATCCTGACAACATTATTCCGTCCATCCACATGTTTACAATTAGCTTCAGCAACATTGGCGACGGCAATAAATCTTTAAGGCTATCGTTGTTTTCTATATATTTGACAAAGTCAGCCTTTCGAACGAATGATTCTGTCTTAAAACGACGCTCAATTATGATTGAACTTAGCGCGTAGGGTTCATTTAATCCGTCGAGTTCTAACGTGCTATCAATGTTTTTAATTCTTTCATCGGTCATTTTCCACGGTCTTGTCGTTGTCAACACCGTACACTGGTTGTGAAAGGTTACGATTGAAGGAAGAGCATCTTTCCCGTCACGATTAGTCCATTCGTCAAGACCGTCTTGAATGATTAAACAGTCTTCTTTTCCCATTATTTCATGAAGAAGTGTACAAGCGACTTCTCGATCCTGATCTGCATACATTTTGTCAATTATTTGTTGCTTAATCATATTGACTATTTCTTTTTCATCATCAAAATCCCTCAATCTGATCAAAAATACGCACTGAAAGTTCATGAGTGTTTCTGTATCATCAAACATTAAATCGTTTTGACGTTGCCGATCATAGATGATATTTTCAGTTGGGTCTTGTAGGTTCTTGCCGTTACTGATTGTGTTTGGTACTGCTTGGTCGACCTTATGATCCACTTGTATATCTATTTCATTCTCCGAAGTCTCCTGGTAAGTTATGGAGTCACTACACCAGTCCAAAACCAGTTTGACCGCAAACGTAGATTTACCGGTTCCTGCCTCACCCTTTAAGAATATTCGAGAATTAAACTGGCCGTCGGTATAAAACATATCTTTGTATTTAAACACCTGGGCAGCCCGTTCAAAATTGTGAATTCTGTGAAGTTTTTGAGACGCATATATCTGTTTTATAGACTTTATCTGGCTTTCCATATCAGAACTGTCAATAACATCGTAAAGCAAAGTTGTATTGTAGTGTTTCTTTAGAAGTCTGGTAAATTCTGGAGAGCAAAATACAGTAATTTAGCATTAATATGTATTTAAAAGGCTATTAAATGATGTAAATATAATATAATATCGTATTGAAGGTTAAAGAATATTAACACAAACATATATGAGCAAATAATAACAAATAATACAGCTATACGAGAATATATTATCAGGTCGAAATCCCAATGTTAGTTTATATCTCTAAATCTGAATATTACAACACGCATGTACATTTCCATTATGTTATGTAATTACCTTTGACATCTTGAAGGTATTTAATATTCTGCTCGTATTCATCTAGTTCTTTAAGAATACCTTTCATGTAACTTGAGTGAAGTTGCTTATTGCTGTTTACCCCATTCCGTACGTATTGCATTAACAAATTCATATCCGCCGCAGAAAAAGATAGCTTGTCATTTTGTAGCTGTAATAATAGACACACACAATGATCAATAAATTGGTTTTTACTTGCCATCAGCATATTTTATAAAAAAATATTTGACATTATTATTTGTATGTTGTTTAAAAACATAAAAAGAGCATTTCCAAGACAGCCTGCTCGACTTTTATGCCCTCTGTTAGTATTATGGATATTTGTGTCAGTTTCGTGATATAATAGCCAAAAAGACACATTTGAAGTTCAATGTATACATTAGCGATAGTGTTTAAGTTAATAAGAAGCTGAAAACAAAGCAAAATAATCAATGTGAAAATGTCAGGAAAGTAGATTTTCACAGTTTAACGACTTCATACTGTTAAATTTAAATATCTATGTCTCAACAAACGTTGCATATAGGTATCAATTGCGCAGTGGTGTGGTATCCTCCATGCAACCGAGATGCTACGAGTTTGATCATCACACGGGGAGCGTTCTTTAGACTTCCCTTAAAGACGTCAATGTTTGGTTCTATCAAAGAACCAGATTATCGTCACAATAAGATTAAGGCTTTCGAGCTAATATAAACACGTTTAAACTAAGATATTCATATAAACTACTTACAAACACAAATATAAAACAATATCTCAACCCATATTCCGGTTATACGAAACCGTTTTTCATGTTTTAATAACAGCGTCGTTGAACTACTTTACACTAGTGCAAGCTTCTAACAAACACAATTACTGTAAAACCATTAAATTTCGTGTGGTACGAATTTTCGTGGAATTCGTTGTTCCGCTGAACCACGAATTCAAGTACCAACGATTATTTTTACATTTTTAACCCGAAATCGGTCCTTTCCGAATGTCATTGCCGACATTCTCTATTGTTTTCGGTTATCTGAGATATTTGATTGAGATATGCTAGGTAATATAATATGTTGTTTTCTTGATAAGTGTTTAGGTAATAATACTTTTTAAATCAAGCACGGAATTTAAACTGTACATCAACGATTGTTCTCTTTTACGTGACGTCGTCAAATTAACAGTTTGCAGATTTATCACATATGTCAACTAGAAATAGCGCGGCAGAGGCCGACGCGTATCCCCACGCCGAATGTTTGACCTAGGTGTGCCCCAGGGTTGGTAATGGGGCCATGCATAGCTGAGATTGACCGTATTGTCATAAGAGAAGTTCATCATCAATTAGAAGTGAATTGGTGTAGAAATGAAGAAGTTATAGTAAAAGGCAATTTTGGGTGGGTGTGACATATGTGGGCAGGGCGCCCCAGGGTTGGTAATTGTGCCATGCATAGTTGAGATTGACCGTATTGTCATAAGAGAAGTTCAGTATCAATTTGAAGTGAATCGGTGTAGAAATGAAGAAATTATAGTAAAAGGCAATTTTGGGCGGGTGTGGTCTATGTGGGCGGGGCCCCAGGGTTGGTAATGGGGCCATGCATAGTTGAGATTGACTGTATTGTCATAAGAGAAGTTCAATATCAATTTGAAGTGAATCGGTGTAGAAATGAAGAAATTATAGTAAAGGCAATTTTGGGTGGGTGTGGTCTATGTGGGCGGGGCCCCAGGGTTGGTTATGGGGCCATGCATAGTTGAGATTGACCCTAATGTCATAAGAGAAGTTCAGTATCAATTTGAAGTGAATCCGTGTAGAAATGAAAAAAATATAGTAAATGGAATTTTTTGGTGGGTGTGGCCTATGTGGGCGGGCGCCCCAGGGTTGGGATTGGGGCCATGCATAGTTGAGATTGACCCTAATGTCATAACAAAAGTTCAGTATCAATTTGAAGTGAATCCGTGTAGAAATGAAAAAAATATAGTAAATGGAAATTTTTGGTGGGTGTGGCCTATGTGGGCGGGGCGCCCCAGGGTTGGGAATGGGGCCATGCATGGTTGAGATTGACCGTATTGTCATAAGAGAGGTCCAGTATCAATTTGAAGTGAATCTGTGTAGAAATAAAGAAGTAAATGTAAAATAACCTAAAAAAATGAGTGATAATTTCTGACGCGGCCCCACCCCAACCGCTATAACTTTTGACCCAGGGGTCAGATCAAAATTCCAAATAGTGCAGGGTCGCACATATGCTCATAGCTACCATGTGTGTAAGTTTCAAGGTTCTAGTGCTTTTAGTGTAGGAGGAGATAGTGGCCAGGACGGACGGACAGACAGACAGACAGACGGACGGACGGCGGAGATAACCACAATATCCCCACCTTTTTTTCAAAAAGCGTGGGGAAAATTAGTGCCAATATAAGTTAAAAGAGACATAACGGTTTTCACACCTGTATTTTGGGGACCTTATTACTCAATTGTTACTACTAGGGGACCGATTGAGCAGAGAATTGCAAATATTGTCAAAACAACATTGATGGCAATTAGCGAGCGGGGACCCACAAGATCGCCGCTTATTCGCTCTTATCGACAATTATTGGCAACACTTTCATGCTTCAGTGCACATTATAATCACAAGCCTTGTTGTCAACACACATTAGCAGATTATTCTTCGTTATTACTCTGGTTGCTTTTAAGAAAAGTTTAATCATTATGACTGTCAATCTTCCCCGAAAATTTGAAATCCACGAAATTACGTGTCAACGAATTAGTTGTTATTTATTAAACCACGAAATTTCATACCGACGAATTTCTATACGTTTACAGTATACGACAATATCTACATCGAAACTAAAGTTACACAGTTGTTCAATTAATAGTTACATTGATCCCAATGGCACTAAATGCAGTCCCATCATGGATCATATAAACTAACAACACCAACTATCCATTGTAATTTATGTTACTGAGCAAAAACTTTTTAATATATCTTTGTGATAGTGATTTTGATCATCAAGCCAACTGGTCCAAAATGCAATCCCATGCTAGATTTGAAATTTAGCTAGTGAATGGATTTTTATGCCCCCGGATCGATAGATCGGGGGTTTATTGTTTTTGTTCTTTCTTTCTTTCTTTCTTTCTTTCTTTCTTTCTTTCTTTCTTTCTTTCTTTCTTTCTTTCTTTCTTTGTTTCTTTCTTTCTTTCTGTCCCAAAACTTTAACCTTACAGTAAAGTTTTGCAATAACTTTTGAAATATTGAACATAGTAACTTGATATTTGGCATGCATGGAGCTGCACATTTTGAGTGGTGAAAGGTCAAGGTCATCCTTCAAGGTCAAAGGTAAAAAAAGCGGCGCATTAGGGGGCATTGTGTTTCTGACAAACACATATCTTGTTTTTCATAACATGGAGGTTTTACATTCAAAGTTAACCTAGATTTTACAAGTACATAAAGGGGCATATTGTTGCTAATTTGCAAGAAATGCAGTAAGCTAATTACGAAAATATGATGTAGTGCTAGTAGTACAGAGAGTGCAACTTAATTTCTTGCATGAAAACTTTAATCTGAAAGGCAAATTGCACGAAAACCATTACCTGACTTTACATTTTAAAACTGGGAGGGGATTATAGTGCTTATTAGCTGGTCAAAAGAACAAAAAGTGAACATTCAGTTGCACTAGCAAGAGAGAAACCTTATTATACAATGCGATCCTTTATTTATGACGCACCAATTGCTAAGCAACGAGCACAAAACACATGTCATAGTCAAGACACAACGTTAACAACGATTAAACAAACATGAACACAAATGATGTCACCGCCTCGGAGTGGACAATTTATAGGTGAAGGTGAATGAATGTTTATAATGACCCCGAACAAATGCGTATATTTTTATTTCAAGTTCCTTACTAGGCAACGCGATATGAAACTGTCGAACATCGCGAGATAATTCCACATACGTGTGCGAAGTTTCAATATAATATTTGTTGAAGTTACAGATATAAATATTTTTTCGGCACACATAAGTCGCTTATTCAGGGGAGTAACTGGCCACTGATCATAAACAAAGAGTTTTATATACAGAAATGTTCGTCTGGGTCTGTAGATTATGGTAAGAGATTTCATTTGTTCGAAAAGTGCTGGAGGGCTTCAAAATCCAAGATTGCGTCCCAGATGGCCGCCCAAAGTGTCCTACTCACTGTATACATTACAACTTTTATTTTATGTGAAATAAATTGCTATCCTCCTTCTAAATCAACATTAAATGAAAGGGGTGTGTATCTTAAATGCTTTATTTACCTATTACCATGTAATGGAATGCATTTGTGTGCATATTTTACTAAAAATCAGCAAAAAATGCTCCTATTTTGGGGGCAAAGTCTAATATCTTTATATATAACTATCAAGTATTTGATAAAAATGTACTTAAATCAGGTAAATTTAATAAGTGTTTTAATATCCTTTAAAACAAATGAAAAAGAAAACGTAATGGTCAAGAATACGATCCAGATATCATTAAAAAATATTTTAATTGATGAAGTAATTAGTAACTGTATTTTAATTTGATACATTGTGTTAATTCATAGCTTAAAACTTAAATTATGATTTTATACCAGTAATATGTTATCCATTTAAATGAAATTATATACCATTTTTATGAACCGAGTGAACTGTAAACTCTGAAAGCTATGACAACTATAATAATATAAAGAATTATTTGATTTTAGATACTAAACATTTGTTGAGTTACTCCCCTTTGATATAAATTTACCATAAACATAAAGGTTAGCAGACACCAATGTCAAACTTGTTTTGTCATTTTCACAGTTTTCATTTCCATGTACATCTAATATGGTAAGTATTTAACATGCTTATTCATTGTTCGTTTCATAACTACATGCTATGTTTATAGATTTTAATTGATAAAACATTTTCTCAAACATCATCACAAGGAAATTTGTCTGCAATGTCATTGATGTTATTCATCACATATATTTACTAAAATCCGTATGAATACATGCAAAAGTAGTGTGCGTGAAAATTTGAAACCCTAACATGAAACCTACACTGTCTTTTGTATTCAATAAGAGGTGCTCATATTTGTTTTTCCAAAACTTGAGTAGTACTCAGATAGGTACTAGTAAGCGGACATTGTTTTCACTCATTTTATTATCTTGTAAATTAACTTATTTGAATTTTTTATATTTTTTTTCTGTTGATGAATTATTGTGTATGCCTAATATATGTTAATTTCTGCCTATTCTAAACTATTGTTTGGAATATATTAAAAGGTTCGACAAAAGAACTTCATCAGCCAAGGGAATGCCACAGTCTTCGGGGAAGAAAACATGGCTGCATCTGGAGAGAACTTAAAGATCTTAAATTAAAGATGACTGCAAAGTAAGAAAGTATGTATTGATAATTGTAAGTCTGTTGATCCATTATTATAGTCATTTATTTAAGAGGTTTGTGTATCCTAAATAGTTAGATATAAATGTACTTACAATGAGAACACAGGCAAGTTATAATTATTATTAAATCAAAGATGATTTTTGTTTGCTTAAAAGAATGAAGCAGAGGAGTGTACTGAAGACATATATGACAACCATGTGGTGATCCTGGTCTGGTATGACAATGATAATGATATTCATAAATATCATAGTTTGATTTCTCTCAAACATGATCATTGAGAGTAGAACATTAATGTCATTTCAAATTCTCTTTTTTTCTGCAAAGGATTTCATATGTATTTCTGTTTTTCAGGCCCATAAGCTTGACATTGATGTCAATAGATGCTACAAAGTGGTTCACTTCTGCAAGATTCTACACATCCATGTTCTCAACAAGATATTGTTCCCAAACAGTCGATACTTACAGATAATTCTTACTCACTTTAAGATCAAAACCGTCGGTGGATACCGTAATCCTGACAAGTAAACAAAGATGAGAAGCTATTTATCATACGTGATATGGAGAGTCCTTAGTTAATCTGCACTAATCGGAGCAAATTATAAGCTACATTTGTTCGAGTGGACAGAAACCAACGCGTTTATCTTGTAATCTAAAAGTGCTCAGTTTAAAAATTATTATAGGGCGGTTAACTGCATTGCTTGTAAAACTTGGTTGACAAATTAAATAGTTGCAAAATTTTGCCCGGATCTTCGACTTCAATCTGAAAAAGCCATATATACATGAACATAATAATCTGCAATTCTGTCGTGTGTGTTTCTTTTCCCATAGTAAAAATGTATTCGAATAGTAAAGCTTAATGCGAGTGAACTCGTTTATATTCGAGGGTGAAGATAGCTTACTTATAGCCCTCTACTGCTTGATAACCCAAGCTAAAATAAGTCGGACTTTGCTGATTCAAGCCGAAATAGGTCACAGTTTGCAACTTCGATGATACGCGTGTCACAGTACAGAATGCATGCTTAAATATACGTAGTACGTATGAAAAAATAGTCTTGCTAAACTATAATTAGTACTTATAAAACAAAGTGTCTTTTATTTCATCATAACGAATTTTGTTCGAAGAAAAAAAATGTGTCTGTTCAAAAGCGCTTGGTGCGATATATATGTTTACTTATTTTTGCGTGTGTACTTAATCGATTAACTCTTAAGGCTTCTAGCGCAATCGCTTGTATAATTCTATCTATGCAATTAATTATAGCAAATTGTTCGTTATTCTACCGATTACAATGCGTTTTTTTTCAGTAACGTGTTCATCTAAATCATTTTTTTCTCAAGTGTGTTTGGAATTGGATAAAAGGTAGACCCAAAAGTGTGCTTCTGCTTGTTGGCTCTGTTCGGCAAATGTTGCTGTAATTTCACCCGACGTATATTTTAAGTTGTGTCCAAATACATCCTTGCTTGAAATTAATTCCTGAGTCAGACAAAAAAAATGTGATAAAAGTCATAAAACTTATCCTAGGTGGTAAAACAATTTGGCCGCCTGTGAAAAGTTTGTTTGAAAAGCTCTCCATTAACAAGGATATTATCATTAAGTGTTGGAAATCTTAACTCTGCACAAATGTAAAGAAAATTATCCCTATCAAGTGATTTCTACTGATAGCATGTTCTGATTTCTTCGCCAAGCTGTTTGTTTTCACTGCTGATGTGTGCACAATGATTTTATCTTATCTGAGTACACATTGCTCACGAAGACCTTTTGAGACAATATTGTGTGCGTCGTCTGTTCGTTATCACGTACCATATTAACACTTCAGAGCACACATGGATTGCTCAATTGTCACGAAACTTTTTTAGCACATTTGTCGCAATGATATTTCAGACAACGTCACTTGGTCAGATTTAAAAAAAGGGCTTGTGAAAACTCTAGAAGAAACATGTGTTACACAATCTTCATGAAGCGTACCCAGAACATGTGTTTTTATGATATATCAGCAGAGTGTTTGGAAACGATTTTTGTTTGTTAAAAACATGGCTGTCTGCGGGAGGGGGGTAGCAGCTGTTATAACATGGGTATAGTCAAACCTTGTGACACTCTAGAAGTCTGATGTTTTGCACAATCATTATGAGACTTGCATAGAAACTTTTTTCAAATGAGATATCAGCATAGTTTGAAAATGGCCCTTGTCCTTTTAAAAACATGGCCGCCGTTGGGTAGGGCAGTTTTCTTATGTGGCTATAGTGAAACAAGGAGGTGAGGCAGTTGTTCGAGGCTATAGTGATATATTGTGGACGCGCTAGAAGAAAATCATCATTTATTTCAATCAGAACATTTTTAATGATATCTCGGCTGAGTTTGTAAATGATTCCGGTCTGGTTTTTCTTCTTTTGCGTCTGGGAAACCATGTAAACACTTAAAAACACATAACACGCTTAGCGGTTCTACTGACCTATTGTTTAGACAGCGATGTTTCAACAAAAGGGATTAAAATGTGCGAAAGCGACTCTTTACGGATAATGGATCGTTTCTGTCAAAATCGTCAATACTATGCGTATCCTTGGAAATTTATGAAATTCTACGCTGGATTATAGTGTGCAATCGATAATTGCCGGGTGTAAAATCGGATGATTGATAACGATAGCGGAAGTGGCAAATGCGCGTTTTTTTTTCGGGCACTATTTTTTTCAGAGATCTTTATTTTTTACAAGACGAAAAAAAGTAGGTTCGGGACCAAAATCGAAAGTAGGGTCGGGTTACCCGAAACACACATTTTTTTTTCGTTTGGCCTAGTTGGAACTTCTATATCTTCAGATTCTAACTCTATATATTGCAAAGTGTACGATATTGCTACTGCAATACATGATGTAGCCATTATTGACAGATTGGCAAGTGTTCCAAATGGTGATCTTGTAGCCATTGAGGCTCGATATCATAGAAAAAAGGTTGTTTGACTAAATACTACCAGTGTAATACTTTGCATTTTCCGGGCTGACACCCAATAAGGCCACTTCTGAAAACCAAACAATTCCATACACAATAATTGATGAGATAATTAAAAATGAATTTGAGCATTCTATTGTTGTTGATAAAAAGGTGTTCTTCTTTCCTACATTAAAAAACGTTTTGTTGAAATTGCTGAATCAGAAGGATGTTCAAATGATGCAAACTGTTATAAAAGTTCCAATTTGAAAATGTTGTTTGAAAAATTATGGCCAGAGGTATCCTTTATTCATCAGCATGAAAGCCTGACCTAGTTTGTTCGTCTAATTTGACTATTAATGATACTGTCAGAAAGTCAAAGGAGATGGAACAGGTCATTCAAGATGACAATGAGTGTTCATGCGATGAACTACTAGAGTCAGAGGACGACACAGATGAAGCTGTAGTTCATAAGGCGATGGGTATTTTGAGAAGACAAATTATAGAGAATAATCCTAACTTTGATGACTTCTTTTACGCTCCAGAAGAAATCAAATTGTCGGATCAGAAGCAGTTTGTGGAGCCTCTTCTTTACAAGGCAGTATGTTGGTCACATGACAAAAATGCTACAAGGAAGCTTCTGAGAAGACTATTACAAGATGTCTAGCTGTTGCTTGTGACCTAACTACACTTGTCACGAAAAACCCATCCCCTAAACACCTGGGCTTAGGGATACACCTCAACAAAGAGTTTTGCAGCCGCCATCTGATTGAAGATATGTACTCTCTTGTTTGTTCCATCTCATATCCAGATCTTCGGTTATTCTTGACATCAGCAGCCCAACAGAACATTGCATCACACAAAATAACAGACTCTGGTGGTATTGTACCAGACAATGTACTACCTAGAGACCAAAGGGGGAAGCTTGTAGTGGCAGTTGCTGATAACTGGAATCTGAATGAGCGAACAGTTGATGGTAAAAGGACGACGCATGCGATGACAAGCATGTTGGTAAGCAGTGCGCTAGCCGAGTCAACGAGGGTTCCACGACTTCCGAAAGCAACAAGTAGGACGCTTGACAGTCAGTCACTTCCTGGTTTACAAGAGTTGTTTTTCAGGGTTTGTAACTTGAACATAATTTGTTATTTGCATCATTTGTATTAGTAAATACAATGTAAAACCTCATAATTTACAACATTTGTAAATAACGTTTATGAGTCTGTATCAAGCACTTATACCTGGTTAGATTTGATTGTTGAATAAATATGATACATGGAACACTGCATAGCTATTTTGTACATTTGCCTTGATAAGTCTTAAAGTATTTATTAAAGATTAAAAGCAAACTTATTAAACTTGATGGTTATAATGCCAAATGACTTTCCACGAACCAGGAAAATGGCCACATAGCGTATGTAGTCTTGGTTACCATGGTTACCAACACAATTTTAGGCGTTTACGTTTGTTTAAAATGAAGCTTGTAAATGTTGCTATATAATAAAGAGGTAAGTTATCACAGCAAATGTAAAGCATTTGAATTAAAAAAGAAAATGATATGTCAATACTCAAATTTTCGTTTATTTTTCCATTTTGACCATGAGATGACCTTGACCTTGACCTTTGGTGACCTTGGTGATCTGTTTGGTAGAAGCCTTATATCAATGGATTACTTCTATCAGATATTAAAGTCAGTACATATAGGTGTTCAATAGACGTATTCAGTTCATCTTTGTTAGTAATTGAATCATAAAACGGCGGCCATCTTGGACGCCATCGTGGATTTCTTAGCCCTCCAGCACTTTCCAGAAAAACGACATCTTGTTCTGAAATCTACAGACCCTGACGAACATTTTTGTATATTAAATCCTCTGTTTATGAGTTGTGGCCAGTTAGATGTTATAAAGCTTAACAAATTTGCAGCAATATAACCAGAATTTTTACTTGTATTCAAACCTAACTTGTTTAAAAACAAAAGGAGTAACATACTGCTAAAAGGGGGTTCATTATTAGGGGCTTTGGCTGTTTACCTCCCGTGATGATCAGAAGATATGTGTAAAGTTTCAATTTAAGTTTTTTTTAAATGTATTTACTTAATGCATGCAAAGTTTGCATAGTTAAGTTAAACATACCAATCATTTCATCGTGAACGCAAACGTTCACCAGTCTTTAATGAGTAATCAGTAGAAAAGGAGGTGTAATCCTGCTAAAATGATATACTTCTGCTAAATTGTATATCAGTGTTATGGACCTAACTCAGTGACCTCACACATTTATCCCAAACACATGTTTGTATTTTCAATTGAATACATGTATTAGGAACACTGATAGTGATATGTAGCCCGTTAACCTTAACCAGTGCATTACGCAGACGCTGATGCCGACATTATGGTGAGTAGTTAAGAGTATTCGGTGACTAGTCGAGCTTTAAATGTAGGATTGTAAATGGTTGAATACAGAAACATCGAAATTATAATACGAAAAATATTTTGAATGTATAAAAAATCATATTGAATTTACCAATTTTAATTTCTTGGCGGCTTCTAGAGCCGCAAATTCTTGTGCTAGGCATTTTGGATCACATAGTAAGGCGGTCAACGTAGTGAGATATTCCTGGAAGTCGATGTCTTTAACTTTACAGTTGGGAGAATGAAGTACGTCCTTACCAATAGCGCATGCCTGAAAAAAAAATTAATAAGGAAACGACACATGACAATAAGGTCGTAATTAGAACAAATGATTCGGAAGTAGATAAGAAACTTTTTAAGGTTTTCTAATAGCTCATACATATACCCTGATTTCATTTAAGTATACGCGCAAAAAAGACACAAGTTAAAGAAAAGTACTGCTATATGGAATATATTAACATAAATTGTTAATATCTGATAAGAACAGCTTACTATATATTTATGTATTTTACACACCATTGTAAGAATGCAGGGTGAACTTGGTTGTTGTGGTGATATATTGAAAGACATTGTGTCGTCGAACTGGCGGCATGTTAACATAATATGGATTAGTCCATTGTAATCCACATCTTGAAAATAACTTATTTCCCGATATCCTTCTGCAGGTAAAAAGCACTTAGCAACTTGCCAATCATCACATGACCACAGTTCAGCTAATGTGTTCATCCAAGAGGCATTTCCAAATCTGTGTTTTTGTATTATTAAATCGCGAACTTTGTCACATATCTTTTTCGGACATGTTCGCGGTTGTTTGTAAATGGTGTTGTGCATAGACTGGCATTTACTTTTGAAGCAGTAGCATTTGCGACTTATTTCACATGTGTTATGTGTTGGGCATTCTAATAAATTTGCGGTGTAACAATCCCGACATTCAATCGCCTCTTGAAAATTCAACTTCAAATGTACTTCCTTATATATGTTCCTGTGGAGATCTTGAATATTTCGTTTAACAAATTGATGTAAACCATCTTTTGTAATTTGTTGAGCCACTAATGCTTTGAGCCAATTATTCCGTTCATGGTCTGAGAAAACACCTGCTAGGTAAATTTCACTTTGCTTTCGTTGATTGTAACCTAAAGTTGTAAATAAAGAAAAACAGCTTTATGTTAATGTGACACAACTGTTGCTAAACATATTCAAATTATTTGCAGAATAAAACTTTTGAAATACAATCAAATTGTAATATTGTTTGAAAAAAAGCTGAATAAACTTCATGAATGAGCTATTTACACTTTTATAAATCTAGCATACATGTACGACCAATATATCATACCTTTTTCTTTGACCTGGTTGTCCTCTTTATTTTTCAATCGTTTAATGTAGATTTCTATATCCTCTCTTGCCCGCTCAGACACTTCTTGAGCTGTCTTTAAAACTTCGTTTGCAGCTTTGAACAACACACAAAGATCTCTGTCCGCGATTTTAAGTCTGTCATTTTGTAGCTGTGAATACAAACAGTATGATATTATGTGCAGAACTAACGTAGAGGTTGTGTAATGAGTTCTTGACTTGTGGATAATTATAAAACTGATCATAAACACTACATTTTCACAGTAAATATGATTTCACTCAGTAACACAGGGTATCGTTTTCTGATAATATGAAGTGGACTTTTGATTGCAAAATAAATTGTACCTCTGTCAATTTCTTGATGGCGGTTTGTGCTTCGGAATCCTGTGCTAGACATTTTGGATCACTCAGTAATGTTTTCAATGTTGTAAAGATATCATGGAGGTCATTGATTGTAATTTTACACTTTGACGAGTGACGGAGAGCTTTGCCGATTTCACGTGCCTGATAAAAATATCAAAATTCGATAAGAATATCAGTGAATGTCAATGAATGGCTGGATGTTTAGCATGGTAAAAAATAGAATAATGTAGTACATGCTA
The DNA here is from genome assembly GCF_020536995.1 of Dreissena polymorpha. NCBI lineage: Eukaryota > Metazoa > Mollusca > Bivalvia > Myida > Dreissenidae > Dreissena > Dreissena polymorpha. Next base: position 40,376,361 of record NC_068370.1, on the reverse strand, counting down.
TATACAATGGCGATGGTCATTAACTCAAAGAACATGGAACGAATCCACAAAACGTTAATGTTATATTGTACACGCGTCTTAAATATTCCAGATTTTGTGATGAGATTTACATTTATAATAACTAGTATTTAAGTAACAAGAAATTCTTCGATGTCAAAGATATAGGTTTGCTGCATGTAAAGATACAATATTCTGATTAAAACAATCTAATTGGTGTTCAAACGGTATTTGAGATGAACTCCCTCACAATGCCAAGCTCCATATTTCTCACTTAGTTTATCATTTGTTCCAGATTGTTTCTAAAATGGTAAGGATCCCTACGGCAAAGCGTAAATGTATCCGTTTGAAATCTTGGTGTAACACTGGCCTTTCAAATAATACCTGCTTTATTTGCAATACATACAAGCTCACAAACACCATGTATCCAATACTGTTTGTGCAAAGAAAGGGTTATGCTTTACCGTTGAAAAAAACACACTACATAATGCTATAAAGGATTTTTTGAAACTTATAAGTTTTTGAAAACAACTCAATGAAAATTCAACGGACCTCAACGACAAAGACAACATGACATCTTCGTATAACGATCTTGCAATTTGCTATCATGCATGCTACAATGTTCTAATTTTCAACGATTTCGGTTCATTTCGAAAGTTCTTACGCATAAAAACAAACGCTTATCATATGTTCGATTAAAGAGCGACGTAATAAAAAAATTATAGTGGACAACCACGACATGGTACGCATGCCTATCAGAAGAATCCCACAAATAAAGTTCCATCAAATGCGGGTCTAGAGTTCCCGAGATCTCTCGCAGAAACTAAAACTGTCTAACATAAATATGTTCTATGTGTTTTTACATCAGATACGAAAACGTTATTACATAAATATGTTCTATGTATTTTTCAAAGATCAGTATCTCGCTGAAACATAATTGTGAGGCAACGATCTAATAATATGACCAAGATAACCATATAAGCTGCAAGTAATATTGATAAAATATATAATTTCATTACGGGTCGGTTGTTCCAGAGAGTGCGCGGAAGCCAAGTATGAGGCAGATAGACGACAAAAGTAAGGACAGTAAGAAAGACGGGAAAACATCCGGATATAAGGTATGGTGGAGTTATTTGGGAATTTGTTTCACATTTGGAGACAAAACATGATAGAGAATTAGACTTTGCACGGATGGACAAAGCATCGACTATATGTTCTCGCCTTTAGTGGAGTAGTACAAGTTTTATATAAGTGTCAAGCCAAATTATTCATTTAGTTAAAATGTTCTTATATTTTTCAAAATATAACTACTTGACGAATGTGTATATTCTATTTAGTATCAGAACACTATTCTTATTTTATTACCTTTGTTAGAAAACATAAAACTTTTGATCCAGATGGTTGAATACTGAACGAAACTTTGTTGTCAAAGTGGATGCAGTTTAGCAGAACACTGATGACTCCGTTGAAGTCTGTGTCTTGAACTGTATTTATATCGGTATATCCGTCAGGAGGCATAAAACATTTCGCTATTTGCCAAGGATTGGAAGCCCATTGGTCGGCTGATGTATTCTTCCAGGAAGGTTTTCCATATCTGTGGTATTGTATGATTTCATCATGAACCTCATCGCAAAGTTTTATCGGGCAATGTCGGGGTTGTTTGTTGCTTCTCGTTTTGCACTTCCCTGGGGTTGGGCATGATGCAGTAGCCGGGAGGTTTAGTTTTGAACGAATATAATTGAATATTTGAGAATGTACAGTCTGAATTTCTTCGTAAACAAAACGTTCTAGCCCAGCCTTTGTAATATCCACTGCAAGCCATGCTTTCAGCCAGTTTGTACTTTCTTGATCTGTGAACACATCAGCTAGACTCGTCATGGTCTATGAAAATTCCCTATCGAAATATGTTTTTCTAGTAAATAATCAGCAACAACAGAAATTACAGCGGCTACTATTTTATTTTTCGCATAATGCCGCTGACCCAAAACCCTTTGCATCTGTCTGAAAATACAATTAAAATTTGTATAAGATCAAAAGCATGTATAGACATTCACAACATCGTACGAAAACAACAACAATCAAGCACACGTGAATGAATTCCGTTTTTTAATACAATAAACCTCTAACGTGCATAGACTGGTCTATAAAATAATAATTTTCCTATTGTATGTTCAACATGGGATCCACAGATGCATACAAACATATACACATACATGCATACATAGATACATACATGCATACATATATACATACATACATACATACATACAAACGTACGTACGTACGTACGTACGTACGCACGCACGCACGCACGCACGCACGCACGCACGCACGCACGCACGCACGCACGCACGCACGCACGCACGCACGCACGCACGCACACACACACACACACACACACACACACACACACACACACACACACACACACACACACACACATACATACATACATACATACATACATACATACATACATACATACATACATATCAATCCATATTAACAGTAACAGTTGTACACTACAGTTCATCATAAATATTAGCTCACCGAGGAAAATCATAAGATATACAATTGGAGCACACATATTTAATCATCAATCACGGCACTTAATTTTTATGAGATACTTTCTTTATTTTACCAAGGGGTTCTTGAAGCAAAAATAGGTAAATGAATTCAATCATTTGCCATTTATTTTCCCACAGTAAACTCTTATTTGAACTTGCCATTTATTTGCCTACAGTAAACTCTTGCTTGAGTGCGCGAATTCATTTAAGCGTGATATTCTGTTTTCTTTAAGCGTGATATTCTGTTTTCGTTAATGTTGTTGCTCTGCACACTCATGCAGTATGCTTGGTTCGCGTTATGACAATATAAGACATGATTGAAATCGAGGCCGTAATATTGCACTTAACGTACTGAACCATTTAGATCTAATCAGATCTAAAGGTCAATTGTAAGTTCGGAAGTTAGGTAACATCGAATTGATTATTTTGGCCCAAAACATTTGGAGCAAGCAAACGAAACCAAATTAATGAAATATTATTTCATTTTCAGTTAAAATGATATGCGAGAAAATAAGGCAGAATAAAGATAAAAGTTCATATATTGCCACTAATATACTTTTAATGAAATCATCTCTCCCATTGTTTGTAATTAAATTTTGGCATCATTGCTAATTAAACACCACCTATTATTGATGGTCCCTTTAAGATGACAGGTTGGATTTCAAGAACTTGGGAACTTGTGAATTGTTTCTGCCCAACATTTACTATTGTAGTTACTACTGTCACTCGTGCACGACAAACTAAGGACAGAGTAAACAGTTGTTGGGCTGTCAGCTTTAATTACTAAAGGATTATCATTAAAAATCGTATTCGACCAACAAAAGCCAATATCTTATTCAGCCCTTTCAATAAAATCACAGCATAAAAGCGTGCAGCTCTATTTTATTGGAAATTCGATATGTCGGTTTGAAACGTGTATAAAGACTTCGATATGCAAATGAAATTAAACATGTTACAAATATTAAATAATGAATGTTGTAAAAATTTGTTTCACTAAAATATCCATTATATGCAACTTTTGACGATTTAAAAACCTGAAAATTATAAAGCGTTGCAACGCGAAACGATTTAATAGTTTGGAGAGTTCGTAATATTTTGTGACACTACGAGCATTTCTTTTATAAAATATTCAATACATCATATTCTCTAGGGCTGCAACGGGTACCCGAAATATCCGATGATATCGGATCCAACTTCAGATTCGCGGGTACGGATCCACCCCTGGAAATTTCGGTTCCGATTATTTATTTTCATAGTTGTATGTAACCTAGCGCTGTTTTCACGATTATTGTTTTTTATACAGACTGCTTCTGTTCAAAAGATAAAAGATACGTATAATAGTCGATATTTATTGACGTGTGACAGTCAAATAGCATATCATTCGAGATCCTCCCGAAAGCAAAACTGATTCGGAATCATGGAGGATTTACACATTACAAATGCAATTCCTAATGGCAATAAGTAAGTTTTCAAGCCTTATTGTCTTTCTGAGTTGTATTAAAAACAACGGTAGTGGCTCGAGTGTGGCTGGAATGTTATTCAGGTAAATTTTTCATAATTTCGCGACTTGTCAAATTGTGTTCCTTCAACATGTAATGTCTTGAAAGCATCTTTCGTGTATACTAAGTTTAAATGTTATCTTGTGATGCAAGGAACCTCAGTGCCCAGTTAGAAAATCTTCTCCACAGCAGGAGACATCGTCAGTGCTCATAGGGCTTGCCAGGAAACGGGTAGTCCAAATTGTTGACGCTCTCAAATATTAAGCTACTTTTTATATGGTTAATATTTGGAGCGTACAAAGGGGGAAAGACCAAATTAATGGTGGGAATTTTTCCTTCTTTGTCTATATTGTTGCGCAATGATTTTGTGTGCAACATTCAAGCCCCGATATAAGACACTTAATATCAACGATTTGCAATTATATTTACATACCTGTGTAGATAATTAATTTCTTGATAATGTTCCGTAGAAATTATGTAATGACACTTTGAATTTTGCACGCCTGATCAATTTAAATCCAACCACTATTCAATTTTTCAATATCTCTCGCTCGCTGTGTAGATATTAATCGATAACACGACCTCGATGTAAAGCATCTGGTTTAAAGTGGGAGAATTAACAGCGTAATTACAGTTTGCGTTCGTCTGTTGTGGTGCAGAGCGTTACATAGTAAACCGATGTTATACTTTTCTGGATTAATTTAGCATTGTTTTTTTTTCTAAATTGACAAAAAGTTCTGAAATAAATTACATCTTTTATTTTTATACTGTACACAAATAATTTTGATACAGATCGTACAGTATTATGTCCTCCTATGTAACGTAGGATGTAAGTAAATAAAACAACACAGACAGAGGTGCGAAAAAGACATGCATAAAAACTTGCAGAAACTTAAAACAGTGAATAGAAACTGCACCATATCTGTTTTGAACATATGCTTATTAAATCGACAAAGATTAGCATACTAGATCTAGTTAGGTAAAAGTCGGTGTTAAAAGCTCATGTTAAATAAAATAACGCGTACACGTTACACCGTAATGCCTTCTTCTGATTGGTTCATATTCAAATCAGTTTCATGACATGGCTACAGGTCAGTGATTGGTTTGCGATTGAAGCAGAAGTTTAACTGAAGAATTTATGCCTTTTCAACTTCAATTCGACGATATTTGAGGTAAAAATGGACTTCTGAACTAAAACTAAATGAGTTGGTAATGTTATTTTGCAATTTTACGCAAATCGATGAAAATTTAAACTTTCTAACACATTTTTGACTTTTCCCTGATAAGACGCTCCAAAGAATTTAGCCCATATAAAAAGTATCTCTAAATTCTTTGCGCGTCTTATAAATAAGACTAGGACCTGGGCAATGTTGATATGTTATTTTTTGTGAAAACAAAAATCAATCTTTATGAACAGTGAAAAGTGTATGTTAATGAGCAAACTATTAAGTGAATAAGTGTTAAGGTTTCGTTTTATTTTGGCATTGCTACAATGTTAAATGAGAACTTTTTAATTTTTTGGTTGATAAATGTTAATGTTTTGTTATCAAATTATACTTATAAATCATTGATTTTTTTAATTTAGACAGACAATTCTCATTTTCTCTTATTTGAGGAATCCGGATCCGTTAACTGGAAGAAACCATATTTAGATTTGGATTCGGAACAAATTTTTTGGATTCGTTGCAGCCCTAATATACTCTTTGAGCACGGATGGCCGAGTGGTCAGTGGTTCAAGCCCTGTTGAGGGTTACATTTTTTCTTTCTTTAATTTTATTCTTGTTTTTTTTTCCAGAGATTTTTTATATCCTTTGTTTACATCTATCAATATAAAGCATTTAATGACAAACTCCAATACATGCCAAAATCTGTGAAAAGTTCTCTTTAACAAAATAAATCCTAATATTATTTTAACTTGTAAATATGTAAAATGGGTACTTCAATACAGGTACATTTAACGACATACTTTTCAAATGAACATTGCATATCAATGCTTTATCTCAGTCTGTGTTAGGAACTTACTGTTTCGTGACATTAAAAGCACGTAGAGCGCCAATAATAATGGTAAAAAAGATTTAAATCTATATTCAAGTGGTGTTTTAAACTATTAATCATTACTCAAAATATTCCCATTTCAAACATCTGTCCAATCCGGTATTGTGCTGTATTGGTCATATTCCTTTAATTAAAGATCTTTTAATAATTATTTTATTTCAAGGTCTCTAGTCCTGTTCTTAAACACCGATTAACACCACCGTAAATCAATAAGATGTTCGACGGTTTTGGGTACCCACAAATAAAACGTGCTAGCGAAATAAAAATATTTATATTCAATATTTTATATAAACGAGGCAAGCGAAAAGCATGTTAATAAAATGCAAGTAAGCAAACACTTTTACCCTCGTCGTCTATAGTTTAAAACCGCAATTTGCATCAACAGCGTAATCAAAATAGAACTCTTTAATACCAGTTCAAATGCTTCCTCCATTATCAACGACTCGAAAGATAGTAAAATGAAGATGCGCTTTTAGTGGGACAAAGCATATTTTTCAATCGATAAAATAAACCCGAGCTAGCGGCAAGACGTAATGCATTAAAGGAACGTATTCTCTTATTGTCGAAATGACAATGTTTCCAACATTTTGTATCAAAGATCATCACACTAATAGAACACCGTGCATAATCAAACGAAACACTGTATGACATAGGCTCGTACTGAAAATATACACTTTTGATAATGCGTAATCATTTGAACGTGATAAAATTATGAAGCGTCACAAACGCGAATCTTCTGATTAATTTGGCATGTTTTTGTTGTTGTTCGTTGTGTTTTGTGACCACAAGTGCATCGCTTATATAACGCGGTAATGCGTGATAAAATGTAAAAGCCATAACGACCGAGTGGTCAACACCAAAAACTTGTCATACAAAAGTCATAACTTCGAGCCCAAGTTGGGTAAACTTTTTGTTTGTCTTTTCTAAAAACTAATCTCGTTATTATACTGTGGCTTTGAGTCCCGATTTTGACATTTATCAATTTAAAGGGGCATTTTTACAGATTTTGGCATGTATTAAAGTTGGTCATTAAATGCTTTATATTGATAAATGTAAACATGGGCTCTAAAAAGCTCCAGTCAAAAAATTAAGAATGAAAAAAAAAAAAAAGTAACCATCGACAGGGCTCTAACCACTGACCTCTGAAGTCCTGGAATAAAACGTCTACCACTTAGACCATTCGGCTATGCTCATACCATGAAGGATGTATTTTATACTTTAAATAAGCACTCCTCTTAGTTTCACAAAATATAACGACAACAACAGAACTCTCAAACTTATTCAATCGTTTCGCGTTACGACGCTTTATAGTTTTCATGTTTTTAAATCGTCAACAGATGCATATAATGACTATTTTAGAGCATGAAAATGTTCAGTTTTACTGTTTCCTCACAAATATCATAACTAAAACGAAAATTTGCGAATCTGAAACAATTTTGTATAATTTTGTCCATTTACCAAAACGTGAAAAGGCAACTTTAAAACAGTCAAAGACAACTATAAAAGCAACTTAATCAGTGAACAAGTCCTTTAACACGTTTATTCTGAAGAAGAAATTAAAGGGGCCTTTTCACAGATTTTGGCATTTTTTAACTTATTCATTAAATGCTTTATATCGATAAATGTAAACATTGGATCGTAAAAGCTCCAGTAAAAAATCAAGAATAAAATTAAAAAAAGGAAAAGAACATTGCCCGTACCAGGTTTCGAACCAGTGACCCCTGGAGTCCTGCCAGAGTCCTGAAGTAAAAACGCTTTAGCCTACTGAGCTATTACGCCGAATACACATATTCGACGTATTTTATACCTAATATAAGCAATCTTCGTAGTTTCGCAAAATTTAACGACAAAAACAGAACTCTCCAAATTATTCAATCGTTTCGCGTTGCAACGCTTTATAATTTTTAGGTTTTAAAATCGTCAAAAGATGCATATAATGGCTATATTAGACCATGGTAAATGTTCAGTATTACTGTTTCCTCACAAATATCATAACTAAAACGAAAATTTGCGAATCTGAAACAACTTTTTTCAATTTTGTCAATTTACCAAAGCGTGAAAAGATCCCTTTAACACATTACCATACAAGGTAACAACTCAGTGTGTTTATTCTGCGTCATCATAAATGTGAATAACCGGCATTTTCGTGCATGCGCATTCACTTAATTACCATATATGGCTATTCTTTTTCTTACAAAAACATGCTGAGATAAAATAAAACTTCGGATATTATCGATTTTGATTCGACCTCTGATTGAGAGATAATCTTGTCCGCTAGAATATAATTTAAGGCAAATAAGATTTTGCCTATTCAATAAAATCTATTGAACTGTATATGTCACATATCTCATATGTCACAAAAGTAAAACATTCGACAAAATGTGTCATTGAAAATATGAAACAGTATTGAAATCGTATTTAAGCCATTATATTGTTTATCATCATCATCATCATCATCATCATCGTCGTCTTCGTCGTCGTCGTCGTCATCATCATTATCATCACCATCATCACCATTATCAACATCATCATCATCGCCATCATCAACATCATTGTCATAATCATCATTCGTCATTTTTGTTAAATAATATTCCATCAATAACTGGCGATTACGCGAGTGGTAGACTTTAGGCGAAGATGAACCGTGCTGAAGGTGGCGCGTAGTAAATTGCGACGCCGTTAATATGCAATATGATACAAAGTTACATTATTATATGTACCAACAATCAAAACTCGAGTCTCGAACTCATTCCTTTATAAGTTCAATACCATAGGAAGTTAAATTTCGTGACTTTATTTTGTGGTGTTTTATGTATGGGCCTCGCTGTGAGAAAACGGTACATATGCATGTGGTTTTAGTGTCGTCGCACATAGGCGTATGTAGTCCGCACAGGCTAGTTAGTTACGACACTTTCTGCCTATGCTGCATTTTTGCTCAGAATTGTGTTTCTTTAAACGAAAAATAATTTATTTCTTTGAGAACTGCACAAGTTAATCTTGGGCGACACTTGAAGCACAAGCATTAAGTCCTGTTTTCCCAGAGAGAGGCCTATGCGTAAAGAAAAAAAAACGTTTATGTCCAGACGAATACTTCGGTTGTTAATTACCTTAGGGCAACTTTACCCACGTAGGAAGGTAATGAAAACAAACACTGTCGAAAAAACTTGTTTAACAAAGATAAATATTGACACATCATCAATCATTGAATTTTCAGATTCCTTATTGACTATTCAAATAAAAATATACTAAAATAATTATATTCAAGTGGGTATGGCGGTTGGGTTTGTAGTCACACGAAACTGTTCAAATACGCATACAATAAGTACACGTATGACATCGTCGTAATTCTTCAAAATCACTGTCCAGATTTATGCCAAGTTTTCAGTTATATGCGTATGAATGCCGTTTTATGGGTATGTTAAAGACATTTTTTTATTTGCGGGAAAATGAAACTGTACAAATATGCTTAAAAATATATTAGTTTTACAGATATATTTTTGTTGTTCTCTTCTCAGCATGAGCGTAAGGTTGCATTCAATTACACAGAAGCACAAAGACGCTCAATAAAATGCTGATGAGTTGAAATCGACCCTAATGTTGTTGATGATTATTTATTGTATTATGTTCAAAATTAGGGTGAGTTTTGTGGTGATGATGTTGATCACGATTAACGTTACGACAACGACGATGATGTCAATGTCGTCGATAGTAATTAGTGTGGTGAATGATAAGATGATGATTATGGCGACGACTAAGATGATGATTATGGCGATGATGATGGGTATTTTGAAGGAGATGCTTATTATTATGATAATTGTTTGTGACAAAGATAAGCATGCTAATTTGTGGTGGACAACATGATGCTGATTAAACTTATAATGATAGTGGTGCTTGAGGTGATGATGATGATGATAATGATGATGTTGTTGTTAATGATGATGATGATGATGATGATTGATGATGATGATGATAATATAAATTCTTTCTTTTTGTCAAAATGCGTAGTACCAATATTGATATATATCCCTCCAATTCTATCTGACTCTACTTAATAAAATATATAGCTAAAAATTGGTTTCTTTTAACTTATCATAATGTTCTTTATTATACATATTCGGGATGAGATTGAAAAAACAAAAGAGTTTTTCTCTATATGGTTCACATGATTCACATCTGGCTGACGTATGAATAAACATAACATAAATAATGCATATACAATATTCGCATTTAAAAAAAAAATTAGAAAACGACGAAAAATGTGTAGAGCCCTTTTACATAGATTTGAGCTGTGTTTGTCATTTAAAAACTCAGGCTGCATAATTTGGTTGAACAATCAGTTACAAGGGGATGGGGTTGGGGGTGGGGGTGGGGGATAAACCAATAGTTTGAAGATCACGTAGGAAAAAACAAAATATTAGTTAAAGGTTTTCATTCACTAACTTTTTGACTCCGATGTTGACAAAGAAAATAAAACAAATATAAATAAAAAGTAGCTCAATAGGTGAGAATATCCGCCATTTTCAAACAACAATACCGAAAAAGACGCCATTTAGTCAGTTTGTTACAACAATACACATTTCAACGAGGTAACTCCGTACCCGCACCCCCTGGTTAGTGTTTACCAAAGTACATTCAAAATCAGTAGCAAAGATTTGTACGCGATATATTCGTTGTTTACTGCAACTGTTTGCTGATTTACTTATACCAATATTATCTTAGCAAAATTACGTATGAATTTATTCTATAAATATTGGGAAAAGTATAAACCATTATTCCGATGCCATAAGTCAGGATCGGTTTTACTATGGAATAAAGCAGTTTTAAATTATCACGAATGTCTTATATTGAAAAAAACGCTCTGGTAATTTGTTGCATTGTGTTAACCCATTAAACTATACAAGTTATTTACGAAGTTATTGAACGGAAAACGATTATTCCTCCTAAAGGTGATATTAATCCGAACGAACCTCGATTAAAATGCCAAATCAAGGTATCGGTGTAAGGCTTTAATGTATTGAATTAATTACACTATCTCTAATCATCTTCAGATTTAAATGTGAATCTTTTAAATGTTCACATTCATTCGACAAGTACATTTGGCAGTAAAAGTTGTTTGCACCTAATATTTGTTGAGTTCCGATGAAGTTCTATTGCATTAGACGGGTGTGTTATTATTCAGAGGTTGTGGGGATCCGGATAAAACATATAATTGCAAGAAAAACAAGAGTGTAGCCTTGCGTTCTGTAAACATACTTTTCTAGAAGATGTAAACTATATAAAAACAAAGTTTGTGATCTGAGTGAAATGTTCCGCGGGATGGATATATGAAAGTGTACAACGTCTGGACAGAAAAAAGTATGTTACCCTTGAAGTAAATTGAAGATTCGTTTTATTTAAAAGAAAATATGTTTGCCGCGTTTGTTAAACAAGCGGGTGGGGTGCCCACCCAATAAGACAGTGTACATAGGTTTACATAGATACACTTAACGGTAAACCGCAAGATAGTGTCAACCGGTATATCCGATTAACTCGTCACGCTTGAGCAACGCGCATAATCGTAGATATCAGTGGACGCTTGTGGACGCTTTAACTCTGTGGCGTATTAATACTGACAATTAAAGGCTTAAACCGACACAAATTAAACTGCCTTGACAAAAATGAATAAAAGGCCCCACTCTTAATCGGCAAGTGAATGCAACACCGCCGAAACCAGCTATGTAGACTCGCCGGTTTTTGAAACGCCAAACAGCCAGCAAACAAAAACAGCGAGCAAAAAGAAAAAAAAGATAGAGCAAGAAAATCCTAAACAGAAGTCTATGGCTGATTATCTAAAAGGAAAACAATCAGATGATAAATCCGACTCTATCAGTATAGAAAAACATCTAGAGGACATAAGCGCAAAACTGTCAAATGTTCTCACCAAAAGTGACACTTCGATCCTTAAAAACCTGATAAAAGACACACTTGAAGAGGTCAAAGATAAGTTTCTTGGGTCTCTTATAAAACGTTTAGAAATCCTTGAAGGCAACTTATTTGACCAAACAAAAGAAATTGAAACACTGCAGAAACTTGTGAAAACTAAAAACAATGAAATAGACATTCTTAAGCAGGAACTAGTTGATGCAAATCTAAAGCACGCCGAACAACTCAATGATCTTGAACAATATGGCCGCAGAAATTCAATCCGTATAGCGGGATTGCCTAGCGACTCCGAAAACCAGCCATCGGCTGCCGTTGCAGATGAAATGGCCTCGCTTCTAACCAAAAAGCTAGGAATGCCGATTGCAACAACAGACATTGATGTTGCTCATCGTCTGGGAAAATTTGCGAAAAATAAAAGCAGGCCGGTCATTGTAAAATTCCTAAGGCGACAAACAAAGATTGAGATAATGAAAAAGGCTAAGATGCTCAAAGGTTCTCGTCTATTCATTAATGAAGACCTAACTAAGCTCAACGCCGAGGTTCTGGCGTCGCTAAGACTCAAAGAACCAGATCTCATTGAAAGGGCATGGTCTTTTGAGGGCAAACTCTTCGTGCGATACCGGGGCAGCGATCGACGAGAGACTGTGTCGTTTGTGAAATATCAAGAATGGCTCGATAAACCGTGGCCTCAGAAAAATACCACTGCAAGCCAGACATACGCGCGAAAGGTGTCGGCCGGTAACAGTAACACAAAATAAACTACCTATCTGTGTAGTGATACTGCTGTCTTCATCATAAGTTTTACTTTGTATGTGCTCTTACTTTTCTGTTGACGTCTTCACACGAAACAGACGAACATGGCTTTAAAAACATTATAGTGGCCCGAAAAGTTATCTTTGGCAAATGTTCTTTTTATACACTATATAGAAAATATGTAGCTTGACCGAATAGATCAACTTTTTATATGTGAACGTTTGTATGTGCTCTTACTTCTCTGTTGGCGTCTTCACACGAAACAGACGAACATGGCTTTAAAAACATTATAGTGGCCCGAAAAGTTATCTTTGGCAAATGTTCTTTTTATACACTATATAGAAAATATGTAGCTTGACCGAATAGATCAACTTTTTATATGTGAACTCTCATAAACCACCAAGATCCAAGATATACAATTTTACATGGGGCTACTGCTATAGATGTTATATACGCGCTTAAAACTCACTAATTTTGATGCATTCCTTTTACTTCAAATCTGTTTAATAAGGTGCTAATATTTTTACTAATTAAATCTTAATTCTTGTATAATACACCATTAAATGAGGGAAAACGATCCATCACATTTATAAATATTCAACTATAATAACATTGTGTCTAGACCTTATATTGCAAGAAATTTTTCCTTATGAAAATTGAATGGGTATTTTTGATTGGTATATGCTTTTTAAAGAGATATAAAATAATAATAAGGTGCTAATATTTTTACTAATTAAATCTTAAGTCTTGTATAATACACCATTAAATGAGGGAAAACGATCCATCACATTTATAAATATTCAACTATAATAACGTTGTGTCTAGACCTTATATTGCAAGAAATTTTTCCTTATGAAAATTGAATGGGTATTTTTGATTGGTATATGCTTTTTAAAGAGATATAAAATAATAAGCATGCGTACTTTTCCTTCTGCGTGTCAACATTTGTTCTATGTTTTTTGTTAAAATGTGTATATTTTTAAACTGTTTGTTGTTTTGCTTTTTATAAGTATGTAGGGCTTGTACACACACACAAATCGTATACAAACAAGCACACACGCACATACTCACACGCATACACACACGCATACACACGCATACACACGCATACACATTTATAAATATTCAACTAACATTGTATTTAACACATTCTTTTTTAACAAAAACCCTTTCTAAATAGGATATTTATAACATGTACTTTTGATGGGTATATGATTTTTTAATTAGATATGAAATAATATGCATGAGTACTTAAAACATTTCCCTATGCGTGTCCCTTTTGTTCCGTTTTTGCTGTTTAAATGTGTATATTTTGTAACTGTTTGTTGTTTTGCTTTTTCAATTATATATGGCTTGCACACACACAAACCGAACACAAACAAGCACTCACGTACGCATACACGCACGCACGCACGCACACACACGCGCGCACACATACATACGCACGCATACATGAGCGCGCAATCACACACACAAGCACACGCACACACACACACACACACGCATACATACAAGCATACGCACGAATACACATACGCATACACACAAGCATACACACGCATACACATTTATAGATATTCAACTCAACTAACATTGCATCAAACACATTTTTTTTAACAAATACTCTTTCTAAATGGGATATTTTCAACTTGATTAAAAAAAAAGTGTAACTACATACCATTATGCTTGGAAACTAACTTTTTGCTCTATTTTTCCCTTCTTTATTTGGAGAGGTTTTTTTCCATATAAAAGCATAGAGCGCTTAAACTAATTTCGCTTTCGTTTTTAGGTTTAAATGCTCAATAATGCTTAAAATGCTATCGATGGCTTTGCCTGTTATTACATCTTCCGTATATTTCAAGAATTGTAGTTTTTTCCTTATGAAACTTGAAGGTGTATTTTTGATGGGTATATGCTTTACAAAAAAAATATGCATGAGTACTTAGAACGTTTTCTTTACGTGTCTATATGTGTTCCCTTTTTGTTGTTTAAATGTGTATAGTTTGTAACTGTTAAGCTTTTGCGTTGTTCATTTATGTATGACTTGCACACACACACACACACACACACACGCACACACACAAACTAAAAGCAAACACGTTCATACACACACACGCACATACACGTACACACACACGCGCGCGCGCACACGAACCCGAGCGCACACCCTTTTACACGTACATGCACAACACACGCGCATTTCACGCGTGTCATAACGCGCGCACACACCCGCAAGCACAAACACGAAAACATACGCACCGAAAGACCCCTCATACACAATGTAATAGTTTTTATTGTTTTATTAGTATTAAATTAAAACACCAATCTTCGGTGTTATACATATACGTTTTTGTCTCTCAGATCACAATCTTAATTAACTTGCGTATTTCCAGTGTACGGAAGTGCGCTTTTTTGTTTTTATTGCTGACAAGTCGTTTATTTTATTTTTTCTCTCTTTTGTGATTATTTCTTTTTTCTTATTCATTTATATGGAATATTCATTCTTTTGTATCCCTTATTTTTGTTTCCTATTTTTATTTGTTTGTATGAACATCTTATGTCTTATTATAGAGAGCAACTGGACATATTTTAAAATAGAAACTTACTGGACAAGCACATACAAATTACCATTCACATCACCCTCCACCCACTTAAATGATTAAATTATGTACTTTAAATGTTAAAGGATTAAACAATAAAGACAAACGAATAAAAATCTTCAAATGGTTAGACGAAAAAAAAAATAGTATATGCCTTTTACAAGAATGTCATTTGACACATACTTTAGCACAAACCTTAAAAGATGAATGGGACGGAGAAATCTATCTCAGTGGAGAACATACTAATAAACAAGGCATTGCCTTTCTGATAAAAAATAATATAGGGGTCACAGTCGATAACTTTAAGGAAATAATAATTGGTAGACAAGCAAGTATAGATATCAAAATACACGAAACACAAATAACACTAATCAACGTCTACGGCCCTAACATAGACGATTCCACATTTTACGAAACATTACAATCCTTTATAATTAATAACCAAGAAAAAAATATTATAATCGGTGGTGATTTCAATACTGTCCTGAACCCATTATTGGATAAAAAGAATGGAAACCTTTATACTCATACTAAAAATAGAAACATTTTAAATAACATAATTGTAACCTACAATATGATAGATATCTGGCGTACAGTATACCCAAACGAAAGCAAATTCACCTGGCACTCAAACACAAAACCAACAATATTTTGTAGATTAGACTATTTTTTAATATCTGAATCTCTTTGCAACATTATTGACACATGTAACATAAAACCAGGATTTATGACTGACCACTCTCTAGTTGAACTTAAACTCCACAATATACAACCTGAAAGAGGCCCAGGATACTTTAAAATTAACAACAGCATTTTATTAGATACACAATATCAAACACAAATAAAACAGGAAATATTAAATACAGTTCAAAATAATAAAGATGCAAACCCAAACACCTTATGGGAAGTAATTAAAGGAAATATACGTAACACAACAATTAGATACACATCATTTAAACAAAAAGAAACACACAAACTTGAAACTGACACCATCAAAACCATTGAAACACTTGAAAAACAATTGCATCAAACAAACACAAATGATACCACCGACATTGAAAATGAAATAACATTAAAAAAACAAATATTAGACGGAATCTATCATACACATCTCAATGGAATAATACTAAGAGCGCGTGCACAGCATGTTGAGCACAATGAAAAAAATACAAAATATTTCGCAAACATTGAAAAACGTAGAAGTGAACAAAAAACTGTACACAAATTAGTAGTCAATGGCAAAGATATAACAAACAGAACTCAAATACTAGAAGAACAACGTTTATTTTTCGAAACCCTCTATAAAAGAACAAATGTTGAAAATAACACCCTTTTTAAAAATACACATCACGCTTTAAACCAGGAGGAAAAACAACTGTGCGACGGATTGCTTAATGAATATGAATGTGGATTAGCCCTAAAAGAAATGCAAAATAACAAAAGCCCAGGATCTGATGGCATCACAATCGAATTTTATAAAATATTCTGAAATGATATAAAAACACATCTAATTAATTCACTTAACTATTCATTTAACAACGAAAACTTAACTACGCTACAAAAACAAGGTATTATATCACTTATTCCAAAACCTGGAAAAACCTTAGAATCATTATCAAACTGGCGCCCGATAAGTTTACTTAACAATGATTATAAAATTGCAACTAAAAGTATAGCAAACAGAATAAAAAAAATATTACCATCAATCATTTCAAAATCTCAATCTGGTTTCATAAAAGGACGTTACATTGGTGAAAACGTTCGTCTTATCCAAGAATGCATAAACTATTTCAACAATTCAAATAACCCTGGTCTAATATTCTTTGCAGACTTTGAAAAGGCATTCGATTCGCTTGATCATTCATTTATGTTCTCTTGCTTAGAAAATATGAACTTTGGTGAAAGTCTCATTCAATGGGTCAAACTATTCTATACCGATATTAACAGTATAATCATTAACAATGGCTTCTTTTCAAACAGTTTTAACATCGAACGAGGGGTTCGACAAGGATGTCCACTCTCATCATCCCTATTTATTATTTGCATCGAGTATCTATCACATCACATCCAATCAAATAAACACATAAAAGGCATATCACTAGAACCTGACGAAGAAATCAAACAATCCCTATTTGCTGACGATGCAACTTATTTTTTAAATGACAATTACGATTCTTTCCATAACCTTATAGAGTCGCTAACCCTTTACGGAATGACATCGGGTCTTAAACTAAACAAAAGTAAATGTACTGTGCTACGAGTAGGTAAATTAAAACAAAGTAATGTTCAATATAATAAAGAAATGAAATTTAATTGGACATCCGATGAAGCCACAACGTTAGGAATTACTTTCACAAATAATGAAAAGGATACAGTTCTAAAAAACATACTTCCTAAATTACAGAATTTTAAAAACTGCTTAAAATCATGGCATCATCGTAAACTTACACTTATTGGAAAAAACACAGTATTGAAAACGTTTGCACTTCCTAAGTTAATATATGTATTTACAGTTCTCCCAAATCCACCAATTGATGTTATTAACGATATAAAATCAGCAATATTTAATTTCATATGGGACGGTAAGCCTGATAAAATAAAAAGAACTCAGCTAATTCAATCTGTAGAAAATGGAGGTATCCAATTAACGAACATTGACTCATTCTTGAATGCAATCAAATGCAGCTGGGTTAAAAGATACCTAGATAGTACCAATACGAGTAAATGGAAATTATTCTACCAGAAAATCCTAAAAAAATATGGTGACTCCTTACTCTTTGAATGTAACATCAGCAATACTATCTTACATGAAATTGCAAACGAAAACATATTTCTGTCTGATGTTCTATCAGCGTGGAGTGATGTCACTCATACTTTAGAAACCCAAACCAGCAGTAAAACAATAATATGGAATAATAAAGACATAACGTCAAACAATAAGACGTTTTTCTATAAAGACTGGTTTGAACGAAGCATTAAATATGTCGACCAATTATATGACTACAGAATTAAGGATTTCTACTCTTTTGATAATATATGCTACATATACGGAATACCTTCAAATAATTTTCTGAAGTACTACACACTAATCAAAAGCATACCCATACATATTAAATCTGAAATCAATACAAATAATACACCATGTACTCAAACAACATTTGTAGAAAACATACTTGGAAGAAAAAACAAAACAAATAAAATATTTTACACACTACAAATTAAAAACCCTACAGAAAACTCCAAAATCAAAAATAAATGGCAAGTCGTTTTTGGAGAAAATGAACTAAATTGGAAACACATATTTACCATGCCATATAAAGCAACAATTGAAAGCACACTGAGAAATTTTCAATATAAATACATCCATAGAATTATAGCTACAAATAAATATCTCTATAAATGCAAATTATCTAACTCAAATCTGTGTGACTTCTGCAGTGAAAACATTGAAACTATAGAACATCTTTTTTGGGAGTGCAAACACATCCAGCCTATTTGGAATCAATTAATATCTTTTCTTGAACAACATCAACTAAACATTAAACTATCTTTCTTAGATGTAAGTTTCGGAATTAACTCATTGAAATCAATAGACTGTAATAATATTGTGAATTTTATGGTTATATTGATGAAATATTTTATCTTAAACATGAAATACAAAAAACAAGTACCAAATTTTAATTGTTTTGTCCATAGTCTTAAACTAAAAATCTAGATTGAGAAAGAAATAGCCCTCAGTAATGACACATTACAAATCTTTGAACAAAAATGGAATCGGATTAAATTCTCATAATGTTTTGTCCACTAATATACATTTCACTCTAATGTTAGTTTATCCCTCTAAAATCGTTTTGTTTATTTTTTTTTCTCAATCGGACAAGATCATTGTGAATATACAACAAAACACGCAAGTCCAGTATGCTTTCTTCCGACTTTATACAACTCATCATTGTTCATAACTATTTCTCTGTTGTTCTTTTCTTTTCTCTCTAAAAAATATATATATATTAGCATATCTTGTATAACATGTCTGAACTTTATTGCTTTGTACAATCACTGTGTTGTATGCTCATATACATGTTTACATTGTATGTATGATATTGAATAAAAAAAAAAAAAGTTAAAACATTTTGCCGACATAATAAAATTCGTGCCATTTCAACAAAAAAAAAAAAAAAAAAAAAAAAAAACAACATATAATTGCATTCTCCACTAAGCTTGAAATGTATTGTATGCAAGGTACATTTTCTGAAAAACTCCTCGTGTTTCTTGACACACTTAAACAGTTCCCAATTAAACTAAACACTAATGTGATTAAGATCATCTTCGGAAGTTACGGGAAAATGACACGTTATAGCGGACGATGTATACTTGAATTCAGCTGAACGAAATAGCACTAAGTCAATTTAAAGGACTATCTGTCGTGTTCCCTTTCTTTCATATGTATACTTTTAAGAAGGCAAGCATTGCGTAAAGATAACGTTTGCTATGCGAGACTTAGAAATAGCGGAGTGCGCATCTTGCCGAGCGTGCACGTGTTTTGTGCCGAGCAAAAGAAGCTTCTTCATACAATGTTTAACCAATGTCTTGCAATTATCAGGAACCGATTTGCGGAGAAGCATTGCACCGGTTGCCTTCGTGGCAAGACTCATAAACAATCGTGCACCGGTCAATTTGGATCCAAATTATATCTTTGGCGAATACCCGGAGAGTTGGGCCAAATCTGACCTATTTTGGCTCAAAAGTATAATTGTACTCTAATAGGTTACAGGGGCAGGTCCACCCATACATGCAGCCATGAAGACTTAGATGGACCTGTCAATAAACTATTAAATATGACGACGATGAGTTATATCATCAAATTAGATAAAACAGAATGACTTTACACTTTGTCACCATATTGGACGCGCTTGCATTAAATATGTTCCAGGACGGTTAGGTCAATCAGTTTTGATTTGTGTTAACCATTGGCGTAAATTGTGTAAAACCTTGATACCTATTGATACAAACAGACACACGTGTTTGAAAATCCAATCATTTTTTAACAGCTATTTAATATAAAAGACATTCAAATACTAATATACGAAATCATATGATCTCAATATTGTCTATATGACTTTGAATATTGTATGCAAAAGAGTAGTTGACACATTATTGCACTTTGTCAATAGTATTGATGGCAAAGACATTCTATGAGATCAATATTCATGTATTTTAACTAGCATTATTTTTCAAAAAACAAAATTATCCATATTCCACTGAATCCTATCTAGTTCTTACCTTTTTATTTGTTTTAATCTGCACTATTTGTTATTTTAATATCGTGCGTTTATCTATTCACGGCCGTTAATCACGCGCGCCACCTCTTTTTTGAGATGCATTGATAAATGAGCCAATGCTACTTCCGATGTGGCGCTCAGGCCCGGATGTTTTGAAATTCAACGGATAATTTTACATGGAGATTAGGTTTTATATGTTATTTCAAAATATTTCGCATTTTATTTAAACTCGGCCAATGTAGTGCAATTAAAAAATCATCCAAAGATGTACACAAACATACAATCACAACCCATTTGGAAACGTGAGGACCTTTATAAGTTGTGGCATGGTAGAATTTGTAGAAGCAAATCGATTTCCTTTGCTTGTGTGACGGGCAAATTCCCAGCCAATTAAATCGCTCATAACATAAAACGATTGCTTTGAACATGTACACGTGAATGCGTGCACAAAAACATCGGCTTCTAGCCGATCTAATAGATAAATTTGCATTTTAAAAAAAGAGATGGAGCCAATGCCAAGGAGGTGGCGCTCAGACTATGAGATGGCGCTAATGCACATTTATAGCTATTTTAATGTGAACTATTTTATGTTATGGTTTCTATTATGTTTACAGGACTTACATTATTTTGACTACTTCAGCACATTTGAGTCGCGTGCGTTTTTAAATAGAATAAGTAGTTTTCTAATAATGTCTTGATGAATTTAAACGTTCGTCTTTATAAGATACGAACATTTAACATGTATTATTATACACAAACGTTAACGGAAAAAGACGGAGCTATCTTCATTTTTTTGGAGTTGGTAGTGGGGAAAAACAACATATAAGAACCTCATTAAGATTCGTTGACCTTGGCCTTTAAGTAAATTAAGCATTTGGATTAAGGGGCACAAATCATCGTTTCAAGAAGAAGTATTATCTTATATTTATTCCGTGAATTATCATACTGTATACAAATATAACTGTTGATGAATTATTTTGAAAATGATGAACATTAAGTTATTGGTTTTATTGAGTATTACAATTTATTTATCGTACACAATATTTTATTCATGCTGGTGACTTCTTAATTGAGTTGATCACCTATGTATTAAAGAGACTACATCTTATTTACTTTAGAATGTGTTTATGTTCTGTAAAGATTTTGGCCTTCGTATGTACGTTGAAAAATAAATAAAAAATTACAAAAAACATTATCTATCCAATGTACGTCATGTGATAATGTCATTGCGATACGACTGTTAATTGATACATCCAGCATTGGCGCCACCTCCTATCATTAGCGCCATCTCCTAAGCATTGGCTCCATCTCTTTTGG